>NC_069503.1:903721115-904321115 GCF_027579735.1 Bombina bombina
ATGCCTTTGAAGCAACCGTTTTAGCCCAAAAAATTGGAGAAAGTGTATGGTGGTTATTTTTCAATTTTCATTTTTACAGACACATTGCTTTTTGACTATGATTTAGGAGAGACTGTTGCAAGTTATTGCAAAAGAATACTTCAGGTTGTTTTCTGCAAGGCACCCTGAGTACACCTATGCCCGCCATGCATAGGTTTGCCAGGATTTTGGGAAGGTTATGTTACAATTTTATGACTTGTGATTTTAGTTATTAACAATGAGAGTATTTCTTCTGATAGGCCTATCTTTAGTTTGTGGCCTATTGCATACCCCACTTTTATTTATTGCCATGAAAGTGTATATTTTTTAAATGTTGACACCCTAAGGTATTGTATATGGTGTGCTTTGATGCCTTTGAAGCAACCGTTTAGCCCAAAAAATTGGAGAAAGTGTATGGTGGTTATTTTTCAATTTTCATTTTTACAGACACATTGCTTTTTGACTATTATTTAGGAGAGACTGTTGTAAGTTATTGCAAAAGAATACTTCAGGTTGTTTTCTGCAAGGTACCCTGAGAACACCTATGTCCCCCATGCATAGGTTTGACAGGGGTTTTGGTTAAAAAAAAATAACAGGCCCAATTTTAGAAAAAATAGAGTAGTGAAATGTAAAAATCTGGCACAGTAAAAGTAAAAAAAAAAAAAAAAAATCTAACAGTAAACAAAACCAAAAAAAAAATATTTATATATATATATATATATATATATATATATATATATATATATATATATATATATATATATATATATATATATATAACACCAAATGTATTTATTTTTTTAAAAATTGACCATTGTATGGTACAGCTTGAAGCAGTCCCCAATGCAGAGTGCAGGCTGTCCAGGGCAATCAGGACAGTGATATATGGTGTCCCTTCTCTTCCCCCTCTTGGTACAGACTCTGCATTTTTTTTGTGGTTTCTGCTTTGCGGCAGTAGGGGGGATTTTAAAAATAAAATGAGTAGCCCCAACTCTGCTCTCTCCCATCACCGCCCAGGGAGCAGGTGCATCATGGTAAAAAATCCCAGTAATAATCTGGAGCTGAAACTGTAAAAAAGTTTTTTTAACTCTGGGGTTTGCTTTTTTGAACAACAAAAAAGCGTTTTGGGTTGCAATCTGCATTAGGTAAATTGCAACCTTTTTGTACCAGGCCCTTGTCTTCCGCATAATTAGGTAGGGCTGCAGCAGCTGATCAGCCAGATCAACCCCACCCATATGCCGGTTATAAGACTTGATGCACACTGGCTTCCTTATGATCTCAGCTCTGCCACATACAGAAACCGCCACCGTCCTCTCTGTGTGGATGGTGGTAAGAAGGTATACATCCTTCTTGTCTCTGTACTTAAGTGCCAACAGCTCCTCTTGGCGCAGAGCTGAGGTCTCCCCCCTTCGTAGCCGGGTGCGTACAAGTTGTCCTGGGAAACCTGCGCAGTTCTTTTTAATTGTACCGCAAGCTACTGTATCAAAGCAATACAGTAGCTTGAACAAAAGGACACTTGTATAAAAATTGTCTAAGTACAAGTGATACCCTTTGTTCATTAGGGGTAATATCAGGTCCCAGACAATCTTGCCAGTGGTTCCCATATGTTCTGGGCAACCTGGAGGGTCAAGGTGGCTATCCTTTCCCTCATACACCCGGAAGGCCTGAGTATACCCAGTCTCGCTGTCACAGAGCTTATACACCTTTACCCCATATCTGGAGCGTTTGGAAGGAATATACTGCTTGAATCCCAGCCTTCCCTTTTACTTCATTAGGGATTCATCAACGCATATATTCCTTCCAGGTGTATGAGCCTCTGCAAACCTGGCAGAAAAGTGGGTTATCAGGGGGCGGATTTTATACAGCCTGTCAAATTGGGGATGCTCCCTAGGGGGGCACAGGCTGTTGTCGCTGAAGTGCATGAAATGCAGAATCATTTCATACCTCTTCCTCGACATAGTCTGGGAGAAAATGGGGGTAGAGCAGATGGGGCTACTACTCCAGTAGGAGCGAATGGAGGGTTTCTTTATGATGCCCATCAGCATAGTCAATGCCCAGAATTTTTTGAATTCTGGCACATTGATGGGGGCCCATTGCTGCTTTGCCAAATATGTTCCAGGCTTTGCAGCACGGAACTGATGGGCATATAAATTAGTTTGGGCGACAATGTTCCCCAATATATCATCGCCCAGAAACACTTCCAGAAACTGCTGGGGGCTAAAACCTGCCACATCTATATTTATGCCAGCATTTGCTGTGAAGGGTGGGATATCTGGCCTCTGGAGAGGAGGCATTACCCACTCTTCAGCAGCAATGGCAGCAACACGCCTCCTTCTAGCAGGGGGGCTGGCAGGGGTGCTAGCAGCCACAGATACATCACTATCAGTTGAGACTGCATCTAGTGATGTATCTGAGCACATGGCAGGGTCAAAATTGGGGTCTGAGTCAGAAATAGAGGCATCTGACTCTGACGCAAGGATGGCATACGCCTCCTCAGCACTATATCTTTTCTGTGACATTTTTGTATCTGTCACAGAAAACAATTACAAAAAAAAATTAAATTAACTAAATTAATTAACTAAATTAACTAGCAAAAAAGTACAGCTATGCTACTGCCAGTGATTTATAGCGATCACTGGCAAGCTAGGGGTTAATGGCTCTGAAAATTAAATTAAATTAACTAAATGTTTCTGAAAAGAGCCTTTGGGTTTTTAAAAAATTACAACAACAAAATTAACCAATAAAAAAATGCACAGACAGCAAAAAAGTACAGCTATGCAACTGCCAGTGATTTATAGCGATCACTGGCAAGCTAGGGGTTAATGGCTCTGAAAATTAAATTAAATTAACTAAATTAATTAACTAAATTAACTAGCAAAAAAGTACAGCTATGCTACTGCCAGTGATTTATAGCGATCACTGGCAAGCTAGGGGTTAATGGCTCTGAAAATTAAATTAACTAAATGTTTCTGAAAAGAGCCTTTGGGTTTTTAAAAAATTACAACAACAAAATTAACCCCTAAAAAAATGCACAGACAGCAAAAAAGTACAGCTATGCAACTGCCAGTGATTTATAGCTATCACTGGCAAGCTAGGGTTAATGGCTCTGAAAATTAAATTAACTAAATGTTTCTGAAAAGAGCCTTTGGGTTTTTAAAAAATTACAACAACAAAATTAACCCCTAAAAAAATGCACAGACAGCAAAATGCAGCAAAAAAAGTGCACCTATGCTACTGCCAGTGATATATAGAGATCACTGGCAAGCTAGGGGTTAATGGCTCTGAAAAGAGCCTTTGGTTCTATATTTTTTAACAAATAAAAGAAATAAAATCTCTCTCTCTGCTAAATACAGGTCTCTCTCTCTCTCCAACAAAATGGCAAGTGAGGAGAGGGAGGGAGATCCACACTGATCATAGTCAATATTTACAAATATTGACATGATCAGACAAATGGGGTATTTTATTATTATTATTTTTTTTTGGGTGGGAGGCTCAGATTGGGTGACCCTAGCTTGCCCCTATGATGAGGCAGGCTAGGGACACCCCCAGAGGCCCCATGATGCACTGGGCATCGCCATCTTGGATGCCTAGTGAAGGGGGAGGGGGGGGCTATTTTAGGATTTTTTTTATTTTATACGTTTTTTTTTTAAAAACATTTTTACTTTTATTTTATAACTAACTAAGTGCCTCGACCCACCGAGGCACTTAGAACACAAGCAGAGCATCGGAAGCGTGTCCGATCGTTTCCGATGCTCTGAAACACTGCCGGGCTCCACGTGGAGCGAAACCGGAAGTGATCACTCGTGGGGGAGTGATCAATCCGGTCCCGGCACTCGGGAACAGTATTGCAGGATGCCTAGACCTCAAGGCAAGCCTTCAATACTGTTAGAGCAGCTGGAAGCGATTTCGATCGCTTCCAGTGCTATGTTTAACCGACGACGTATGCCATACGTCCTCGGTCGTTAAGTGCTTTTTTTTTTGAGGACGTATGGCATACGTCGTCGGTCGTTAAGGGGTTAAAGGGACACTAAACCCAAATTTCCTCTCTTTCATAATTCAGATAGATCATGCAATTTTAAGCAACTTTCTAATGTACTCCTATTATCAAATTTCCTTCGTTCTCTTGCTATCTTTATTTAAAAAGCAGGAATATGATGCATAGGAGTTGGCCCATTTTTGGTTGAAAACCTGGGTTATGCTTACTTATTGGTGGCTAAATGTAAGCCACCAATAAGCAAGTGCTATCCATGGTGCTGAACCTAAAATTGGCTGGCTGATAAGATTTACATTCCTGCTTTTTAAATAAAGATAGCAAGAGAACAAAGAAAAATTGACAATAAGAGTAAATTAGAAAGTTGCTTAAAATGTCATGCTCTATCTGAATCATGAAAGAAAAAAATGTGGGTTTAGTGTCCCTTTAAACATAAATGTAATTATCAAAACATTAGAGAAAGTTTTTATCTAGATAAACTTCTACTGAGTGATAGCATGTGTCACAATATGCTCTCAGCATTCTCTACAGCACACTTAGAAATATAAAGATATGCATATTTTACTATTTCTCCATAGAAACAAAGAACACAGAATTAAGTATTAAGTAATGTAGTGAAATCCAATGAATACTAGTATTTGTTACTTGGTGCAAAGTATAATATGCAGTACATAATATATACTTAATATATCAGTATTCTTAACAAAAAACATTGTTTGTGGGGTAAGTGTAATACTCTGCAGAAGTATAACATTTGTTTGCAAATGTTATTTAATCTATCCAAAGAACAAAGTAATTACTTTAATTTAACATAAATTGCTTTACTCAGATAAAAATGTAATGTTGACAATATAGTTTGTAACATTTCATTGTTACGCTCACTGCATTATTGTAGTGTTTGTAGACACCATAATTATAAATCAAGCTTTTTGATAATTATTCAAAAAAGTTTTTATTTTGTCTAGAAAAATCTGAAGGTTAAAACAGGCTTCAGGAACACTAGATTCCTCTAAAATGCACAGGGCATGTTTTTAGAAAATTAAACCCGTTATATTATGTAATATATGAACAGGGGGAAAAAAACAAAAACAAAAAAGAGGGTAGATAGATATTTACTTACTGGGTAACTATTTAAAGGCTGGAAATAGAGGCGCTTATCAGTGACGCAAACGTGGCCAGGATTGGTGACAAGTGGAGTTACCATTTCTGCTTCACATTCCATATTTAAAGTTTCAGATATACTTTGAAAGCTGTAAATAAATAAAAAAATGCAAAAAAAGGTATAATAATAAAATACAAATAACTGATCCTATCAGGATGAAAAGATTAACTTTACCGGCAGAATTTAAAATAAATGATAAAATTAGCCTACCAAGATTCCTTCTATTTCAAAA
The DNA here is from genome assembly GCF_027579735.1 of Bombina bombina. Taxonomy (NCBI): domain Eukaryota; kingdom Metazoa; phylum Chordata; class Amphibia; order Anura; family Bombinatoridae; genus Bombina; species Bombina bombina. Next base: position 903,726,519 of record NC_069503.1, read on the forward strand.
ATGGAATATTTCTGCCCTACATGTTCAATGCTTCCTTTAAAACAATGGGAGAACACTGTGTATATCTGATTTACACAATTACTTTAAATTTTTTTTTATATATATATATATATATATATATATATATATATATATATATATATATATATATATATATATATATATATATATATATATATATAAAAAATATAAAACTATATCTATGCATCTACATAAACAGTACAGCTCTATATAAATATTGATCAATCTGTATAAACTATCTAAGCAGTGTTCTCCCAAAACATTTTTAGCTGGTGCACCACCCGGCTGATTTTACTAAAATTTTAGCCAATATTAATTAAGCTAAAATGAGCTAATATTAAAAAATGTTCAATTTTTATTGCACCAATTATCATTAAATTATGTCATTAAATTGTGCTTTTGATATTAGAGAATAGTATAAGTATTAGAAATAATTACACTGCCCCCCACACGTCTACTTCATAATGCCACCCGGCTGGCAATTTTTTTGTGTGGAGAACACGGTCTATGTAATCATATAACTATATAAAATCTCTCAGTGGTTTTCAGTGTCCGCTTTAATTAATGATCTTGCAGCCATAGACTAAAGTCGCATTTGCAAGGTAAAAGGAATGAGTATCAGATCGTAATCAAATCTCAAGCTGCTTTAGCAACATTCTCTAACCTGTTTTTATCGAATGAGGTTCTTGCCAAGCGTGACTGGAGGATAGCGGTTATCTAATAAAAACAAAAATTTAAAAAATTAATTTAATGCTTAGAATTAAAGATCAAAACTGATCAAATCTAGACAACTCCATTCTTACCATAGCAGTCTGATCTCCGAGTTTTTCAAGGCGGGAAGCTCTTTGAAGCTACAAAAGGAAGAAATTGCTGGCATTGAAAAGAAGACCTATGTTGCTACACTTTACACATGACACTACATGCATTTTCCATTTGAAATTGAGATTTTAGGTGCCAATGGTATATCATGCTAACTGTAACAACAAATATATCAATTTCTTGCAATGCTTTTTTTATTGCCTAAAAAAAAAACAAAAAAATAAAAACATGCATGATAAATGTGGGGATAAGCGATTCAACATGTTAGTGCTACGATTCCCTAATCCAGTATTCAAGTGCCAGCAACAGATTAGATATTTAGGGGAATAACACTTAAAAGTGAAATACACAAGAAATGTTGCCAATTCTGAATACAAGAATTTTTGCTCAGAGTAGAACTTATCAAACACAGTTATCAGAGAGCAAATGTGGTGTCAGAAGCTACTCAATTTGCATCATTGCCAATAAACACAAGGCCCCACCAGCTCTTTACGCAGGCACAGATAATGCATGTGCACAGGCATATGTATTATAAATTAGAAGTATTTCTGTTAATACATGTCCATTTAAAACTGAAGAGTATTTCCATTGCTATTTCAATTTTGTTTTATGTACCTTTAAAAAGGGATACAAAGGGCAAAATGTTCCCTTCATGATTCAGATAGAGCTTACAGTTTCAAAAATGTTCCAATTTACTTCTGCAATCACATTTTCTTTATTCTCTCATATTTGGTGAAGGAGCAGCAATGCACTAATGGGAGCTAGCTTAACACATTCTTAAGCCAATGACAAGAGGCATATATGTGCAGCCATCAATCAGCAGCTTCCAGCTCCTGAGCCTACCTAGGTAGGTTTTCAACTAAGGATACCAAGAGAAAATAACTAATTAGATAATAGAAGATTATTAAAATTGTATGCACTATCCGAATAATTAAAGAAAAATTGGAGGTTTCATGTCCCTTTAAGTATACTTCATGTGGGCTGTCCAGCACACTATAGCTTTATTATTATTATTATTATTATTATTATTATTAATCCTTCACGTTTATTTAACCAGAATTAATAAAATCTGTTGTGAGAATGTCATTTGTATTACTGTCCTAGTGGCTATACAGTGTATAAAGTACTATTTGTCATACAATGTATAAAGTACTATTTGTCATACAATGTATAAAGTACTACTAAGAAAAAGTACTATTTATAATGTAAAAGGCAGTTTTCATGAAGAGAAACAGCAAAAGTAAACACTAGCTGTTAGATACCCATTCACTACAAGAGCTGTTTTTGTCCATTAGACCTTTTTAAAAGGAAAGATTTAAGTAAACAAATGGATTTCCTTAAAGTGAATGTAAATTTTGATGCTAAAGTGCCCGGTTTTTAAAATTTTTATCAAAAACAGGGGCACTTTAATTCATCAAAATTTACATTTCACTCCTGTTGTGAAAAAAAATAAATTACCTTTTAATCTTCACAGCAGCTCCAGCTCCCTCCACCCATCGAAAAGCCTCTTCCTGGGTCTAAAATGAGGAAACCGGCTTCCTCCAATCACTGCTTTGAATCAGACACTGATTCCCCCGGGGGGAAGCCGTGATTGGAGGATGACCTATCCATCATTTCTGACATCAGAAATGGCTTGCAACGAACGGAGGAAGCTGGAGCTGTGAAGATTAAGTGAAGTTTTTTTTCACAACAGGAGTGAAATGTAAATTTTGATGAATTAAAGTGCCCCTGTTTTTAATCAAGTTTTAAAAAAACGGACACTTTAGCATCAAAATTTACATTCACTTTAATTAAAATATTTGCACACTTTTTAGGTTTTAAAGGTTTTGTCCTTTATGTACTTTTTTCTGTAGAAAGTGGTTATACCTGGCTCTAACACATAAAGAAAAGAAAGAGTTACCTGAAGCAATGTCTGTAAAACATCATCAATCTTCCTGGAATCTCCCAACTGAAATATATACATATTATTGCCCTAAAAAAACAAAAATCTATCATTAATTTAAAATCTAGCAAATCTAACCTGCAGCACAAGCCGAATACAGCTCTATCTTCTGAAAACCTGATTTATTTTTTCCTTCAAGAATCAAATCAGTACATACAGTATTTATTATGGACACTAACCTAGATTCTAAATAGAACAAAGGAATTAAACACATAGTTACATCAACAGAGCAGAAATGCACTACTGTGACCCAGCTTAACACATATGCAGAGCCAATGACAAGAGGCATACGTGTGAAACCGCCAATCACCTGCTAGCTCTCACTAGTGCATTACTGCTTCTAAACCTTTATAGGTATGTTTTTCAACAAAGATTACTGAAAGAAAAAATTGCATGTTCTATATGAACTACACAAGTTTAATTTGACTTTCAGGTCCCCTTAACGGTTTAAAACATTTTAATCTGAGACTTAAATAGTTGGCTTAGTTTTTTTTTTAAATAAAACGTAATTTTGCAGATAATTAAATGTTCACTTACACGTTGTATTTTGTATGGAGCCACAATGTTTTGCTCTTTAATGAGGTACACCTGAAAAAGAGAGGAAAACCACTGAGTTGGTTCTACTTAATTTAATTTGTTAATGTGAGGGATCCATTATACATTATTGCAGGGCGTACCTGTGCGATATAAGGCTTGGCGGTACATTGCATTTATACCTACTCTATTTTCCTATCACATACAACAACTCTACTTCTTTGAACACATATGTATATCTTAAGCAACACAGATTATAATTGGGTGTGTCATCCTGGTTTATTTATTAAACATAAAATGAGGCGGATTCTGACGAGCAGTAAAAAAATAAAAATTATGACTGCCTGATCAATTATTTTCTTTCGGAAATAATAGTGGTGCTCAGTCCTCCATAACATATGGGATATATTTCCCGCCACTAGGCGGAGGTCAAGAACCCATACAAGAGCTTTAAAACCTTCCCACCTATCTCTAGTTTTAAGTATAGCCGAGTAGAGAATAGGTAAGAAAGGTAGGAAAAGCAAAGAAGGGTCTATAGAGGTGTCATTAGAACTGTCACCCCCCAAGGGCGGGGCCTGTGGACCATCATCATTCTGAAATAAAAACATTTTTTTTTATCATCAGGTAAGTATAAATTTTGTTTTTCTTCATAAATTAATGATTGTCCACAGTCCTCCATAACATATGGGATTTATACCCAAGCGGATGGTCTATGTTATGGACAGGGTGGGAAAATACTCTCTCTGGTAGTACCTATTTTGCCAACACCGCGGCCTGAAGGACTTTCCTGCCAAAAGTTGCTTGCGAAGAAGCAAAAACATAAAAAATTATAACATTTGGAAAAAGTATGTAAGGTGGACCATGTGGCAGCTTTGCAAATCTGCTACAAAGATGCATTATTTTTAAAGGCCCATGATGTTGCCACTGCTTTGCTAGAGTGAGCCTTGTGAATCACTTGCTTAAGCCGAGATACCAAGGATACCATAGTAGCTTTCTGTCCTTTATGATTTCTAGAGTAATCTACAAACAAACTAGAAGTTTTTCTAAACTCTTTAGTTGCTTGGAGATATTACTTTAAAGCTCTAACTATGATTATGTAACAATCTTTCCTTAGAGTTAGCAGGGTCTGGACAAAGAGAAGGAACAACAATTTCTTGATTGATGTTACCAGTCTAAAACACCTTTGGGGAAAAGTAATAATATTTAATAATAATATTATGCAGTACAGCCTTATCCTTGTGAAATATAAAAAAAATAAGGACCTCAGGATAATGCAGGCAACTCAGAAACTCTTCTGGTCTAATTCTAACCAACACCTGAACAAAGGTCAGCACATCAGGACATTTAGCCAACTTCCTATGAAAAAGAAGTAGTCCTTCAGGGACTACTGAACTGAAGAATTATCGGGATCTGAAAGGAACACCAAGTAAATCCCTTAGAGGAGCACCACACAAAATACACTTTTCAAATTTTGTGGTAAATCCTTTGAGTTACAGGTTTCGTAGCCTGTATCAGAGTATTGATTACAGAGTGTGAAAATCCTCTATTTCTCAAAACTAAGAGTTCAACCTCCACGCCGTCAAGTTTAGAGATCTGAGATCCTAATGGAAAAAGAGGACATTGTGATAACATGTCTTGTCTCAGAGGAAGACGCCATGGAGGCGTTGTTGACATCTGTACTAGGTCTGCATATCATGTCCTGTGAAGCCAGGCTAGAGCAATTAATATTACTGATGCTGACTTTTGATTGATTTGAGAAATTACTTTTCGACAGAAGAACAAATGGAGGAAACAGGTATGCTAGATGGAATTCCCATGGACGTACAAAAGGAGTCTGAATGTGAGCCATAGGATCTCTTGATCTTGCACAGTACTGGAACAGTAGTGAAGGTTTGTGATTTAAGTGTAAAGCCATCAGATCTATGTCTGGTAGGCCTCATTTTATCACCAGTTGATTGAATACTTTCTGGTGGAGAGACCATTCTCCTGGATGGACTGATTGATGGCTTAGATAGTCTGCTTCCCAATTGTTTACACCTGGAATGTGAATTGCTGAGAGGAAGCACGGATTCCTCTCTGTCCAGGATAGAATCTGAGAGACTTCCTGCATTGCCAGTGGACTGCAGGTACCTCCTTGATGATTGTTAGACTACCGCTGTGATATTGTCTGACTGGAAACAGATACAATTCTCCTCCTTTCACAGAGGCCATGCCTAAAGAATCACTTAAAGATCCACAACGTTTATTGGAAACCTTGCCTCTAAAAAGAGACCAAACTCCTTGTGCCCTTTGAGAATTCCAGACTGCCCCCCAGCCTAACAGACTGGAATCCATCTTGACAATAGCCCATGATGGATGGATAAAAGATGCCCCAAGGATCAAAGAAGGACTTTATGTCCACCAAGACAGAGATTGTCTGACCGATTAACCAGAGCTATTTGTTGCTCCAAATGAAGATAATTCTTTGACCACTGACTGAGCATGGATAGTTGACGAGGAAGTAAGCATCGAGTACTGCAAAAAATTGCAGTAGGAAATACTGGAGTCCATCAGGGGGAGGCTAGGGACGGGTCCCTGCGACGTCGGAAGGTAGTTATGGCTGAAGTCCCATAAGGAAAATGCTGTGCACATAATAGAGTATTCCTGTATCATTCAGCTGCTGTGAGTATTTTCTGTCTTCTTTGTAAATGATACTCCCCGGGGACTTTGGGTCTCACATAAGTCTGAGCTCTCAATTTCTAATCCATAAGCAAGTATCTTAAATAGAGAGAGATGGGAGTCTTTTAAAGCTCTTGCATGGGTTCTTAACTTCATGATAGTGGCGGGAAATTCATTACATATGTTATGGAGGACTGTGAGCCATCATTTTATGAAATAAAAATATTTGTTGTGATCCTTTCCTGATCGCTATTTGGAAAAGTAATCTTAGGCATTTTTACTTAATTAAATAAGAAGATAATATATGTTTTAGAAGTTATTCTTCATTTTTGGCCTCTGAAACATTTTGTATTAAATTACGTATAGGAAACCACTAAAAGATGCAGTACGTATGCGACTAAGTTGTCTTCTTCAACATTAGTAAAAATCGAATCCCACAGTAAATTTCATCCCATACAGCAGTCATATTTTTTAATGTATGTCATAATGGAATGTTTAACGACTATTCAAATACACATTTGCAGCAATTATACACACAAGAAAAATAATTTAGAAAGCCCTTTAACTTTTTCAGAGAAGATTCCTTGGGTATCTCAAAATAATTATTGTTGGCATATTAAAAAAGAGTTATAACCATTATCAGCGAATATCTATTCCTGACAAAGTATGATTGTATCTTTATATTACATACAAATGTACATGCCCTTCCATTTAACTTCCTATTTACAAACATGATTTTCAAGCTCTTTTTTCTTTTGTGCATTTTTCAGATACATGGAATAACCTACTAGCAACTGTGCCACTGAGAAATTCAGTAAAGAAGTTAAAGATTGACTGGGATATGCAATAATACTAAGGATTCATAAATCCTACTTTTTAGGTTTGGAGATTCCTATTAACCCCTTAATGACCGGACCATTTTTCAATTTTCTTACCCTTAATGACAATGGCTATTTTTACATTTCTGCAGTGTTTGTGTTTAGCTGTAATTTTCCTCTTACTCATTTACTGTACCCACACATATTATATACCGTTTTTCTCGCCATTAAATGGACTTTCTAAAGATACCATTATTTTCATTATATCTTATAATTTACTATAAAAAAATTATAAAATATGAGGAAAAAATTGAAAAAAATGCACTTTTTTTAACTTTGACCCCAAAAATCTGTTACACATCTACGACCACCAAAAAACACCCATGCTAAATAGTTTCTAAATTTTTTCCGAGTTTAGAAATACCCAATGTTTACATGATCTTTGCTTTTTTTGCAAGTTATAGGGCAATAAATACAAATAGCACTTTGCTATTTCCAAACCACTTTTTTTCAAAATTAGCGCTAGTTACATTGGAACACTGATATCTGTCCGGAATCTCTGAATATCCCTTGACATGTATATATATTTTTTTAGAAGACAACCCAAAGTATTGATTTATGCCCATTTTGGTATATTTCATGCCACCATTTCACTGCCAAATGCGAGCAAATAAAAAAAAATTGTTCACTTTTTCACAAATTTTGTCACAAACTTTAGGTTTCTCACTGAAATTATTTACAAACAGTTTGTGCAATTATGGCACAAATGGTTTTAAATGCTTCTCTGTGATCCTCTTTGTTCAGAAATAGCAGACATGTATGGCTTTGGCATTGCTTTTTGGTAATTAGAAGGCCACTAAATGCCGCTGTGCACCACACGTGTATTATGCCCAGCAGTGAAGGGGTTAATTAGGGAGCTTGTAGAGACCTTGAAGGGTTAATTTTAGCTTTAGTGTAGTGTAGTAGACAACCCAAAGTATTGACCTAGGCCCATTTTGGTACATTTCATGCCACCATTTCACCGCCAAATGCGAGCAAATAAAAAAAAAAAAAGTAAAATTTTTCACAATTTTAGGTTTCTCACTGAAATTATTTACAAACAGCTTGTGCAATTATGTCACAAATGGTTGTAAATGCTTCTCTGGGATCTCCTTTGTTCAGAAATAGCAGACATATATGGCTTTGGCGTTGCTTTTTGGCAATTAGGAGGCCACTAAATGCTGCTGCGCACCACACTTGTATTATGCCCAGCAGTTAAGGGGTTAATTAGGTAGCTTGTAGAGAGCTTGCAGGGTTAATTTTAGCTTTAGTGTAGAGATCAGCCTCCCACCTGACACATCCCACCCCCTGATCCCTCCCAAACAGCTCTCTTCCCTCCCCCACCCCACAATTGTTCCCGCCATCTTAAGTACTGGCAGAAAGTCTGACAGTACTAAAATAAAAGGTGTTTTTTTTTTTGGTTTTTTTTTTAATTATTCATCTGTGATGGACCCCTGCCTTAGCCCCCAACCTCCCTGATCCCCCACCAAACAGCTCTCTAACCCTCCCAACCTACCTATTTGCCACCATCTTGGGTACTGGCAGCTGTCTGCCAGTACCCAGTTTTCCCCAAAAAAGAAAGGTTGGGTTTTTTTTGTTTTTTTTTCCTTAAACAGCGGTTTTCTGTAGTGTAGCTTCCCCCCCCACCTAACCCCACCCCCCTACCCTAGCAGATCCTATTTTTTTTTTTTTTTAAACGTTTTCTGCCCCCCTCTCTCTTTGATGATCATTGGTGGTAGTGGTTGCTGCGCGCGCGCACACACACGCGCGCCCGCAGGCCCCCCCTTTGCACGCTCCCAGCATCCGGCGTGCACAAAGCACTTGAAGGAACCGGATGCCGGGGAGCGATGGGCCGATCACCCGCCTCCCTTGTAAGCTCCCACCCACCAACGGCACCATCGCTACCGGTCCAGAGAGGGCCACAGAGTGGCTCTCTCTGCATCGGATGCTTTTTAAAAGGTATTGCAGGATGCCTCAATATCGAGGCATCACTGCAATACCCTGAGAGCTGCTGGAAGCGATTGCGATCGCTTCCAGCACTCTCTTAGACAACTGACATACCAGGTACGTCCATTGTCACTAACTGAAAGTTTTTGCAGGACGTACCTGGTACGTCAGTTGTCATTAAGGGGTTAAAGGGACACCGAACCCAATTTTTTTTCTTTTGTGATTCAGGTAGAGCATGCAATTTTAGGCAACTTTGTAATTTACTCCTATTACATTTTCTTTGTTCTCTTGCTATCTTTATTTAAAAAGAAGGCATCTAAGCTTTTTTTTTGTTTCAGGACTCTGGACTGCACTTTATTGGTGGATGAATTTATCCACCAATCAACAAGAACAACCCAGGTTGTTCACAAAAATGGGCCGGCATCTAAACTTACATTCTTGCATTTCAAATAAAGATACCAAAAGAATGAAGAAAATTTGATAATAGGAGTAAATTAGAAAGTTGCTTAAAACTGCATGCCCTATCTGAATGATGAAAGAAAAAATTTGGGTTCAGTGTCCCTTTAATGTAGCTTTCATATATAGCTCCTCACTAGTCTATCTGATGAACATTGTTTTTAAATTACTCATATTTTAATCTATGATTTAATAAAGATTATATTTTTAATTTCTAGTTGTGGAATTAAGTTACACCAAGCACTACAAATACAACATAACTTCCTTTGTTTTTTTCATGTGGGTTTAAGAGAGTGATATATGTGTATTCCTTTTGCAGAAGAGATGATCTCTCTCTCTCTCTCTCTCTGTTAGCTTTCTGTCTCTCTCTTTCTCTGTTAGCTTTCTGTTCTAAATTTGACTATAAAACACAGCACCTCCAGGCCTATTTTTCTACTAGTATACATATATAATTTTTAATATAGGCTTATTATTATTATCCCACTAGGTGGTGCCATTGGGTTTTTTCCTTTTTTTGTTTTACTACACATAGAATGACTGAAATCACTATACAGAAGTCATTACCCTGCATTCCATTACTTTGATGTGTTCTTACCTGATTAAATTCCACAAAAAATTTCTTATGAGTTTCACTAAAAGAATAAACCAAAAACAAAATATATCAGAGACTAGAACTGAATACACACAATAGACAAACATATAAGTAGCAGACCATGGTCATACTTTGTAAGTAACAACTCGTCTTCTCCCTGTTTCAATTCCTGTATTTTCATGCAGTCACGCAATGAAATCTGCAGCAGAAAAAAATGTGATATTAAATATTTCAATATATAAAGATAAAAAATACATGGGGTACAGTAAATACTATATTGATAAAAAAAAAAAAACACGTTAAAGAGACGGTCTACAAAAGAATTGTTATTGTTTAAAAAGATAGATGATCCCTTTATTACCCATTCCCCAGTTTTGCATAACCTCTGTGATAACCTTGTAGCTAAGCATCTTCTGACAGTCCCCTGATCACATGACTTTATTATCTATTGACTTGCATTTTAGCCAATTAGTGCAGTGTTGTGCTGACTCTTATATTCCTCCACGGGTGTGAACACAATGTTATCTATATGGCCCACATGAACTAGCAGTCTCTTGTTGTGAAAAGCAAATTAAAAAAGCATGTGATAAGCTGTTGTCTATAGTGGCTTAGAAACAGGCAGAAATTTAGAGGTTTAAATGTTATAAAGTATATTAATATGTTGGTTGTGCAAAGATGGGGAATGGGTAAATCTATTGTTTTAAACAATAACTATTTTAGTGTTGACTGTCCCTTTAAGATTCAAGTCTCGTATTTAGGGATATAAAAGGTTTAGGAGACAGCTATGGAAAGTTAGATAGGAGGAAACAGGTAGAGATGTCTATGGAAGAGGCAGATTCACTAGCAGCCCTTTAACTGCTAAGCCTTTTTCACACCTCTGTGCCAAGCTAATTTTGAGCTTTTTTTGCGGTTTCAATTTCAACACTATTGTAAGTCAAATTGCAGTGAGTGACCCACACAAATGATATATTGTTTTTTTTAGCAGACTTAGAATATACCATAATTATATTCATATTTCATTACATGTGAGAAGGCTACAATAAAAACGTTGAGAATATGTATATACTGTTGTACTGTGATCACCTTACTTAATTGTTTTCAAGTGTATTCAAATTTAAAAGAGGGGCCCAAACAGGCTTTTGTGGGTTGTAATCAATACCCAGTGTTCTCCACTGAAAAGTTTGCTACACGTATGGCATTATAAAAGGTAGCTGGGTGGGCAAAGTGTAATATTTTCTAATATTATAACATTTTTGACCTTCCAAAGCACAAATTAGTTATATATTTTAACATCAATTTATTTAATGAGGAACATGAATAGTGCTGTCCAGGGTCCCTATTTTTGTGCTGTCCAGCAGCACAACGCATGTTTCTCTCTGCACACCCTACAGCATGTGCAACTCATAAGTGTCCAGTTACGCATGAGCGATATCAGGTTTATTGCATCTGTTTGCTTGCGTCGGATGTAAATAGATACTCATATGTATGTGTGTGTAAATATATAAAATACCATCGGAGCGATATATATATATATATATATATAGATGATAGATAGATAGATAGATGATAGATAGATCACAATGGAGGAAAGCACTCTCAGGACTTCTCAATAGTGGGTCAACCAAAAAGGCTAAAGGTTTATTTACTTTTCGGGGTTCACACAGACCCCTTCATCAGAATAAAAAACAGTGACAAAACAATTCTAAATATAGTGTATCACACAATTATGCAAATACTTACAACAAACACCTGTGTCCCATAGCTTAGTTCCCATGTGTTAAGGTGGAACGCACGCCATGCGTGTCAGCAAACCGGAAGTTAACTCACTTCCGGGTACATCGTATATACAAAGTGCACCAACATACAATAATCATTCAACTTGTGTGTGAAAGAATTAACAACTGTGTCCCAAGCTTGTTATATATTAAGTTCATAATCAACTTGATCAACTTGCAGTGAATCAATACACACCTAATGCGTAGTGGGTAAATACTGTGAACGAGTGTGGAACGCATATGCGTTCCAAGGTACCGGAAGTCACACTATATCCGGTTTGGCGAAAATAATATTGCGTGTATATTCATATGTTTACAGTGTCTAAGTTAAATGTCTGCCATAAACGATAATCAAGGCTAAATTAAAAATACCCCAGTATGAAATAGAGCAAGATGTTAAGCCCCAATGTGTGCCAATGGATTGTCCTCTTCAGCGTAATACCGGAAGTGACGTCAACTATTTTGAGTGACATCTTCATTAGCCAATCTCATAGGCACAATATATTATGTGTAAATTCAACCTGTGTTAAATGTCATGTCACTGTTGTCAACAATCAATATGTATCATCATAGCCATTCAGAAATAAAACAGTTTCTAAATATATCAGCCTCACACAATATCCTATGTAAACTAAAACATAAATTCAAATTGTAACCTACATGACAAATCAACTCTCTGTATGTAGGAGTAAAATTTAAAGTATAACCCACAAATTTTAAGGTATCGTTATGGAAGTTTACCTTCCTAGTCATGTGACCTTAGGTGTATAGTAATAAAAATAAAGCTAAACACCTAAAAATAGGAACCCACTATTGAGAAGTCCTGAGAGTGCTTTCTTCCATTGTGATATACTTGTTCCATGCTAGAACCCAGGTGGGTGACACAGGAGGTCGGATTTTCTACAAGAATTTACTACATATTCTAACTTTTGGCATTTTGCATGCATCAGGTTAGTGCACAAGCAAATTTTTTTTACTTGTAATACAAGCGCTACCTGATGTGGGCAAAAAGCTTACTTCTAGCAGAGTTAGCGCGCGAGCGGAAGTGTTAAATACCGCTCCACTTGTTATCTGGCCCTTTGTTGGGGTGTGTATACAGTTAAGATTGTTTTCACTAAATGTTCCCTCCCCATTAAAACCCCATGTTCTGACATTTATTTTATTTTTTTACATTTGGTGGGCTTTGTAATTCACTTTTAAATCGGGGGGTCTTGATCATTTGAAGCTTCACATTATTGCCTGACTTAGAGGCAATGCAACAACTAGACCAACATCTGTCCTTCTTTCACATTCCTATTGTAGTAAGGCTTTGTGTTAGAGATCAAAACACAACACACAGTGTACATGGAAAAGGCAGCAAAGCCAATAAATGGTCTAGTAGATATTAAAGGGATAGTTAAACTGATTGGATAGAGCATGACATTTTAAACAACTTTCCTATTTTTAATTCTATCATCAATTTCCTTAGTTCTCTTGGTATTCTTTGTTAAAAAGTAATCTTAGGTGAGCTCAGGAGCGTGCACCTGTCTTAAAGGGACAGTAAACACATTTTTTTTCTTTAATGATTCAAATAGAGCATGCAATTTTTCTAATTTACTCCTATTATAATTTTGTCTTCGTTCTCTTGCTATCTTTATTTAAAAAGCAGGAATGTGATGCATAGGAGCCAGTCCATTTTTGGTTGAGAACCTGGGTTATGCTTGCTTATAGGTGGGTAAATGTCAGCCTCCAATAAGCAAGCGCTATCCATGGTGCTGAACCTAAAATGGGCTGGCTGCTAAGATTTACATTCATGATTTTCAAATAAAGATAGCAAGAGAACGAAGAAAATTTAATAATAGGAGTAAATTAGAATGTTGATTAAAATTGCATGCTCTATCTGAATCATGAAAGAAAAAATTTAAGTTCAGTATTCCTTTAAGCCATTTGGCAGCAGGGTTTGCAACATTGTTTATTGCAGCATTAAGGCTGTGACACACTGCAAGCGCAGCGACGCGAGGCGAAGCAGCTGCTTCGCGTCGCATCGCTTCTGAAGTTCAGATATTTCATCTCTCAGCGCTCAGCTACGCAACCTGACGCAGCAGAGTGCTCAGAGATGAAAAGGCAGGACACACTGAGCGCACAAAGCTGCATGTACACGCTGCGCGTCGCTCTGCTTGCAGTGTGTCACAGCCTTAATACAATGTTGCAAATACTGCTGCCACAGACACGTGCAAACTCCTAAGCTACTATCAGCCTACCTAGGTTTATATTATAACAAAGGATAACAGGAGAACAAAGCTAATTTGATAACTAAAGTAAATTAAAAAGTTGTTCAAAATGATGTGTTCTCTTTCTGAATAATGAATATTACATATTGACTATATTGTCCCTTTAAAAAGGTAAGGGCCAGTATGACCAGTATGATGATTTAAAATCTGATCTGGCAATGTGGTTTACAGAGGTGCTGCATGGTCAGGGGCCTGATGTGAGGTCTAATGTGAATGTGTGTCTGACAGAGCACCTGCATGGTCAGGGTGTGAGGTCTAATGTGAGTATGTGTCTGACAGAGCACCTGCATGGTCAGGATGTGAGGTCTAATGTGAATATGTGTCTGACAGAGCACCTGCATGGTCAGGGTGTGAGGTCTAATGTGAGTATGTGTCTGACAGAGCACCTGCATGGTCAGGATGTGAGGTCTAATGTGAGTATGTGTCTGACAGAGCACCTGCATGGTCAGGATGTGAGGTCTAATGTGAGTATGTGTCTGACAGAGCACCTGCATGGTCAGGATGTGAGGTCTAATGTGAGTATGTGTCTGACAGAGCACCTGCATGGTCAGGATGTGAGGTCTAATGTGAGTATGTGTCTGACAGAGCACCTGCATGGTCAGGATGTGAGGTCTAATGTGAGTATGTGTCTGACAGAGCACCTGCATGGTCAGGATGTGAGGTCTAATGTGAGTATGTGTCTGACAGAGCACCTGCATGGTCAGGGTGTGAGGTCTAATGTGAGTATGTGTCTGACAGAGCACCTGCATGGTCAGGGTGTGAGGTCTAATGTGAGTATGTGTCTGACAGAGCACCTGCATGGTCAGGATGTGAGGTCTAATGTGAGTATGTGTCTGACAGAGCACCTGCATGGTCAGGGTGTGAGGTCTAATGTGAGTATGTGTCTGACAGAGCACCTGCATGGTCAGGATGTGAGGTCTAATGTGAGTATGTGTCTGACAGAGCACCTGCATGGTCAGGATGTGAGGTCTAATGTGAGTATGTGTCTGACAGAGCACCTGCATGGTCAGGATGTGAGGTCTAATGTGAATATGTGTCTGACAGAGCACCTGCATGGTCAGGGATATAATCGGACATCTAATGTGAGTATGTGGATACTACAGACGCTACAGCGAGTGCTGAAGTGGGTATGTGGCTCGGGCCAGGTTGCAAGACCAGAGACTTGTTGTGCTGAGGGTGTGCGGCTGAGAAACCCTGCAAGGACATGGGTATCTGACCACAATCTGGAGTTTTATGTGGGTATATGACTGAAAGGACAGTTGTGACTTATCTGAGGTCTGTTTAGGTACAGGGCTTCTAGAGGAGCTGAAGGAGAAAAGATGCTGGCTTGAGCTTTTGTGTGGCTCCTAGTGGGTACAAAAGGGCTACAAGGAATATGAGGCCGGTTTGGCATATAAATCTACTTAAAGATGGTAAATAAAAGGCTGCAAATGGATATGAGGGTAGTTAGAGTCTGATGTGACTTATACCTGGCACAAACGGTGGGGCATGGTGTATGAGTCAGGCCTGAAGTCTCATGTAGAGCATAACTGATATAAAATGGGCTACAAGGAGGAGGTCCGGTGCAATTCATAACTGGCATAAAAAGTAATAAAGGGGTTGCTGAGTACAGACAATTATATTTATCACCTCACAGCAGTCTGTAATGAGAAACGTATTTAGACATTTCTGATTTGTTATACAAGTCATTAAACTCCATCAGCATAACAGTTTCTCAACATGTTTTATGTAAATGTTATATGTTTATTTATATTCATCTGTACAAATATAAGCATTGGTTTGTAGAAGTTTTGGTAGATAAATGGCAGTGCTCACCTTAATTATGGGTTCTGAGATTTCTTCTGGCTCAAAGATAAGAGATTTTGAGCATATTTTAAGTGAACCACATATTTTTCTAGATAAAATAAAAAAAAAAAACATATAGGGCGTTAAACTTATAGTTATTATATATAATACAATTCTCTAACATATCAGACCTTTTTCTGCTTGCTGGAAGGACCAGATGCCACTACAACTGAGCATTTGCCAGAGTGGCCCAATAGCAGTAAAATGGGAACCTGCTATTTTATATTGTATGTTTAACAATGCTTCCAGCAAGCAACAGGGCAGGAAAAAGCGGTTACAGAAATACATACAGAATGTAATGTCTCTCCTATAGGCTGGAACACACACTTGTCTAAGAATAGTAAAATGGCAAATGACAAAAAGACAGCCAGGGGGCAATTTAAACATGTAAGTTTATGATTTTAACCTTTTCTTTTAACGCAACATGTGATTTAAAGGGGCAGTCTACTCCAGAATTGTTATTGTTTAAAAAAAAGATAGATAATCCCTTTATTACCCATTCCCCAGTTTTGCATAACCAACACAGTTATATTAATTACTTGTACCTCTGTGATTACCTTGTATCTAACCCCTGCAGACTGCCCCCTTATATAAGTGCTTTTGACAGACTTGCATTTTAGCCAATCAGTGCTGATTCATTAACAACTTTACAGGAGTGAGCACAATGTTATCTATATGGCACATGAACTAGATCTATCTAGCCGTGAAAAACTGTCAAATTGAACTAAGATAAGAGGCGGCCTTCAGGAGCTTGGAAATTAGCATATGAGCCTACATAGGTTTAGCTTTCAACAAAGAATACCAAGAAAACAAAGCAAATTTGATGATAAAAGTAAATTGGAAAGTTGTTTAAAATTGCATTCCCTATTTGAATTATGAAAGTTTAATTTTGACAAGACTGTCCCTTTAATAAACATCTGCTTTAGCATATTATAAAGCTGAGTTAAAGACTTTACCATTACTTTAAGCTAAAGTTTACATTGCAATTACAGTTTAAAACGTACATTAAAGTGAAGTTTTCCTTACACCAATTGCTGACACAATACAAGCCACAGTCTGCACAGTGTTTAAATGCAGGTACAAAGAGCATATGTACACATTCTCCATGCATATGTGCATAATAAATGCTATCAGTAAAAAGTCAAATTGCAAAAATGATTCATTTAAAAAATGAAATGGTCTTATGTGAACTTCAGTTTTGACGAGAACGTCCTTTTAACATATCGGGTAGAAATAATGGACTCAATGTACTAATCAGTGGATGCTGCTTTGGAGTCCTTAGCTTGCATTGCTTGTGTGTGCCTGCTTGCCGCAAGTTCGGAAGCAGCGAATAGGGGGCAGCGCTGCACAAGCAAATGTGCACATGCGGGCAACAGTGTCCACTGCCCATTTACCACAAAGACAGGCAGACAGGTTTCCAAGCCAGTAACCTAGTTCGCCCTTACAATAGTACATGGGGCCCTATATGTTATTTTCATGAGAGTACAGCTATTCAATAAAAATGACTACAAAACCAAATCCCAGAAATGCACAAGCATGTACTGTACTTCATCCCAAACATCTGTATTAATCGTCCAAAATATAGATATTTAAAGATATAAGAGCTAACAATAATATTCATTTAGGATTAGGTAATTAGCAACATTTTAGGAAACTCGAGGTCCTTAGGTCTCCAAATTGCAGATACTACACTATATAATAATAAAAAAATAATAATTGGAAAAAAAAAGTAGGGGGGCGGAGCCTGGCCGCACTGGAATATGGCTGCTTAAGTGTAGAGCTCTGAAGCCCTAAGTCTAATAACCGCCTATAATGTGCTATTAGCTGGCCAATTCTATCACCTAACAAGCGATGGCAGCTAGAAGAATAACCCTGCACAACCTAATTTAAAAAATTAATGCCCAGGGAGGCGATCTTGCTAGCACCTAACACTTTCCCCCTCTGAGGATCCCGGGGCCTGCCTAGTCACCGACTGCATACTGACAGCCCACGCAGTCACCGGAGCTTCCAAGCAACGGAACAGACAGCAGGAACTTGCGACACAGACGGTGACAACCAACACCGGCTCTGAACCGATCTGATCAGCGCCCACAGAGGAATTCCTGTAAGTAACGGCATACCCCACCTACATCACACGCATCACAGAGGGAGACGGATTTGGGGCAAACAAGTCCCCACACACTTACCACAATCACTCCGGAGCAGAAGGGGTATTCACACCGGGAGAAATTCTCGCGGTGGAAGCTTCACCCACCACGCATATATAATTAGCGCCATCACGGGAGATACCTACCCGGCGCCCATGTGGCCTGAGAGTCCTAGTTATAAAAGGCCTGCAGTAAGGAGCATTTACAGAGGCCTTAGAGCAAAAGACGATAAACCTTTATTAGCATAATCTAATATCCAGCTTGGAGATATAGATAAGCTGCACTACTCTAACTGCAAAACCCGGTCATAACATTGAAAAAGCAGTAGGGATCAGCGAAATTATTTCTGAAAATCCTCAGACCTCCTATAGCTGAACACTAGTGAAACAAAGGCAGAGAGCTAGTACTGGCCTACATACCAGTGCTGTATACTAATAAAATCTGTGATGCCAAACAAGAAAACCCCCAAACTTATTAAAGATTGCAAACTGTCAACCATGAACAACTACCTAAAACCAGTAGACACCCCTATTCCCTCCTCCAGAGACACTCATGTAAAAGATCAACAGACCGCAGAAACACAGAACCTACCCACAAGCATAGAACTGTCTAACTATGTTACAAAAGAAGATCTCAAACACTTATCCTCAAAACATGACATAAAGACTGCTATGTAAGAGGTAAAAGATTTATTTGTAGAACTTAAGCAAGACATCAAAGGGGTGGAACACAGAGTGCCGAAACTGGAAGAAACCAACCGAAAACACAACACAAAACTCCAACTCCAAGGAGAAAATACTCAGTTACATGCAGACATGATACAGAACCTCATGGACCTCATGGAAGACTTAGAAAATAGGAGCCGGCGCAATAACGTCAGGATTCGCGGGATCCCTGAATCAGTCTCCCCAACTGCCATCATGGGATATCTACAGAGTCTCTTTCGCACCATAAAAAAAAAACTAACAGCTCCTGAAATTCCAATCGAAAGGGCCCACCATGCACTTCGCCCTAGACCTCCCAATAAAGCCCCCCCAAGAGACGCGATTGTGAAGCTACTCTCGTTCAGGGATAAAGAGGAAATCATGAGAGGATCCAGGGCCAACACTCCGCTCACTCATGCTGGCACAGACATACAGATTTATTCGGATCTCTGTCCTACTACCCTGCTAAAACGCAGGGACCTAAAGTTCATCACAACAGTCCTCAGAGAGAATAAAATTCCATACCGCTGGGGGTTCCCCACCTGTATCATCGCCACTAAAGACAATACTACTTTCATTTTCCGTGCTATACCGGATCTGGCTACATTCAACGATAACCTAGGCCTGAACATTCAACTCCCTCCATCAATTGCACACCTACAAGAGACTGTCCCCACAGAGCCTACAGCCGCAAGGGAGGGCCCACCATGAGTCCTCTCCCAACATAGAACTGCTTAGAGCAAGACTCCGCTCCTTAACCGGAGCAGAAATCCTCACCAAGTTGTGCTACAGACTTTTATGTGCATGACCTGCCTCCACTCCAGATGGGTAACTTAGAATGCAGAATGTTTATCTTTTGTTTACTGTTTGTTCATTTATTGTTCAATTGTTATTAGCGTGTAACTGTTATAGCTGAAATGTACCCTCAGAGCAAAAAAATGGGGAGAAATATCACAACGACACACAATAACATACAAAAAGAGTAATCCATACCTAGTGATATTCGCACTACACGTTTTCATGGGATACCGATAACCAAATCTACCAAACATGACAACCGAGGATAGGCTGTTCTGACTCTACTTAGGACGAGAATGGGAGTTGGGATATTGATACCGTAACATGCCATCCTAACACTCCAGAAGATATCACACACTCTACAATAGGTCAGGTACTGTCACTATAAACACACATTCGTACACGCACACGACAATACACCACACACAAACCCTCAGCAACACATTTGCCTCCCTGGGCAATACAAAAAAAAATAAAAAATTCTAAGCACGTATAAGAGCAAATGCTGCCACCGCTTATACATCACACATCAGCACACATAGTTAACAAACTTCACAAACAAACACGCTAGTCATAGGTTTTAGTCTAGGGATATTACCCCTAGTGTTATTTTTTCTTTGTTGAATTATTGCATTGGTTACTGGTAAATATCTACCACGAGTGCTATTCCACATTCTTGTTTTGACATTGACCTTTTAATCCTATTGTTGTATATATAAAGGTTATAGCTTTACCATTTGTTACTCCCTTGCCACCCCCTATCCTACCCTACTACTTCCAATCCCTGTGACTTCCCCTCCCCCCCCCCCGACATAACAAAAAAATGCAGACGCACGCAAAAAGGAACATCTCGCGAGGGATTGAATTAATCACTGTAAACGTGAAAGGGTTAAATAACCCAGAGAAACGATCCATAGTCTTAAGGGACCTCCAAAAACTAAAAGGCAACATCATCCTCCTCCAGGAGACCCACTTTAAGAGGGGCCATGAACCCAAGTGGTTTCAGAAACACTACACACAGGCATTTTTTGCATCAAATTCAAACAAACAAAATGGTGTAGGTATTTTACTTCACTCTAAGACCTCGTTTCAGCACACACAGACAGTAAAAGACCCAGAGGTCCGTTATGTCATTGTTATGGGCCTGTTATACAACAGTCCTGTGACCATAGTGAACCTCTATTCCCCAAACACACTTCAAGCTCCCTTCTTTAAAAAACTAAAACAAAAGATCATAGAAACACAGACAGGCATCCTCCTTATGGGGGGAGACTTTAACGTAGCCCTAAACCCAACTCTGGATACCTCTGACGGCTCCTCCAGCACCACCTGTAAAACCCTTAAAACAATCGGGTCCCTCTTGAGGGATCTAAAGGTCCATGACATTTGGCTTATAACCCACCCTAACTCAAAAGACTACACTTTTTTCTCCCACCCCCACAACAAATATTCAAGAATTGACTATGTTTTTACTGATACCCTAGGCCTAACGCTCATATCAGATAGCACTAGCCACCCAATCACATGGTCAGACCATGCTCCCGTATCATGCACAATACAATGGCCTGACATGCCAGCCTCCTCCTTTGTGTGGAGACTGGATGACACATTATTAGATAACACAGCTACACAAAATGAAATTAATAAATTACTCCAAGAATACTTCCAGCTTAACCTAACTGACAACATGCCCCTTACAACCATATGGGAGGCGCACAAGTGTGTCCTTAGAGGGGAACTCATTAAATTAAAGGCCAAACAAATGAGGTCGAAAAGGGAAAGACTTAATACACTTCTTAACCAACTTTCACAGCTTGAAACCTCACATAAACGAGACCCCCTAAACACATCCCTCTTGGCTGAACTAGAAAAAGCTAAAACAAATCTTTTAAATCACTTACAAGAAGAGCAGCAAAGAAAAGCTCTCTTTCTGAAACAAGTGTTTTATGACCAGAACAACAAAGCAGGGAAGTCATTAGCACGCGCCATTGCTCGCCATAAACTTAGTTCCTATATCCATGAGATTGGTGATACGCTAGGTAGAACACAACATGACGCCAAAAACATTGCCAAAGTCTTCCGGGAATACTATAGTATTCTATATAACCTACACCCTAACACTCCAGGCTCCACCGAATCCCCAGATGGCGCTCTTGGTGCTCCTGCCACACAGCAATACCTAGCTAGAGTAGAAACTCCATCCCTTTCAGAGGAGGAAAAATCCTCCCTGGAAGAACCATTTACCCTTACAGAAATTTTAAACACCATTAAAGAACTGCCCACAGGGAAAAGCCCTGGCCCCGATGGACTGGGATCTAAATATTACAAAATCTTCACCCAAACCCTCGCCCCTCACTTTCTAGCTATCTTTAACTCCACAGCTGAGATGGCTTCCCTTCCCGGAACTATGCTGGAAGCACATATAATTGTGCTCCCGAAACCTGGCAAACCTCCTACCAAACCCGAAAACTTTCGCCCAATCTCCCTGCTTAATTCGGATATAAAATTACTAGCCAAACTGCTTGGGAATAGACTTAATAAATTCCTACCCCAACTCATCTCTACTGATCAAGTCGGCTTTATCCCAAACAGAGAAGCGAGGGACAACACACTTAAAGTGATACAACTTCTCTCCCACGCTCACAATACCCATACTCCCATGTCCCTTCTCTCAACTGATGCCGAGAAGGCATTTGACCGTGTCAACTGGTCCTTTATGCTCCCCACACTAACTAAAATGAATATCGGCCCAAAATTTCAAAATATGATACTATCCCTGTACTCATCACCTAACGCCAGAGTGCATGTTAACGGTGTACTATCGGACCCATTCAAAATATCTAACAGTACCAGGCAGGGTTGCCCACTTTCACCGATCCTATTTGCTATCACAATGGAACCTTTAGCTTGTAAAATAAGATAACCTACAAATTGGCCATGTATGCGGACGATGTCTTGCTCATCCTAACTGATACAGTCCACTCGCTACCTGAAGTTCTAAAAGAATTCGAACAATATGGCCTAGTATCTAACTTTCACTTAAATCTCAACAAATCTGAACTCCTCAACATTAGTGAACCACATGAGATCTTTACCACCATTAAGAGTCATTGCCCCATAAAAATCGTACGGAAAGAGATTCGCTACCTAGGCATCATCATCACCCCCTCCCCGACGGGTCTAGTAGAAGCCAACTATAAAAAACTAAAAGAAGAAATCATAGCTGATCTGTCCAGCTGGAAAAAAACACATTTCCTGGCTGGGTCGTATTAACATAGTCAAAATTAATGTACTACCTAGAGTGCTATACTTGCAACAAACTATCCCAATCCCCCCAACTACCCCATATATCCAACATATACAACAAGCTATAGAAAAATATACATGGCAGGATATTAAACCAAGAATCAATAGGAACACGATATACTAGCAGAGGTCGATGGGAGGGATGAGCCTACCTAACCTACAGCTCTATAGACAGGCTATTACACTACGGCGAGCCGCCGAATGGAGCCAAAACCTGGCACACAAGGCTTGGATAAGATTGGATTCTGACATACTCAAATGTCATTATGTGGGCTCCTTGCTATGGTCTCCACATAGACTTCGCCCACCTCAAATATCACAATACCCATTATTGAAAGAGACATTGGCCACATGGGATGGATTGCTGCTACGCAGAGCAGCATCACAACTCCTACCTCGCCTTTTGTGTCGGTCCATAACAACCCATCCATAGGCTTCCAAGCTCCAGCAGGGAACATAGGGGACAACCCCCCCTAAGCAAACTAGCAATATACAATGCCATGAACCAATCCAACCTCAAAACCCCAAAAGAGCTTGCAGAATGGATTCCTGACACCTTTTTATCCTGGTTTCACTATTCTCAACTGTACCATTACATTACTACACATAGACATAGACCTTCACTCCTCAGACCACTTACACCGTTTGAAACCCTATGCACACAAAGCAAGTTACCAAAACATCTTATCTCAATACTATATAATATGCTGCAAAATGAT
The DNA here is from genome assembly GCF_027579735.1 of Bombina bombina. Taxonomy (NCBI): domain Eukaryota; kingdom Metazoa; phylum Chordata; class Amphibia; order Anura; family Bombinatoridae; genus Bombina; species Bombina bombina. The sequence continues at coordinate 903,749,909 of NC_069503.1, forward strand.
GACCTTAAAAACCTTCCTCCGTATGTACGAAGCTGGCACAACGAGCTAGGGTACAAACTAGAACCTTAAGACTGGGCCAAAATATTCGAAGCCACCAAAAAATGCTCGGTATCTGCCAAATCCCAAGAAACACAATACAAACTTATAAGTAGGTGGTACCTCACCCCCAAAAGAATCAAAAAAATATACCCCAACTCAACAGACAGGTGCTGGAGGGGCTGTGGCCAAGTGGGTTCTACGTTACACATTTGGTGGGACTGCTCCAAAATAGGAGGTTTCTGGAAGGAGATCTTTGACGAGATCAGCCAAAAACTAGACACAACGATCCACTCAACCCCTGTGACGTTACTTTACCACGACCAACCAAAACTCCCTAACACACACGACAAAGCACTTCTCACGATCATGCTGAATGAGGCTAAAACCCTTATCCCTAAAAAATGGAAAACCGATTCTATCCCCACTCTCTCAGAGTGGAAGACACTAGTCTCAACACAACTCCAACTGGAAAGGTTCCACTACCTTAAAATAGGCCAACCTGACGTACATGAACTCATGCTGATGGCATGGGAAGGAAATTCAATTAGATGAATAGGACGACTGTGGGCCGAAAGATGGGCCCGTGTTACCCACCAGAATCTTCCTTTCCCCCCTCTTGTTAGAATATACCTGATCCTTTGACTTCACCCCCTCTTTCCACTACCCCTCCCCCCCCTTTTATTATTATTTATTTCTTGTATTATTCTGAGAAAGAATGTATATTGCCAGAATGTTCAACATTTATTATTCAGATTTAATACTTGCAAAAAGAAAAAGTAAGGTAAAATCCACCTACGGAAATGGCAAAGGCAGAAGTCGATCCCTCAGACTTGCCTCCAACCAACAATGAGAGACTTTGGACTGATTTTATATCACATGTATCTATGGTCTAACTAAGTCTGACCGGCTAAATCCCTATTGTACACATTTTCCACTGCTGTTTGCGATCTTTGTTTGTTTGTTTGAATTTAAATAAAGATTTAAGTAAAAAAATAGAAGGTAAAAATAAACACAAAAAAAATCCAAACATATACACACTTGCTAAAAACATATACTTAAAGGGAAATAAAACATGCTCTAACATTCTATTTTATTTATGCATTTTATTTTTGCCCTGCTGCTTGCATATTTATAAGTTTTACCTCTGCAAAGTGATGAAACACTCCAGTGCACTACTGTGAGTTAGCTGAGCACATCTTGTGAGCCAATGACAAGAGACAAATGTGCATAGCGACTAATCCCTACTTAGTTCATAACAGTATGCATACAGAAAGAGAAGTGAAGCGCTCTACCAGGAACGAACAACAGCTCAGCAGCTTGTTCTATGGCAAAGTGCAACCTAGGAGCAGCCTCTTTTAGCCCAATTTCACAGATGAAAACTTTCCTGAAGTATATCAGTCTGATCCCACCTAGTAAGGTCAGTACAGTCCTGAAATACCAAGTAATTATCCTCTGAACAAGGAACATGGCAACCCCTGACAATTGTTTCTGCCTTCTGTGGGCCTCGTCAGTGAGATGCAGCCATATTGCCCTAGGCAAATAGGGCAAGGCGGCCACTTCTGGTGTCCTTCATCACCCTTAGGGAGACTTCCCCAGAGTATTAATTTAAATGCATACAGAAAGAGAAGCGCTCTACCAGGAACAAACAGCTCAGTAGCTTGTTCTATGGCAAATTACCGGCTAGGAGCAGCGTCTTTTAGCCCAATTGTGCTTTTCACAGATGAAAAGCTTCCTGAATTATATCAGTCTGATCCTACCTAGTAAGTAGTCAGTCCAGCCCCGAAATACCAGGTGGTTTTCCTCTAAACAAGGAACATGGCAACCCCAGACTACTGTTTCAGCCTTCTGTGGGCCTCCTCAGTGAGATGCTGCTATATTCCCCTAAGCACATAGGGCAAGGAGTCTACATCTGGTTTCCCCCATTACCCTTATGGAGAATTCCCCAGGGTATAAAATTTAAATGCATACAGAAAGAGAAGCCATCTACCAGAAGCAAACAACAGCTCAGTAGCTTGTTCTATGGTGAATTACAACCTAGGCGCAGCCTCTTTTAGCCCAATTGTGATTTTCACAGAGGAGAGGACTGTGGGCCTCCTCACTGAGATGCAGCCATATTCCCCTAAGCACAATCGGCAAGGTGTCCACTTCTTGTTTCCCCCATCAGACTGATAGGAAAGTTCTTCTCTGTGAAAGGCACAATTGGGCTAAAAGAGACTTATCTTAGGTGGCAAATCACTATAGAACAAGCTACTATTTCTGTATGTATTTGTAGCTCCTAATAGCACACTGCTGCTGCCCATGATATGTACTTTTCAGAGTGAACAAGTATGAAAAAAATAAATATGATGATAGAAGTGAATTTAAAAAGCGTCTTAAAATCACATGCTCTATCTTGACTTCCGTGTCCCTTTAAGTTGCTTCCTTTATCCTACAAAAGCTACACTGAAAGCCTAACCCATTTGCTAGACTAGGAACTGCTTGTAGGGATGAATCACTATGCAAAAAAAAAAAAATACAAAAATTGTGATTAAACAACTTAAATAGTCGACCAATGATTTGGGTAACATATCCGACAGATCTAAAAGGCTTTATTATGAATATTAGGGTGTTTCTCACACACTGTAGTAGTAGCAGCTTATTAAGTTTAAACACAGAAATACGAGTACAGACAGTGACTGGCTTGGCTCTTTTAAACCCAAAAGTATTAGTTATTTGAAGTAGGGTGACAAGTTAAATACGTAGGCAATTTGCACCTACTTATTTCCTCAGTTTAAAATCTATTAAAGAGGTTATGTGAGATTCAAACAGGAGATAACGTAAAATGTAGTATGAAAAGATAACAAAAAAAATAAGGTAAATTGCTGCCTTAAAGGGACACTGAACCCAAATTTTTTCTTTCGCGATTCAGATAGAGCATGTAATTTTAAGCAACTTTCTAATTTACTCCTATTATCAATTTTTCTTCGTTCTCTTGCTATCTGTATTTGAAAAAGAAGGCATCTGAGCTTTTTTCTTTGTTCAGAACTCTGGACAGCACTTTTTTATTGGTGGATGAATGTATCCACCAATCAGCAAGGACAACCCAGGTTGTTCACCAAAAATGGGCCGGCATCTAAACTTACATTCTTGCATTTCAAATAAAGAGACCAAGAGAAAAAAGAAAATTTGATAAAAGGAGTAAATTAGAAAGTTGCTTAAAATATCATGCTCTATTTGAATCACGAAAGAAAAAAATTTGGGTTCAGTGTCCCTTTAAGGACTAGTTAAAAATTAAAACTTTTTTTTTTCTTAGTAGGATTACATAATAATTCAGCAAGGTTTATTACCTGTCATGTTTACCTGGTCCTTTGGATATGTGATAAGCTAAATGTTGTTCAAAAAAATATTCTTCCACATCTAGAAGCAACAGAGAAAACCTGTGCAAAGAAATAATTATATTGTGTAAAATTAACTCTTAATGGACAAAGTCAATTTACTATAAATACATATTATATAGTTACACAACTACTACATATATGCAAAAAATATTTAAGCAGTTAATGCTCCTGCGATTAGTAGAAAAGACACAATTTCTGAGCTTAATATAAGGAATAGCCTGCAAAATAAATAATAATTCACTTCTTTGATACTATACTTAGAGAATTTTATTTAGAATGTAATGCTCCTTGAATATTCAGTGAGAGTTTTTGTTCTATTTACACATGTGCCTTTAAAAGGGACATTAAACACTAAATAAATACTAGATAGAATGACGCATTCAAAGAAAAGATTAGTCTGAGAATAACATATAGATGCATTTTTTTTAAAGTTTCATGAGCTATTTAAACATTGACATAATAAGTGTAAAGTTTTAGTGTCTATAAAACAATGGTATCTGCCATGTTGTAACCTAGGTTACCTTCTCTGCTGTGGCCAATTAGGGACAGTTATAAATAGGTCACTAGAGTGAGCAGCCAATGGCTGTGTGGAATATAACAGTGTCCTGCACTTCCATTTCTAACAGGGACTGAAAAGCATACAATTGTCAGAATGAAATTAAGGAAAAGGGGGCAAAATAAATTATGCATGTATATTGCAAAGTTTGTTTTTATATAAACATTTTATCTTACCACCTAAAAGTGTTTAATGTCCCTTTAATGAAAACGCTAATTTATACAGCAGTACTAGGACTAAAAGAAAATAATTATTTGGAGGGCAGAATATTAGTAAGGGGTGCCCAATTCAAAATGTAACTCAAATACCCAAATAACAGAAATAGTAGTAGTAGTTTACAAAGAATTAAAATGTATCAGTGTAATAAAGTATCAGTGTAACTTATCATTTAGAGATTAAGATTTCAATATCAGTCTCTTGGAACAATTTTTTTGTGGCTAGTTGTATCAGCAATTTATTTTAAAATCCAGTGTTGCTGAATATAAATGCAGCAAAACTTTTCGACCAAGAAAATAATAACATAGAAATGATTCAACAACCTACAATCTTTAGCTTTTCTACAGAAGAACTTTATTGTTTAAAAAAAATAATAAAAAACTATGCTTCTCCCATATATTTTTTTATTTATATTATTTTTAGTAGCTACATTTAGAGTTTGTGCAGGATGCAGAACTACAACATTCAGTTGCAGGGCCTTAGTGACTACATGTTAAAGGGACAGTAAGTACTTCTATTTACACCATTTTTCTGCTGCTTTGCAATTAAATATAAAATAGGTGAGCGTGAAAAAAACCCTGAAAGCATTAAAGGGACATGAAACCCAAATTTCTTCTTTCATGATTCAGAAAAAAAGCATGCAATTTTAAACAACTTTCTAATTTACTTCTATTATTTAATTTGCTTCCTTCTCTTGTTATCCTTTGCTAAAATGTTTATCTAGGAAAGCTCAGTAGCAGCAAAGAAACTAGGTTCTAGCTTCTGATTGGTGGGTGCATATGTATACCAATTCTCATTGGCTCATCCAAGTGTTCAGTTAGAAACCTGTAGCGCACTGCTGCTCCTTCAACAAAGCATACCAACAGAATTAAGCAAATTTTATAATAGAAGTAAATTGGAAAGTTGTTTAAAACTGTATGTTCTACCTAAATCATGAAAGAAAAATTTGGGGTTTCACGTCCCTTTACCACCTTATTTGCTGCAATTGTATTTCACAGACAAACTCCGCCCATCATTTGCTCTATTTGGAGGAGCCAATAAGGAATTGTTTGTGGAGTAGACAAATCTTTACAGACACCAGTTTAATCTTTGGATCACTAAGGGCTCCCACTCAAAAGCTATAGAGACGCAGACAAGACAGAGTCGTCTTACTGATGGTACTTAAAGGGACATGAGACCCAATATTTTTCTTTCCTAATTCAGATAAAGGGGCCCATTTATCATTGTGCGGACGGACATGATCCGCTATAGCGAACCATGTCCGCTGCACATCGATAAATGCCAACAGCATACGCTGTCGGCATTTATCATTGCACCAGCAGTTCTTGTTGGTGCAATACCGCCCCTTGCAGATTCACGGCCAGCCAACAGGGGGTGTCAATAAACCTGATCGTATTGGATCAGGTTGATTTTCGACAAGGTCTGTCCGCCGCCTCAGAGCAGGTGGATAGGTTATGGAGCAGCGGTCTTTACAACGTTCGGAGCTTGATAAATAGACCTCATAGAATGCAATTTTTAAAAAAAAGATTCCAATTTACTTTTATTATCAAATTTGCTTTGTTCTTGGCTTTTTCTTAGTTGAAGAGATCTAGATAGGTAGCATGCACAGTTGTGTAGCACTGCATGACAGGAAATAGTGCTGCCATCCAGTGCTCTTGCTAATTATTATTATCGGTTATTTGTAGAGTGCCAACAGATTCCGCAGCGCTAATGTATAACATTGTTGCAAAACTGCGGCCATATAGTGCTGCAGGCACGTGCACACTCCTGAGCATTCCTGCTTTTCAACAAAGAATAACAAGAACAATTTATAATAGAGCATAACATTTTAAACAACGTTCCACTCTACTTCTATCTGAATCATGACAGAAAAATGTTTTGGGTTTTATGTCCCTTTAATCAGTCTATATGCTGACTTGCTGGAGCCATTCCCCAGGGGTTGGGCAGCTTTTGAACCACCAATCCTGCTCACTTGTTTATACTGACCACATAGAGATCTGAAGATTGATGGCGATGTTGTTTTCATTATCTTTATATATTTGACATATTCCTATAACTCACTTGCATCAGTCACACGTTTGTTATATTTTCCTTTGTTAAATGGATTCATACACACTTAATTTATATTGATTAAAGCTAAATAATTACTATCGTTTTTATATCTTATTACATATTGTGTATACAACATTTTTAGAGCATGTTATTTGCTTATTACACTTTAGCCATAACATGCTTTTTATTGCTATTGCTTTTCAATAGCCAAACTCCACGAATCATTTACATTATTTGGAGGAACCAATGCGGGCTTGAGTCTGCAGACAACAAGGCTAACTATGGTCATATTTTTAGTATAAAATGCATTGTTTTGCAGTTGTTATGAGTTAAAGCCAATTACAAAAAAAATATGTAGCCAGGTTAGCCTTATACCGTTAGCAGGGTACATTCCAATTTCTGAGAATTAGAAAATCTTCAATTTTCAGAGCTAAATTACATGAAATGGTGCTACATAAATAATGAAAGTTTATTGCAAAGTTGTTTTATTACTCAAAACTAAACATTTTAGATACAAATCTCAAGGTGTTTAACGTCCCTTTAAGGGGTTAAAGGGGAATGCGAATCAACAAAAAAACCAACTTTGTTTTATCTAAAATACAATGTTTCAAGATCTATAACAGATCTTTTATTTATTATGTAATATCATTTTAAGACTAATCTGCACCACTATGCATTTAAGTTGTGCAACTAGCACTGCTGATTGGATCAAGTGTGTTTAACCTCTTTGTAAGCATTAAACACATAGTAGTGCAGGGTTTTCAAGCCTTAAAAAGACATGCTGTAAAAAAAAAAAGCCCTATACGGGCGAAACCGGTCAGGGGGTTGTAGAGCTTAGGGGAGCTCTATTTATTTTTAAAACTTTACCTAGAATTGTTAGCCTATATAGGTGGGAATAGATACAATACCAATACTTAATAATCCTAACAAACAAACTTACAAATAATGTTACTTGGTTAAAAATTGAGCTATCGCTAACTCAGACCAAATAGAATGTATCTAGTTGCACACTATTAGAGAGGAATCTTATTTAAAACTGGCTACTTAATCTAAGCGGCATACTGGCACTTTATGCAGGGAATATGTTTGATACCAATCGACTTTAACTAAGAAGTTAGGCAAACGATCATTCCAAGTGCTAACGTACTGCTGATTTTGCTGCAACTAGTAATAATTTAGTTACTATTGTTATAAAGAACCAATAGGATTGACATTATTATTGAAGCACAAAATAATAAAATAACCTCTTAACAAGTGGCTTCATAAGTGGATATATTTCTTTAGCGGCACCAAGTACAAACCGGATATCTACCGGCACAGTTATAGGACTATAAAAAAACCTATTACACCAGTACATTTTATAGATGCACGCTTAGCCATCGCAAATCTACTTGCTTATATTCTGCAATTTATTGCACACAAACCTTGTCTCCTATGGTACTATCCCACTGGTATAATAGTGGATAAACTTTATCTCTAACACAAAGCAAATAATCAGCAATTTTATTAACTCAAGTCATTGGTAATGAGATATATTAGATGTAAATGACGTATTCATTGTAGAAAATATACTCCTACCTGACAATTCAGGAAAAATATTCTAACCTGATATGCCGAACTAACTTATGTGCTAATACATACCACTACAGTAATATTAAGAGACTAAGCCAGAACTATATTGCAATATTAAGTAATAAGACACGGGCACCACTTTATCTAAGTTGATCTTTATTTTTAGAAACCAATATGGAAAACTTACTATAAAATCATACAGTTGGTGCTGAGCGTGTTTTTATTGCTTCACTTAATATTAGCTCAAGGATAATATGAAAGTGATACTAAAGTGATATCACACAGTTACTAAAACCATAGAAAAGTATTCATAAGGAGTTACATGCAATTTGCATGCTCTTAAAGTCACATCATCCAGTATTAACTTAAATACTACATGAATATGATACTATGTGCATAAATAATGTGATGTCACACAGTCACAAACACCTATACAAATTCCTTATATTACTGTGGACATATCAAAGGCTTACTGATAATTCAGGAATGGGCTTTCAATTCTTTGGTTGTTTTTAATTGTGAGTTTTATTTTAAATATACCAAATAAAAGTTATATTTTAATTTTCCCAATTTCTCCACTACTAGTCCAGGCTTAGAGTGCTATATGTGCAGTCTTTTGAGAGGTCCCTTCCTCTTTTTTGCTCAGTATATTACATACTGCACAGCACCAACTTTTCTGCTATAATAAGAATATAGACAAGAACAAGTGTTTTTGTCAGCTAATACTAATATAGAAAAGGTCGCCGTTGTGGTGCCACTGTATTTGTGTTGTTGTAAAGAACTAGAGCATATAGTTTTTTAGACTATTATGGTCCTTTAAAGGAATATAAATGCGCAAAAAATAAAAAAGCTCTAATTTGTTACAGCATTTTATTATTGCACTCGTGCTTGTATATAACTGTGTGGTTATCCCCAAGAAATGGTTTAACTATAAATCAGCTCCAGAACAACAATGCACTACTCTGAGCTACATGAACACATCTGGTGAGCCAATGACAAGAGACAACTGTTTGTAGCCACCAATCACAAGCTAGCACCCAGTAGTGTAGTATATGTACATATTTTAAAAAAATCAACAAAGGATACCAAGAGAAAAATGTAAATTTGAAAACAGAAGTTAAAGTAAGATAGAGGGCTGCTATTTCATATCCACGATAGACAAAAAATAAATTGTTATAAGTCCCTTTATGAAAGATTACATTTTCACTACTAAACATTTATTATTACACTATGCCATCCAGTGTAGTAAACAACCATAAAAGAGCCCACCTTGTTTTTAAACAAGACATTAAAGTCAAATACACAAGTCAAAATATTTGACAGTAGTAGAATAAAATACATCAACCTTAAAAAATGCTCTAATTTTGTAAATATAATGTATTGTTAAAAAGTGTTTAAAGATCCACTGAGCACACTGGTACTTCCTGAAATTATTACAGAAAGAATTTAGCAAGCAGATAACATCCGTGTTGCAATTCCAGTGAGGACTGCGTGGATGTAATGCAAATATGCAGAAGGCTGTTTGTTTTCTCACTTCCTATAAGTTGGCTTTGTATAAACGCTGTTTACAACCCACATATCGACCCATATCTCCTATATACCAAGAAGCCCTGACACGTGATCGTTTACAAGCTACCAAAATAACAGCAGCAAATGATACCTGTGTTTGTATTGAATGCACTCACCTCTCTTTAGTAGGATTTTGCAGTAACTCAGCCTTCTTTTTGAAATCCATGATCACAAACAACGGCAACAAGCAGGGAAAATATGAAACATATAGTGCAAATGTTATAAAAATAATCTATATGTATCGTTCAATACATTTCAAAAACAGAACCTATGTGCACACCGACTGCAATCTGTCAGTGGCAACCAACTACTGTGTGCAGTGAGAATTGAAAGAAGAAACCTGATTGGCTTGAAGTTACCAATGCAGCTGTGTAATCCTTATTGTTATTGGTCTCAAAAGGGAAAATGACAAGTGATAGGGGATTGGTTGCTGCAGCAGAGTACAAAGCATGTAGGAGGATTGGTTTCAGCAATGTTGTTAGACGGCTGAGGAAATTAAATAGAACAAAGCTGTGCAAACAGGGCACTCAGTGACATCTGTGCTCTCGATTACATAATCTACTTTAAAATATATACTAAAAATAAAACTCTTTTCTTCGTGATAGATTTTGAAGGTGCATAAAAGTCAAAACTGAAATGCACATAAATGTATTTCAATTTTGAATAAAAAAAATATTTCTGCAACAATTTTGTTAACAAAAATGCTCATTCTAAATCTTAAAGGGACTTGAAACCCAAATGTTTTCATTTAGGATTCAGATAGAGAATACAATTTTAAACAACATTCCAATATTATTATATTATTTATTTTGCTTCATTTTCCAGATATCCTTTGTTAAAGAAATAACAATGCACATAGGTGAGCCAATAACAAGAGGCATGTGCATCCAACAATCAGCAGCTACTAAGCCTATTTAGATATGGGTTTAAACAAATGATATCAAGAGAATTAAGTAAATTAGATAAAATAAGTTAATTGGAAAGTTGTTTAAAATTGCAAGTTCTTTGTAAATCATGAAAGAAGAAAATTGGGTTTCATGTCCCTTTAAGGCTGTTTCTGAGAAAGATGTTACTATGCAAGGGGCATATGAAGTTAAAAAGCACAACTGTCCAGAGAGTATACATTGATGACGATTTATATAAAAGCGAATGGAATGCTCCTGTTGGTTGCAGACTCACTCATTTTAGCCTGCAACTGATACTTATAAAGCGGTGGTTTACACAATTGCTTCCTAAATCCTCCCTGTAAGATATTTGTGTACAGTTAAAGCAGCAATAACCTACAGCACACTTAAAGGACCATTATAGTCAAAAAATGACATACTCTAATCGACCATAGACTACTGTTTGTTTAACCCCTTTGATCCGGTGTTAAATAGCTGGTCCTTACTGAAAAAAGCTGCTGATCCAATTAGCAGCGCTATTTCCACATCTGAGTTGAGTGACTAGCACTGCTGATTGGATCAGCAGCACTTTCCGCTCTGGATTAGCAGTGCTCCGCGGGACCTGAGCGGTATTTCTACTACCTGTGTGTAGTCCCCTTAAAATTACATGCTCTAACTGATAAGACTAAGCAATTTTTTACTATAATGGCCCTTCAAAGTCCTTGTAAGATGAGTGGGAGTGGGCTCTAACAGAACCCCTATCTCCCCTTCCCGTTTATGTTAGAGGGATCTCTCAATTAAAAGAGTGGAGTCTGCCCTTTCAAATGAAGGACCAGTTGTGTATCTAACACAATTAGGGGGGATATTGGAACTCACTCAGGGGAAAAAAAGTTTTATGTTCTGTTGCATGTTATTGCTGCATTAGTGGGAAATCATCTGCATCATACAGGGGTATACAAAACTTATTTGAAAGGGCAGACTCCCCTCTTTAAACTGAGTCATTTCTTGCCACTGTAAGATGTAGGCGATGACTAGAAAACTGCAATAACCTGTAAAAGCAACTTAAAGTGATGGTAAATCATAGCGTTTAAAAAATGCTAGGATTTTTCATTGCTATAAATAAATGCTACCTTCATTCATGAGGTTTTTTTTTTAAAAAAAGTGTATAAAAAGTACCTTTCTTCTGCCACAGCTTTACTGCTAAATTAAAGGGACACTGAATCCAAATTTTTTCTTGTGTGATTTAGATAGAGCATTCAATCAACTTTCTAATGTACTCCTATTATCAAATGTTCTTCATTCTCTTGGTATTTTTATTTGAAAAGCAAGAATGTAAGTTTAGATGCCGGCCCATTTTTTATGAACAACCTGGGTTGTTCTTGCTGATTGGTGGATAAATTCATCCACCGATAAACAATTGCTGTCCAGGGTTCTGAACTTTCTTTTTCAAATAAAGATAGCAAGAGAACAAAGAAAAATTGATAACGGGAGTAAATTAGAAAGTTGCTTAAAATTGCATGCTCTATCTGAATCACAAAAGAAAACATTTGGGTTCAGTGTCCCTTTAAGCACCTCAGGTCACCCACAGCAAAGAATTTTTTTTCAATGAGGTGACTTTTCCACCTCTTAGCCAATAGCTGCGCTGACCATACGGCACTGTGATGTAGGCCAGAGTGGCTATTAGCTAAGGATTGAAAACGTCATCTCATTGAAAAAAAAATAATTTTGCCGTGAGCATCTTGAGGCGCTTAGATTAGTAGTAAAGCCACGGCAGAAGAAAGCTACTTTTTACACACTTATTTTTAAAACTCATGAATGAAGGTAGCCTTTATTTATAGCAATGGTAAATCTTTGCGTTTTTTTAAACACTAGGATTCACCATCACTTTAAATAAATGTGTCCATATTCCATTCTAACTTTTCAAAGAATGATCTAATCCATCCAAATAAATTACATTGTCTGAATTTTTATTGGATAAGTGCTTTTTATTCGGAGGGGGGCAAAAAAGGAGACAATCTGTTTGTGATAAAGTGACATGTGACCCCTCATTTGAAAGGCAGACTCTCCTCTTTTAAATTAAGGGTTGCATTTCCCTCTAAAAAAACAAGAGATAGTTGTCTTGTTAGAGCCCTGCTTGCCCTGAGTTTTAACAGTCCTATAAGTGCTGTTGCATGTTATCTCTGTTTTTTTGCAGACCACCTGCATGTTACAGGGGTATGCGATCCCTCATTTCCCTGACTCACCAGAGAGTTTAAGGTTCTCTGTGAGGTCACCATGTAGGAGAGTTGCGACACACTGGTAGTTCCAGTAGGAGCTGGGGTAGGGAAAGGAGATTGCAGTCTCTTCTCACCACTGTATTTTGGTGGTCCCCAAAATCCAGACTGGAAGGGGGACTCCCCAGGATGACGACACTGTGGACCTAATGATAAAATATTTTTCTGCTAGGTGAGAAATGGTAGTGCAGACTCACAGTAGCTGAATTAATTGAATACTAAAAGAAAAGGGCAGAACCCTCCAGCACTGCGATATGTCTCATAACATTCCAGACAGGCAAATTTTGCTATACTTCTCTAAGGGGCTTTCCCTGCATTTCTGTATATGAAGGAGAGACAAGCCCAGTGCAATATAACATTGCATGATATTAGAGATTTGTTACACTTACACTTTGTGCATTGTATTTTATATTACTTTACACTTCAGATTGGGTTATTTTATTATTATTACATTTAAGTTTTGTACTTTCTATTTTTCATTTGAATATATTTAAATTTAGATTTAAGATCCAATAGTGAGTTTACAAATTCTAATTATTTTTTGTTTTGAAAGTCTCTGTTTTACTTTAACAAATTAAGATCATACTTTGTGTATTTCTGTGTATCTTTTACAAATTAAATTTTACTGTGTATTTGAACCATTGTAAACTAAAACTGACAGCTTCAAAGTGGGAGGGACTGGGGAGTTCCCTAAACTGAACATGGGAGTTCCCAGGGTATGTCTGAAGTAGGTATGTGCATTTGGATCGTTCGTTAGGATCTGAATGCAGAAAAAGACAGCCGCTAGTGGTCTTTTTGCAGAAGGATTTCTTTTTGTGAATGTGCAACACACTAAGCTCTGTGCAAATCCAGATCTTAGTGTGTTGAACTTTCACAAGAAGAAATTGGCTCCAAAAAGAGCAGGATGCCTCAAGTGTTTGCATTTTTATGCATTTAGATACTAACGAAGGATCCGAAGGCACTTACCAAGGGCGTGCAGCAGAACTTTCATGTCATGCAATGCTATATTGCACTGGGATGGTCTCTCCTTTACATACAGAAATACAGGGAACTTAGAGAAGTATAGCAAAATCTGCCCTATCTCGTTGGAGCGGAAGAGGTCTATATAATCAGGTCCTGTGTGTGATAACACAGCAGCCTATTGTCATCATGTGCATTGCAAGTGGTTAAAGTGAATGTAAACTTTCATCAATTAGTGCCCGGTTTTTAAAAATACTATTAAAAACAGGGTCACTTTCATTGATAAAAGTTTACATTGCACCATATTTTACAAATACTTACTTTTTACTTCTTCAAAGACGAAACCGGCTTCCTCCAGTCACGGCTTCCCCCCCATAGCGTTCATCTCGTGAGGCCCTGCCGTGATTGGAGGAAGCCAGTTTCGTCATTGGTGACCTATTTACAGAGGACCTGCAGTTGGGGATGCCGATCTGGCTTTGAAGAAGTAAAAGGTAAGTATTTGTAAAATAAGGTGCAATGTAAACTTTCATCAATGAAAGTGCCCCTGTTATTAATAGTATATTTAAAAACCAGGCACTAATTGATGAAAGTTTACATTCACTTTAAGTTTACATTCAATCATGAAAATTAGTCCAATTCCTTGTTTCAGCTGTTTTGTTTTAACTTTTAACACTTTTTTTGTTACTTAGTATTGTAAGTAGTTTCCTTTAGTTTCCCTTCTCAAATTGCATTACAAACATATGCATTGATGTCAATGATAGATCTAGCTGTCACTGAAGAAAAAAAAATGTGTTAGGGAAAGGATATGCAGTAAGTGTGACAATAAACATAGGTTTAATAAAAACGACAACATTGTATTGCAGTTTAATAAAGGGAATGGATATATAGAGACATATACTGCTTACACTGCAATGTAACAAGTTTAGCAAAAATATATACATAATCTCTGCACTCCCCCTATTCAATTTAAAGGGATAGGAAAGTCAGATTAAATTTACATGATTCAGATAGAAAGTTATTTTAAGACACTTTTAAATTAACTTCTAATTTAAAATGTGCTTCGTTCTCTTGGTATCCTTTGTTGAAAAAGAATACGCATATATCCTACACTAATGTGGCTAGCTGCTGATTGGTGCCTGCACACATTTGTCTGTTGTAATTGGCTAACTAGATGTGTTCAGCTAGCTGCCAGTAGTGCAATGCTGTTCCTTCACCAAAGGATAAAAAATATTAAAGCAAATTTGATAATAGAAGTAAATTAAAAAGTTGTTCAAAATTGTATGTTCAATCCAAATCATGAAAGAAAATGTTGGGGTTAATAGTTGACAGTTAATAGTTGATGAAATCTTCTGGGGACATACGTGAAAGTTTTTTCTGTATACTCTCAAGCACACGGATTGTGGCTAAGTTGGTTTCTAACGCAACATCCAACTCAAACTGCTCATCCTGACAGTGATGCAGCTGTTCCTCATATGGGGGCCTATTTATTATGGTGCGAGCGGACATGATCCGATATAGTGGATCATGTCCACTGCACATCGATAAATGCAGACAGCATACGCTGTCAGCATTTATTATTGCACCAACAGTTCTTGTGAATCGCTGGTGCAATGCCGCCCCCTGCAGATTTGAGGCCAATCGGCAGCTAGCAGGGGTCGTCAATCACCCAGATCGTCGTATAAAATTAGCCCTTACTAAAGAAATGGCTACTAGAACACTCTCTTTTTGGAATATACCAATCGCCGGGGAAAAGAAGAACATGTTCATACACTTGCTGGCTTTTAAGCACTCTGCTCACCTTGTTAAAGAATGAGAATTCTTGTAGTGTCCCATACTTTCCAACACTGGCAACTGAATGATCCTTAGACTTCCGTATCTTAATTTCTTTTTTTGAGGGACAAGATTGTCCGAAGCAAGAGAGATCTGGAAAGTTTTCGACGTTGTTCTAGGTTTCGCTCATACTCCAATTTAGGAGCACTGCTAAGATCATGTGCCCCATTTCCTGTGAACAATGATCGTTTTGCCTCAGGAAGGAATTGACCAAATTCAGAAAGTAAATCCTCCTGGCCACAGAAGAGACAGGCCACCTCTGTGAAAACCTCTTCTTCTGATATGCCACGAAAAGGGAGTCCTTTTGGATTCAGTTGATCCTTCTGGTAGGTTTGAAGAATTTCCAAAAAGGATCTGTAGATTTCAGGACGGTTAAGGAAACAAGTTTTAATTTTATTGACATTGCTGATGGCATTGTGACATCCCAGTGAATCGGATTCTGGAGGGACCTGAACCTTTTCTTTTTCTGTGATGATTTAAAGAAACTTTAGATCTGCATGTGTGCCATATGCAACTCATTAAGCCAAGCCTTCTTTGACGGGTGTGACTTCTCCAAGTCACAGTCGAGCCAATAGAGGAAATGAAGGGGGCTGAGGAACAACTGATACCCAGTAAAAATAAAAATAATGTATTATTAATTATATATACAACTTATATAAAAACATTATGTGGTTTTGCTTGCAAAAGTATATAATAATCGCTGCCACAGACTTGAAGTCTAAAATTTACCATCACTTTAATATAAAGTGTAAATTAGTATAAAATACAAAGCACAAAGTGTAACTGCAGCAGAGGAAAATGTTTATAGAATATGCCAGACCTAGAGGAGAAATTTCAGCTACGGCCATAGAGCGTCCCTAATTTTAGAAAAAGGAAAGTAATACACTTGAATTTCGCAATATAATTATAACTTTCATAGTGTAATTTGCATGTGAAGTGAAGTTATGTTATAATTTTTTTACTATGCACTTTAAATTGTTTCTTTCCTGCACAATTTCAATACTATTTTCAATTTTTCCATAAGATACGATTTTTGCATAAAAAAATTCTTAGACGATTTTTAATTTAATGTTATTTCAATAAGTCATTTATTTGTTTTATACAATTTTTAAATTACAATTTTTTTGTGAGTCCTATTGTAATGTATGCATCACCTTCACACATTAAAAGCAGGGAACACCCCTTTGTGAGTCACACTGTTCTTAAAGGGATAGTCTAGTCAAAATTGCACTTTCATGATTCAGATAGAGCATGTCATTTTAAGCAACTTTCTAATTTACTCCTATTATAATTTTTTCTTTGTTCTCTTGCTATCTTTATTTTAATGTAAAGCTTAGGAGCCGGCCCATTTTTAGTTCAGCAGCAGGGTAGTGCTTGCTGATTGGTGGCTACATTTAGACACCAATCAGAAAGCGCTACCTAAGTGCTAAACCAAAAATAGGCCTACCTTTCTGCTTTTTCAAATAAAAATAGCAAGAGAACAAAGAAAAATTGATAATAGGAGTACATTAGAAAGTTGCTTAAAAATACATGTTCTATCTGAATCATGAAAGTTTAATTTTGACTAGAGTCTCTAGACTATCCCTTTAAGGTAAAAACTGTCTTTATAGAATTAGAACAGGGGCTTTATAGTACTGGAGAGATTTCTTAAAGAATCTCATAAGCCCAGAGAACTTTGCAGAATTGGGTCCTATAAAATAAATGGTAGTTACTTAGAAGATCAAGGGAAAGCAGGACAAAGCTTCTAATTCAGCACTATCCAGCAGCTTGTGGGTGGACTCTTTTTAAACAGTTGTACAGTCATACTAAGATCATTCTCACTTTTATTTGTTGTGTTTGGAGCTGTCAGTTATGCTCAAGGGTAGGATGCAGTAACAAATCTGACTTTTAAGAGACAGTTCACTCAAGAATTTTCTAAATTTGAAATAGTTGATTTAGCCTATGTTATCCCTACCTATTGTGAAAGTTTCTGGTCTTAGGTCCAAGCTTTAGATAAGCTGTGTAAACACAGTGAGCACAAGAAATTACACTCCCAGTGGGATATAGAAGAGATAAGGTAATAAAATGTAAATTTTCCATTGTTCTCTCCAAGTATTGGTCTTTGGTTTATGGACAGATATAAGAAAACAAAGCATGTATATGTACACAATGTGATAAAGTAATGAGATCTGATTGTACCTACAAGCTCAACCCATTTTATTAGGTTGTGGCTTCAAAACACATACATTTTATACTGTCCCTTTAATTTTACTGAGCTATAGCTGCTTTAATGCCCATGGTGGTATCAAATCAAATGTTAATGTGATTATATATATATATATAATCCCAGAAAGAAGCAGGCACTCTCCGTTTTAGATTTCAAGTTATTTACTTAGTGACGTTTCGGGGATTCACCCCGGTCCTCAGACTTACAGCAAAAGTGACTACAAACAGTGGCATACTTATACCCCTCCCCACACCAATTCCATATGCATTTAAACAATAATACAATTATTACAATACCATACAATCACCTACATATCCCCATTGTGCTTCGGCTTGCAGCGGTGCATACCCGGCGCTTCAATCACGTCATCTACAAGGAGACGCCACGCTCTACTGGGTCACACCCCCGGAAGCCGCCAATCACCTACCGGCGCCAACCACAGCAGATACACGTCATCTCAGACGTTGTTTGTGGCTGGAGGCGCAAATGCCGGTGATCGTGTCATCAATACACAAAAAAGAACCTGTAAAAAAATGAAAACATGTGTGACAATATGTTATTTACAATCAAAATTAAAAGCATCAGCAACATTTACACACATTATCACTAAAAATAACAATAACAACTACCAGGATTATGCCAGTACACATGTTAAATGTAGTCCTCATTATTTCTTCATTCAATACATCTAATGTATATAAGCCTCTAATCTCAACAGCCAGAATCCACCAAAACCCATTAGGTTAGATTTAAACACATAGGCAAAGGAATGGCTACAAACCTAATGATGAACCCATTAGAAAGAGTAAAAATTAAATAAACACATAAATAAAACTAAACCCAGGAGCAACCTAAGAAAAACAGAAAAACAGAAAAACAGAACAGCAAAGAATCAGTCATAATATAGGGATGTATACGGCCCATACAACATCCTAAAGATTACTCAAAAGAAGCACTGCCAGTCCAGCTTCACATTTAAGCCTTTAGGGGCTGGTCCTGTATGACCAGCAACATCAAGTCCAGTGCACATTTGTTTAGAATGTTACACCACCTTTCACAGAAATTTGGGTTATTCCTCCCTAACGTGGGCACATTCTTCACTCGAAACCCTCTAGGTATGAATCCCTTGCGGTAGTATTCTGAAAGGTACTGGCCATGTAATTCCAAATCCTTTTCTCTTTTCTTGAGTTTCAGTAAGTGGGAAATTATATGCTCAATCGGTCTCTCTGCTGGGCCTGTGGTTAAAAAGTATCTCCTGGGCATCCTCTTCTGTGTAATGAAACACCTTAGCCCCTGGAGTAATCCCACTAGTAAGTCCTTCAGCACCAGCCTGTATTGGCTGCACCGGTTGAGACATGTTGCAGAAAAACAGTGCTGAGTAGTGAATGAGTATAGTATACCCTTTCTATAGCTTTTGGGTGCTTAAAAACAAACAGTATTAACCAAAAGTCAGTGGTATAGCACTCTCAAACAAAGTCCGGGGTGCACAGCAAAAGTAGCAAATAATCCCAGAAAGAAGCAGGCACTCTCCGTTTTAGATTTCAAGTTATTTACTTAGTGACGTTTCGGGGTTTCACCCCCGTCCTCAGACTTACAGCAAAAGTGACTACAAACAGTGGCATACTTATACCCCTCCCCACACCAATTACATATGCACGTACGCGGCAGACAAGAATGGTTTAAGTACTATCCTGAAAAAGAATTGGAGGATATTAAGTCTGGAGGATGCCCTCCCGTTTAAAGGGATGGGTGAACCAAGAGTTGGGTACCGAAGAGGTAAATCCTTAAAGGATATCCTACAACTCACAGATCCTGTACATTGTTATGCGTCCAGGACATGGCTGGAGGATGTCAAGCCTGGTTGTTTTAAATGTAGTGGGTGTACCACCTGCAACGGGTTGATAACGGGTAAATTCTTCCATCACCCAAGAAGTAGGAAAAAGTATATACACAGGCACAGGATGACGTGCACAACAAGCTATGTGGTCTACTTGCTGCACTGCCCATGTAGTTTGTTCTACGTGGGTAAGACCAACGATAACCTGCGGATACGGATGGCCAATCACAAAAGTTCCATCAGAAGGGCTCTTAAAAAGGGAGAATCGGATCAACCGGTGGCCCGCCACTTCCTGGAGAGTGGACATAATGTCTGTGACCTGAGATATACATTAATAGATCATGTCCCTGCCCTCCAAAGAGGTGGTGACAGGGGCAACATCTTATTACAGAAAGAATCTAGATGGACATATGAATTGGACACCCTTACCCCTAAAGGCTTAAATGTGAAGCTGGACTGGCAGTGCTTCTTTTGAGTAATCTTTAGGATGTTGTATGGGCTGTATACATCCCTATATTATGACTGATTCTTTGCTGTTCTGTTTTTCTGTTTTTCTTAGGTTGCTCCTGGGTTTAGTTTTATTTATGTGTTTATTTAATTTTTACTCTTTCTAATGGGTTCATCATTAGGTTTGTAGCCATTCCTTTGCCTATGTGTTTAAATCTAACCTAATGGGTTTTGGTGGATTCTGGCTGTTGAGATTAGCGGCTTATATACATTAGATGTATTGAATGAAGAAATAATGAGGACTACATTTAACATGTGTACTGGCATAATCCTGGCAGTTGTTATTGTTATTTTTAGTGATAATGTGTGTAAATGTTGCTGATGCTTTTAATTTTGATTGTAAATAACATATTGTCACACATGTTTTCATTTTTTTACAGGTTCTTTTTTGTGTATTGATGACACGATCACCGGCATTTGCGCCTCCAGCCACAAACAACGTCTGAGATGACGTGTATCTGCTGTGGTTGGCGCCGGTAGGTGATTGGCGGCTTCCGGGGGTGTGACCCAGTAGAGCGTGGCGTCTCCTTGTAGATGACGTGATTGAAGCGCCGGGTATGCACCGCTGCAAGCCGAGGCACAATGGGGATATGTAGGTGATTGTATGGTATTGTGATAATTGTATTATTGTTTAAATGCATATGGAATTGGTGTGGGGAGGGGTATAAGTATGCCACTGTTTGTAGTCACTTTTGCTGTAAGTCTGAGGACGGGGGTGAAACCCCGAAACGTCACTAAGTAAATAACTTGAAATCTAAAACGAAGAGTGCCTGCTTCTTTCTGGGATTATTTGCTACTTTTGCTGTGCACCCCGGACTTTGTTTGAGAGTGCTATACCACTGACTTTTGGTATATATATATATATATATATATATATATATATATATATATATATATTGCCTCAGCCCTACAGTAAAAGAAAAGATTGTACAGCAAATGCTGATACCTATCATGGATTATGGGGACGTAGTATACGCACCTGCACCGCAAACTCACCTTAATAAACTTAATATATTGTATAACTCGTTCTGCTGCTTTGTGCTACAATGTAACTACAGAACCTACCATTGTGACATGCTAAAAGAACTAAACTGGCTGACGCTGGAATCCAGACGCACCCTCCATCTTTCCTGCCTTGTCTTTAAGAGCCTTTCTGGGAAGCTCCCACCCTACCTGAGCAGAATGCTCTCCCCAGATATTCCCACCTCCTATAACCTCCGATCCAGTACCAGCACATTATTTAGCTTGCCTCAATACAAAAAGAAAGCAGCTCGATCCTCCTTTTCCTACAGAGCGCCACAGTTATGGAATGACCTCCCGCACACTTTCAAACCTTCCCCAAGCCTAATATCCTTAAAGAGATCCCTCTCTATATATCTCAAAACAGAATGCACCTGTCATGGTTGATTATATATTTCCTACCTGTTCTATGTTACATTTTTGCATATATTGTGTATTATTATTGTTTTTGTATTTTTTTATTTTTTTTTTTTTTACATCTTTTATTTATTATCAGCAGGGATAACATTAGATTTCATAGTAACAAAGAGTTCATAACATAATATTCTTCTAAAAAGATAACATATGATAAGATATTAATTTCATATCAAATAGATCAATTCGATAAATCAATAAGAAAGACAAAAAAAAATAAAAAATTCTAATCTTGAACCGTTGATATGAGTTACTACTTAGTTCAATCTGACTAGATATAAGTCTGCTGGATTTTCCTTTTAAAATAACAAAAATAAACCAGAGAGATAATATTCCTGGAATGGATTAACTTAACTATTTCTTGTGTTAGATTGTTTGCTTTCCTTTTTCTTTTTCTCTTTTTCTCCTTTTACTTTTGAATGTATCAAATTATGTCCAGAGCTGAGGGGGAGAGGGAAGGGAAGGGGGAAAAAAAAAAAAAAAAAAAAAGAGCTGTTTGTTGTTCAGATAAGATAAGTTAAGTTACCATATGTCTAATAACACAATTTCGGTATTCCGAAATGGATAGATTAGAGTATCAATCTCGCTAGGGGGGAATATCCTAATAAATCTTGACCACTTTCGAAAAAAACTAGTTATCTCTTGCTCCGAATTCAAGTTCGTTGCTAGTTGTTCAACTATACATTGTTTCCTAAGATAGTTTTTAATCTCTGTTATTGATGGTATAATATTGTGCTTCCAGTCCTTAAATAACAAATTTCTAGCTGCTAAAATGATTAGATTTATTATTCTTACTTCTTTTAAAGTTGGACTCTTATCTTTCAAGAAAATTATATCTATGCCTGTAAGCTTTAGAGGAGTTATTTTTAAGACTTTTTCTATCCAAAATTCTATTTTAAGCCAGAGTTGTTGCAGTTTAGGGCAAGACCATAATACATGAATTATGTCGGCCGCTGGTAATCTATATTTGGGGCAGCTATTAAAGTTTGTATTATGCCATTTATAACCTTTATCTGGGGAATAGTATGTTAAGTGTATGAGTTTCACATGGGACTCCCTCCAAGTCTCAGCTATTGTGGTCTCAAAAAGTAAGACTATAGAACGTAAAACCTGCTTCTTATGATCAATATTAATCATAAAGAGGTTTGTCCATTTTTGAGCTATTTGTTTGACGCACTCTTCACCCTTAAACCCTACCATATATGTGTACCATGGAGAGATAGAGGTAAGTCCGGCTTTAATCAGAACTGGCCAATTCCCTAACCTACCCCATGTCCAGTTCCACAGGAACTTATGAATTAATTGCGTTACGTAGTGTCTAACTTGCAGATATGTAAAAAAGTCACGATTATCCAAGCTATATTCTTGTTTTAAGTCTTCAAAGGATTTAATGTTCCCCGTCTCAAAATTAACCACTTGTCGTGCATAGTATATTCCCTGCCTCTTCCATTTCATCAGAATGGGTGAAGAAGTTCCTTCTTGGAATTCTGGATTACCAATAAGGGTTTGATGTTTAGGTATATCTGTGTTAATTCCAACTTTTGCTCCAATCTTTTTCCACGCCTTAATGATTATAGAGATTGTTTTAAACTTCTTTACTTGTTTAGGAATAGAGTTATAAGACAAGTGCAGCAAAGATAGTGGAATTAGAGGGAATATTATGTTTGCCTCAAGATCATTGTCTGTGAAATAATCTGCTTCTGCTATCCAGTCAGAAGCTATACGACCTAGAAAAACAAGATTATAGGAATGCAGATCAGAGAGTGCCAGTCCGGCATATTGTTTAGGGAAGGCTAGTTTTTGAAGTGAAATTCTAGGTTTTTTTGAATACCATATAAAACTTCTAAGAGTAGAATTAAATTTCTTTATATCATATATTTTAATCAGAACAGGAAGGTTCTGCAAGATATAGAGAATCTTAGGAAGGATAGTCATTTTGTAAAGAGCTATTCGCCCTGAGATGGAGAGTGGCAGATGTTGCCAATTCTTCATATAGCTCAGAGCTTGTTTTAATATAGGAGATATATTTAGAGAGTACCAATCTTTAGGATTATCTGATATTATGATTCCTAGATACCTAAAGGAACTTGTAACTAGTTTGTAAGGATGTTTTGTGCAGGAATCTTTCGTTTTCCTCAGCCACAATAGTTCAGACTTTGTGTTGTTTATTTTATATCCTGAGCATCGACCGTATAAATCTACTATTTTATTAAATTTGGGAATATTTGACGATGTGTTTGAGATATATAGTAGCAGGTCATCGGCATATAGGGAGACCTTCACCTCTTTTTTATGAATTTTTATTCCCTCAATCTGATGTCTAACTTTCAGTGCAAGTGGTTCAATTGCTAGGTTGAATAATAGAGGTGAAAGAGGACATCCTTGACGGGTTCCTCTTTCCATTCTAATTGTATCTGATACATGCCCATTAATAACTAGACTCGTGGATGAATATAAACATATATTTTCCACCAGTTTATAAAATTTGTTATCAATTCCAAAGCGTTGTACGGCATCTAATAAGAACTCATGATTAACACGATCAAATGCCTTTTCGGCGTCTACCGCTAATATTGCGGCATCAGACTGTTCTTTCAATGTACTCTCTTCGACATTCTTAAAGTAGTCAATAATTAGAAGTAATTGCCTAATTTTTGCTGCTGAACTGCGGTTGCGAATAAAGCCCACTTGGTCTTTATGAATGACATCTGCTATCCCCTCTTGTAATCTTGCTGCTAAAATTGATGTGAATATCTTATAATCTGAGTTTAACAGTGCTATTGGTCTATATGAGTCCCTGTTCGCTGGATCTTTCCCAGGTTTAAGTAGAAAGATAGTATTAGATTCTAAAAATGTATTTGGTATTTGGACCTCGCCTGAGAAATATTGGTTAAAGAGTTTAGTTAAGTGGGGAATTAAGGTAGGTGCCATGATTTTATAAAAATCGTTAGGCATAGCGTCCGGACCTGGAGCTTTCTCAAGTTTTAATGATTGGATAGCTTTTGAGACTTCGAGCTCAGAAATGGGCCCATTTAATTTCTGGCTGAACTCAGATTTGAATTTCGTGATCTTTAAGTCTTTCCAGAACACATCCCTAGCCGACTTATCCATAGGTGTAGATGAATAAATTATTTTATAATGTTGGTAAAAAGATTCCAATATGTCTTCTGGGGCATTCAAATGACTATCCTTGATCTGTATTGATTCTATTGTTGGTGATTGTTTAAAGTTTTTTACTAGTTTAGATAGCAGCTTACCTGATTTATTTCCATATTTATATAGGTTCGCTTGATATTTTAGTTCTGATCGAATTGTTGAGGCTGTTAAGAAGGAATCCCGTTCTTTTTTCAATTTGGCATATCTAGTCCAGTTTTCTTCTGATTGAAAATTTTAAAATCTGTTATAAGCATTACTTACTGCTGCTGTTAGTTGCTTTTCCTTTAATCGAGAATTACGCTTGCCCCTCGCCATATAGGCGATGATTTCTCCCCTTAATACCGCTTTCGCTGTCTCCCAGACAACTGAGAAGTTAGATACTGATCCAATATTAAACTGAAAAAATTCTTCTAGTTTATTTTTTAGCCAATTACTGAATTTCGGATCGTTATTTAAATATTTTGGATAGAAAAAACGCGCTCTTCTTGTAGATAGATTATTTACTAGGATATCTAGCATCACAGGGGCGTGATCTGAGATACAAATTTCTGAAATGGTAGCTCTGGCTCCTCTTTGATATAAGCTATCATTTACTAGAATAAGATCAATTCTGGATAATGATTTAAATGCCTTTGAATAACATGTATAATTTTTTAAATCCGGGTTTTGGACCCGCCAGATATCTCTGACGGCTAGATTTTGAAAGATAGTGTTAAAAATTTTTGCTTCCAAGTTATCTTTTTTAGTTTTTTTTTGCGCAGTACCTCTTCTCAGTCTATCGAGGGGACATCGGGGTGCCATATTAAAATCACCTGCAACTATTACATAACCTTCTGCTACTTGAAGTAGTTGAGATTGGAGGGAGTCCCAGAATTCTGGTTTAATTGTGTTGGGGGCATATAAGTTGCATATTGTATATATAGATCCTGCTATTTTCAATTTTAGTATTAAATATCTGCTTTCTAAGTCTACTATTGTGAGTAGTTTGTCATATACTAATTTTTTTCCTAGTAAAATAGCTACCCCCGTTTTTTCTATTGGAGGTCGGAGCGCAAATTACTTCTGACACCCATGTCGATTTAAGTTTCATGGATTCCTCTAGATTTAAATGTGTCTCTTGAATTAATGCTATTGATGTATTAATCCTTTGTAGGTGTGATAAAATCATTTTTCGTTTAATAGGGGATGTAATTCCCCCTATGTTCCATGTTGTGAGTCTAAGATTTTTACCCATCTAGTATATATTTATTGGTGTAAGTAGCAGATATGCAACAACAAAAAAATAAAATAAAAAAAATAAATAAATAAATAAAAAAATAAAATAAAAAATAAATAAATAAATAAATAAGGAGAAAAAAGGAAAGAAATAAAGGTCTCCCTCAGCTCTGGAATTACAAAAAGTTTATCTATTATTAATATCATGGTGTAGATATGCAAGAATTTATTGATGGTATGGGAGAAAAAGAAACATAGAAAAAATGTATCTAAGCGATGGTTAAAACCCATGCTCTGCTAATTTTTTCTCTGCCTCGGCTACTGTTTGAAAAAAAAAAGTTTGACCTTCTACAGTTACCTTGAGCCTAGCAGGATAGATAACTGTGGCTTGCCAGCCGACCTTTAGCATTTTTCCACAGACTGGGGAGAGCTCCTTTCTCTTAGAAGATATCTCCATAGAGAAATCTTGAAATAACAATATCTTTGAGCCCTCATAGACCAAGAGCTGCTTTTTTCTGTAATATTGCATAAACAGCAATTTATCCTGATAATTTAAAAATTTTGCGATAATTGGTCTTGGTTTAGAGACATTTGGAGATCTCCCCAATCTGTGAACTCTCTCTATCAGAAAAGGCGTAGGTGGTGGGGGAATGTTCAGCAATTGAGGGAGTGTGAGTGTCATGAATTTCATTAAATCTTCTTGCTGTACAGATTCTGGGTATCCTATAATTCTTAAATTATTCCTCCTTGCCCTATTCTCAAGATCATCTATTTTAGCTTGGAGTTTATTTATTAACTTTTGGTTTCCCTCAATTTTTGGGGTCTGAATATTTGTCTTATCCTCAAGATCAGAAATTCTCTGTTCTATTTCTTGTAGTCTACCAGCGAACTGTTTCACTTCTATTGCTAGTGATGCGATGTCCTGCTTTATTTCATTTTTTAGGGAATCAAATTTAGGTGATATGGCCTCTAGGATACTAGAGACTAAAGATTGTGTGTTTTGAGATTCTATGGAGCTTATGCTCTGTGATTGAGCAATAGAGTCGTGTGGTGCTACAGGGCTCTCTATGTTTTTTGTTCTGCGCTCCTTTGATTTTGCTGCCATACCTGGATTAGTCTTGGGAGTGCAAGTGGGGGAAGTGATATATTTGTCCTTATACTCAGAAAGAGAGAGAAAAGCAAAAGGGTTCAATCAATGTGTGTGCGTGTGAGAGAAAAAAAAAAAAAAAAAGAAGAAGAGGAGGTGCTGAGAGTGAAAAAAAAAAGAGGTGCTGAGAGTGAAAAAAAAAAAAAAAAAAAAAAAAAAAGTGCTGGGAGTGAGTGTGGGGATAAAAAAAGAAAAGGGGTGATTAATATGTTCTTATGTGAGTTTGGACCAGAATTGGCAGGGAATGTAAATAGAGACTACTGTGCTAAAGAAAAGAAAGATTCTCATTAAACCATGAGCTATTAATTAACACAGCCAGTTCACTAGCTCCAAAGAAAGAGGCAGAGATCTCATGTAGAAGCCTTTTCTAATTGCTTATACGATTTTGGAATACTAAATTTCAACTTTGTATGCTTAATATAGATCTGTTCTTTAAGAGATATTACAGCCTCTGCAGCAAGATCTTAATTTTTTGAGTAACTATTGTATCAGTATTCTTACAGGTGCTATGGTTTATAATGTGACAGATTTCTGGCCCTTTAGGCTCTCAATTAGTTAAAATACAGA
Organism: Bombina bombina; assembly: GCF_027579735.1. Taxonomy (NCBI): domain Eukaryota; kingdom Metazoa; phylum Chordata; class Amphibia; order Anura; family Bombinatoridae; genus Bombina; species Bombina bombina. The sequence goes on from NC_069503.1 coordinate 903,777,306, forward strand.
CTATTTGTAAATTATATATCACCCCTATAAATCTCACTTCTATAGTTTTTCCTTTAAATATCTAGTAAAGAAATTTAGGCCTAGATTTAGAGTTCGGCGGTAAAAGGGCTGTTAACGCTCCGCGGGTTTTTTTCTGGCCGCACCATAAATTTAACTCTGGTATCGAGAGTTCAAACAAATGCTGCGTTAGGCTCCAAAAAAGGAGCGTAGAGCATTTTTACCGCAAATGCAACTCTCGATACCAGAGCTGCTTACGGACGCGGCCGGCATAAAAAACGTGCTCGTGCACGATTCTCCCATAGGAAACAATGGGGCTGTTTGAGCTGAAAAAAAACACCTGCAAAAAAGCAGCGTTCAGCTCCTAACGCAGCCCCATTGTTTCCTATGGGGAAACACTTCCTACGTCTGCACCTAACACTCTAACATGTACCCCGAGTCTAAACACCCCTAGCCTTACACTTATTAACCCCTAATCTGCCGCCCACGCTATCGCTGACCCCTGCATTACACTTTTAACCCCTAATCTGCCGCTCCGTAAAACGCCGCCACCTACGTTATCCCTATGTACCCCTAATCTGCTGCCCTAACATCGCCGACCCCTATGTTATATTTATTAACCCCTAATCTGCCCCCCTCAACGTCGCCGACACCTACCTACACTTATTAACCCCTAATCTGCCGAGCGGACCTGAGCGCTACTATAATAAAGTTATTAACCCCTAATCCGCCTCACTAACCCTATCATAAATAGTATTAACCCCTAATCTGCCCTCCCTAACATCGCCGACACCTACCTTCAATTATTAACCCCTAAACTTCTGATCGGAGCTCACCGCTATTCTAATAAATGGATTAACCCCTAAAGCTAAGTCTAACCCTAACACTAACACCCCCCTAAGTTAAATATAATTTTTATCTAACGAAATAAATTAACTCTTATTAAATAACTTATTCCTATTTAAAGCTAAATACTTACCTGTAAAATAAATCCTAATATAGCTACAATATAAATTATAATTATATTATAGCTATTTTAGGATTAATATTTATTTTACAGGCAACTTTGTAATTATTTTAACCAGGTACAATAGCTATTAAATAGTTAAGAACTATTTAATAGTTACCTAGTTAAAATAATAACAAATTTACCTGTAAAATAAATCCTAACCTAAGTTATAATTAAAACTAACACTACCCTATCAATAAAATAATTAAATAAACTACCTACAATTACCTACAATTAACCTAACACTACACTATCAATAAATTAATTAAACACAATTGCTACAAATAAATACAATTAAATAAACTAGCTAAAGTACAAAAAATAAAAAAGAACTAAGTTACAGAAAATAAAAAAATATTTACAAACATAAGAAAAATATTACAACAATTTTAAACTAATTACACCTACTCTAAGCCCCCTAATAAAATAACAAAGCCCCCCAAAATAAAAAATTCCCTACCCTATTCTAAATTAAAAAGGTTACAAGCTCTTTTACCTTACCAGCCCTGAACAGGGCCCTTTGCGGGGCATGCCCCAAGAATTTCAGCTCTTTTGCCTGTAAAAGAATAAATACAATACCCCCCGCCCCCCAACATTACAACCCACCACCCACATACCCCTAATCTAACCCAAACCCCCCTTAAATAAACCTAACACTAAGCCCCTGAAGATCTTCCTACCTTGTCTTCACCATCCAGGTATCACCGATCCGTCCTGGCTCCAAGATCTTCATCCAACCCAAGTGGGGGTTGGCGATCCATAATCCGGTGCTCCAAAGTCTTCCTCCTATCCGGCAAGAAGAGGACATCCGGACCGGCAAACATCTTCTCCAAGCGGCATCTTCGATCTTCTTCCATCCGGTGCGGAGCGGGTCCATCTTGAAGCAGGCGACGCGGATCCATCCTCTTCTTCCGATGTCTCCCGACTAATGACGGTTCCTTTAAGGGACGTCATCCAAGATGGCGTCCCTCGAATTCCGATTGGCTGATAGGATTCTATCAGCCAATCGGAATTAAGGTAGGAATTTTCTGATTGGCTGATGGAATCAGCCAATCAGAATCAAGTTCAATCCGATTGGCTGATCCAATCAGCCAATCAGATTGAGCTCGCATTCTATTGGCTGATCGGAACAGCCAATAGAATGCGAGCTCAATCTGATTGGCTGATTGGATCAGCCAATCGGATTGAACTTGATTCTGATTGGCTGATTCCATCAGCCAATCAGAAAATTCCTACCTTAATTCCGATTGGCTGATAGAATCCTATCAGCCAATCGGAATTCGAGGGACGCCATCTTGGATGACGTCCCTTAAAGGAACCGTCATTAGTCGGGAGACATCGGAAGAAGAGGATGGATCCGCGTCGCCTGCTTCAAGATGGACCCGCTCCGCACCGGATGGAAGAAGATCGAAGATGCCGCTTGGAGAAGATGTTTGCCGGTCCGGATGTCCTCTTCTTGCCGGATAGGAGGAAGACTTTGGAGCACCGGATTATGGATCGCCAACCCCCGCTTGGGCTGGATGAAGATCTTGGAGCCAGGACGGATCGGTGATACCTGGATGGTGAAGACAAGGTAGGAAGATCTTCAGGGGCTTAGTGTTAGGTTTATTTAAGGGGGGTTTGGGTTAGATTAGGGGTATGTGGGTGGTGGGTTGTAATGTTGGGGGGCGGGGGGGGTATTGTATTTATTCTTTTACAGGCAAAAGAGCTGAAATTCTTGGGGCATGCCCCGCAAAGGGCCCTGTTCAGGGCTGGTAAGGTAAAAGAGCTTGTAACCTTTTTAATTTAGAATAGGGTAGGGAATTTTTTATTTTGGGGGGCTTTGTTATTTTATTAGGGGGCTTAGAGTAGGTGTAATTAGTTTAAAATTGTTGTAATATTTTTCTTATGTTTGTAAATATTTTTTTATTTTCTGTAACTTAGTTCTTTTTTATTTTTTGTACTTTAGCTAGTTTATTTAATTGTATTTATTTGTAGCAATTGTGTTTAATTAATTTATTGATAGTGTAGTGTTAGGTTAATTGTAGGTAATTGTAGGTAGTTTATTTAATTATTTTATTGATAGGGTAGTGTTAGGTTTAATTATAACTTAGGTTAGGATTTATTTTACAGGTAAATTTGTTATTATTTTAACTAGGTAACTATTAAATAGTTCTTAACTATTTAATAGCTATTGTACCTGGTTAAAATAATTACAAAGTTGCCTGTAAAATAAATATTAATCCTAAAATAGCTATAATATAATTATAATTTATATTGTAGCTATATTAGGATTTATTTTACAGGTAAGTATTTAGCTTTAAATAGGAATAAGTTATTTAATAAGAGTTAATTTATTTCGTTAGATAAAAATTATATTTAACTTAGGGGGGTGTTAGTGTTAGGGTTAGACTTAGCTTTAGGGGTTAATCCATTTATTAGAATAGCGGTGAGCTCCGATCGGAAGTTTAGGGGTTAATAATTGAAGGTAGGTGTCGGCGATGTTAGGGAGGGCAGATTAGGGGTTAATACTATTTATGATAGGGTTAGTGAGGCGGATTAGGGGTTAATAACTTTATTATAGTAGCGCTCAGGTCCGCTCGGCAGATTAGGGGTTAATAAGTGTAGGCAGGTGTCGGCGACGTTGAGGGGGGCAGATTAGGGGTTAATAAATATAATATAGGGGTCGGCGGTGTTAGGGGCAGCAGATTAGGGGTACATAGGGATAACGTAGGTGGCGGCGATTTGCGGTCGGAAGATTAGGGGTTAATTATTGTAAGTAGCTGGCGGCGACGTTGTGGGGGGCAGGTTAGGGGTGAATAAATATAATACAGGGGTCGGCGGGGTTAGGGGCAGCAGATTAGGGGTACATAAATATAACGTAGGTGGCGGTCGGCAGATTAGGGGTTAAAAATTTTAATCGAGTGGCGGCGGTGTGGGGGGACCTCGGTTTAGGGGTAAATAGGTAGTTTATGGGTGTTAGTGTACTTTAGGGTACAGTAGTTAAGAGCTTTATAAACCGGCGTTAGCCAGAAAGCTCTTAACTCCTTCTATTTTCAGGCGGCTGGAATCTTGTCGTTAGAGCTCTAACGCTCACTGCAGAAACGACTCTAAATACCGGCGTTAGAAAGATCCCATTGAAAAGATAGGCTACGCAAATGGCGTAGGGGGATCTGCGGTATGGAAAAGTCGCGGCTGAAAAGTGAGCGTTAGACCCTTTAATCACTGACTCCAAATACCAGCGGGCGCCCAAAACCAGCGTTAGGAGCCTCTAACGCTGGTTTTGACGGCTACCGCCGAACTCTAAATCTAGGCCTTAGTGACTACAATAACAGGGATAAGCCATTCAATTATACAATTATTATAAGTTGTAACAAATTCTGGTATTTTTTCTAAAGAGTAATACAAATTCCCTTTTTAGTGAGGTTAACAGACTCACTGGAAAGAATGGGTTCTATGTTTGCCAATAAGTAGAAAATATATCATGTTATAAAGATAGAAAAAAAAGGCTGCACAGATACTTAATTTTTAGATATTAAAGTAATACCCAGTTCCTGATTTAAAAAACAATCTAAGTTCCTATAGGCCAAAAAGCCTTGCTGCAGTTCTTACTGAGATTAATAAATACAAAAGGTAGTTCTTAAGCCAGTTACATATGAATCTAGCTTTTAAGCATACTTTAGTCCGTTATCAAGGCAAAGATATAAAAGAGTTCTTATAGTTTTTGTAGATAATTTTACTTCCTTGCTATGCCTTTTATTCATTAAAGGGGAAGTTGTTCTCAAAGTAGCTTGATTTTAACTTCTTAAGCAGGTTTTTTTTTTTTTTTCTTTTTTTTTTTAAGCAGCAAAACTTGTAGGATAGAAAAGTCAATTTCAGTTAAATGCCTTCAATATTTCAACTTTAGCATAAGCCAGAGAGCAGAGTTTTGCCAAGTATGGATCAGGTAAAAAGACACAGATTATTCCCCCTTACCCCAATATGTTCCTTGTGCTTCAAGTTGAAGTTGGGTATGGAGCAAAAAAGAAAGTTTGTTCTGAATCCCAACCTTTCAAACTCTTTGCAATCTTTAGACGCTTACCGGGCTTAGCGGGGTGTCCTTCCAGCTGGTCTCAGCAGGTCCCGGTATGCTGAGTGCCTCCGTCTCCGAATCCCTCCGCGCAGTTCCGGGGGAGGAGAGGAGGAAATGAAACCAGGTTCACTATCCTCAGCGCTGAGCTCAATGATCCATCCGCTCACCACACGCAGCACCGGTGGGTGGGAGCGGGCTTGATTGCCCCCGAGGCAGGTTAGGTGCCGGTAAGTTGCTGTGAGGGTCCGCGCTTCAGTTTAGCAAGGGGGAATAATTCAAGGCAGGCTGCTTCTTGGTGCTGTTATGCTGCGGATTGCTAAGTCTGGTTAGCCCGGCATTTCCTCCATCAAGAAAAAAAGTCAGCGCTTCACTTGTGCTGCTAGCCAGGGTATTATTCTTTCATTATGGTAAGTTTACCCAGTAAAATGCTCAAATGGGTTATTAGTCTCTCCAGAGAAAGGTCTTTTATCTTAAGCGTATGATATCAGTTTACGCTGTGGAGGGTAGCTGGTGTGTTGGCTTTAACCAGCTGCAGAATTTCCTTCTAACATGAAGGATCCAAGCGCTACAAACCGCCAAGGTGTAACTGCAGGGGAGTGATGTCTGTACAGGTGCTCAGGTGCACTAATGCACAGGTGCAGCCTATGCACAGTCTCCTCCTCTTCCTCCTCCAAGCTCTCTTGTTTTTGTATTTTATTGTACCCTATTGTATCAATGCAATGTTTTGTCTACCCAGGACATACTTGAAAACGAGAGAAATCTCAATGTATCCTTCCTGGTAAAATATTTTATAAATAAATAAATATATTATTCTTTGTGTAACTTTCAAGAAAACTTAAAAAGGCCATAATAATTGAACAGTTTACATGCTCTTATTTGTTAGAGTGTGTAATTTTACAAATAACAACCCTACGCTACTGCGTTTAACCCCTGCAAAGGAGCAGAAGCCTCCTTTGATAGAATTAAGAGCTCTATTTGCACTTATGAGTTGTGGGACTAGGGTTGGTTGCCAGGTGTCTGCCACTAAAATACCGGACAGATAACCGGGTGGGGGGGGGGGGGGAAATGGGCAAAACAAAAGTGTGTTAGTATATATAACCTCTCAATGCATCCATAGATGTGTGTATCGTATTTGATCATATGGAGAGCCTGTTTTTCTCTTTAGTACAGAAATAAAAGAAGATTACCTTTTAAAAGTGAACCGGGACTCACTGTTTCTTTTGCTATATATATAAAATAACACACACATAAACATATATATATATATATATATATATATACAGATCTGCTAAATACTGCATATAAAATAAATTTTTTTGGTGTAGTATGTGACGTCTGTCCGACAGACTCAGTCAGTGCAAGCTGCTTATGCCCACCACGTAGTAGTCCGGAGCAAAGTCTGGCTCCAGCTGAGCGAATAGCAGCCTAGATTGGGTGCCGGATTGTCAGTTGGGACACAAGCTGGGCTGGGTTAGGTTGGGTAATAGCCTGGAACTTGGAAACGCAGAGGTAATTTTTTTTTATCTGTCTACTATTTCATTGGGTAGATCTTCCACTTAACTTGTGCAACATTTTGCCAAAAAACATGACAGCAAATTGCATTCATTTAGGTGGTGTGCTATTAAGAAAGTGAACCCCCCCCCCCCCCCAGAAGGGGAGGTAATCTTGAGCAAATTTTGGCCAAAAGAGAGATGTACTGGATATTTAGGTTGGACACTCATATCCCTCAAGGTCGGAATTCCAGGTATGACCTCATTAACTACTTTGCACTTGCTCTAACTTTGCTTAGCCTGTACCAGCTCCGTTACAGGATTCCCTCCTCCCCCTCACAAGAACATCATTGACTACTGCTGCTGTGGATTGGTGGTTAGTCGGAAGGAGTTGTTCTTATTGTGGTTAATAACTAACGCACATACGCATAGCGTTTGGTGGAGGATTTGTAGAAGCCAGCCGAGTCTCACCTGAAGCAGACACACTTCATATCTAACTACATGGTCATCTTTGTTGTGGAGGTATGTAACCTCAGTATTTCATTGACTTTGCATTGGAGGTCTGGGATTGGAGGGCGAAGTGGAACGCAGGTTTGGTGGCTGAGCATAGAGAGCTATTTAACCGACCACTAGACGGACATTGATGGTCCTATACTAACAGATCCCTACTTCTTTCTTTTTTTTAAAAAATAAAAAATTAAATTGACAGTGTGACTCTCTTAGTGGCTTGTCTGTGTTTTAAAAAAATCATATTACCGGACAGTAACCAGACATACCAGACTGTCCGGTCAAATACTGGACATCTGGCAACCCTAGTGACTAACACTGCTGATTGGATCAGAGGTAGGGCTTCTGCTTTAGACCAACAGTGCTTGCGGGTCCCAAGCATCACTTCTAGTGTGTGTTTAACCTCTTTGCAGGGTTAAACACACAGTAGTGAAGAGTTAATAGTCATGCAATTACATGCTGTAACAAATTAGAGCATGTCATTTTTTCTAAGTTTATGGCCCTTTTAAGCAAAAATAGGTATTACACATTAAAGGACCAGTAAATACAGTATATTTGCATAATCAAAAAATGCATGATAACAAGACAATGCAATAGCTTTTTTTTCTGACAAATTTCAAAGTTATGTCTATTTTCACTTGTCCTGTATAATGTTACAGCCATCAGCCAATCAGAAATGCATATACTGTACGTATATTCTGTGAATTCTTGCACATGCTCAGTAGGAGCTGGTGATTTAAAAAGTGTAAATATAAAAAGACTGTGCACATTTTGTTAATGGAAGTCAATTGGAAAGTTGCTTAAAATTGCATGCCCTATCTGAATCATAAAAGTTTGATTATTAAGCGTGCAGCCCAAAATATTATAGTACACTATATATAGTGGGAAAATTTTGAAATATGAATAATGAATGTGTTAAATACCATGTGGGTTATTTTGTAAAAATATGAACTGCATTTCTAACATTTCTAACTGAACTAAGTGCAAGGAAACATTAATAGTCCTGCTACTGTTTTGTACACTTAATTACTTGACTGTCTATCTGCATTTCCAGACAAAATTAAAGGAACCTTAAAATAATTATTTAAAGGACCAGTAAATACAGTAGATTTTCATAAACACCAAATGCATGATAAAAAAGACAATTCAATAGCACTTAGTCTGAACTTCAAATGAGATTTTTTTTTCTGACAAATTTCAGTTATGACTATTTCCACCCTTCCAGTACCATGTGACAGTCATCAGCCAATCACAAATGCATATACAGTATACAACAGAAGTGAGTATACCCCTGGGCAATATCACTTACATATCAAATTATTCAAAATTGCATTACTTCTCAATAATTGTTTATTTCTAAGTTGACAAGTAGAGTATTTCCTATTATAAACAATCGAAAACAAATACTTAAGAAAGATTATACTGAAAATACAGGCCCCAAAGTAGAAACTTAATGCAACAAAAGTGAATACACCTGTGGTCACTGACACACAAGTTAGATCAATGAAACAAAATTGAGTACACCTATGATTTCCAATTAGCCTAATTGCATGAGCATAGTTACCAGAACAGTCTAATTTGTTGACCAATGGGCTGTGTCTATCTGCAAGTTTGCATCATGTCTCCACATGGAAAAGAATTGCCAGATGAATTGAAAAATATGATTGTGAGACTTCACAAAGATGGAAAAGGATACAGGAAGTTTGGTGACCAACTAAAAATCAGTTAAAACGCAGTTGCAGCAGTAATAAGGAGGTATAGATCGATACACAGTGCCAAAAATCAGAGATGCAGTGGCTGTCCTCCTAAAATGACGCCCCAGACAGTGCGCTACTTGCACAATCTAGCTCTGAAAAACAGGCAACAGGCAAATGCTTCAGATTTGCATCAAGGCAAGATCTTCATATTTGTCTTATCGATAGAAATTGGAGTTTCTGTGACAGCTCAGACAGTGCTAAGGACATTGCATAATGTCAACTTCTATGGACAGTATCCAATGCAAAAAAACCTTGTTTGCTCTTCAGCACAAAACTGCAAGATTAAACTTTGCTACACAACATAAAAAGCCTGATGAATACTGGGAGCACATTATTTGGTAAGATGGCCAAGACCAACATACAATTTTTCGGTTTAGATGGGGAGCAGCATGTTTGGTGTGAACCTGGTTAGGATTATTACAGTGAATGCATAGTCCCAACAGTGAATCATGGAGGTGGAAGTGTGACGATATGGGGCTGCATGACTGCAAAAGATGTTGGGGAGATTACATTTATAGATGGCACCATGAATGCCTGGGATATACCAAAATACTGTAGATGGGGTACACTAAGCGCCTGCCTAAAAAGGACCCTGGCTTCGGAAATTGACTCCTAGTAGTCAATAGTATACTAAATTGAATGAGGTGGATACCAAAGCGCCAAAAAAGGCTGGGTCTGAACTACAAAGGCTAAAAGTACAAACTGGTAAAATAAAATTACACTTTAATTACAAACATGCATGGATCCATGTAATAAACAACTTGAAAACAATAAACAATAAAACAAGGTATAGAATAAAAATAATAAAAATATTAAAATCAGAGACACTGGCCTTTAACCAATGGCTAGTGTGATGAACGCAAAATCTGCTGGTTTCCCAGCTATTGGTAATCAAGGTGTCCTTCGACTAGGTCAAAACTTGCTCAAATGTCTGGTTGTGTTTAAGATTGAAACAATTAAACGATAGGGTACAGCAATAATCCTACAGATGTATCTTATAAATTTCTAAAAGTGTCTCTTATAATAAATATATATAACTGTCCCAAAAAATATAAAGGTGGGTATGTCCACAATCCTCTGTAGGATTATTGCTGTACCCTATTGTTTAATTGTTTCAATCTTAAACACAACCAGACATTTGAGCAAGTTTTGACCTAGTTAAAGGCCAGTGTCTCTGATTTTAATATTTTTATTATTTTTATTGTATACCTTGTTTTATTGTTTTCAAGTTGTTTATTACATGGATCCATGCATGTTTGTAATTAAAGTGTAATTTTATTTTACCAGTTTGTGCTTTTAGCCTTTGTAGTTCAGACCCAGCCTTTTTTGGCTCTTTGGTATCCACCTCATTCAATATACCAAAATACTGGCTGACAAGATGACTCCCAGTCTCCAGAAGTTTGGCAGAGGATGAATATTCCAGCATGATAACAATCCAAAGCACACTGCCAAAATCACAAAGGAGTTTCTGAAAGAGAAACAAGTTAAAACTATGGCCTAGCCAAGAATGTCACTTGACTTGAATCCAGTACAACACCTTGTAAGGGTTAACATTGTAAGCGGTTGTACAGGGTCCTCCCTCTCAATGGTCCTGCCTATTTATACAGATTACTCCCAGCTACCTTTGCTGGTTGATTGAGTATTCCACTACTTCTATCTGTTGCACTAGCCACTTGCCGTCTGACTCCGGTAAACTTACCTTATGAACTTTGTGTTCAAAGACATCTCCGCAACTTCGCCAGTTTTCTCTATCCTCAGAAGGATTTCTAGGACCTGGCTGGAGCGCTCCGAAGAAATCAGCTGTTCACACAGATTCACAGCAGTGACACGTCATCAGCTACGGCCCGTAGATCCTCAACGTGTCTCTCAGTATCACAGACTTCCAGCACAAGCCGCGGACCTGCCGCTTGCTTCATATTCAGCCTGCACACCAGGGTTAAGGTTTGACTACAGTTATTTCTCACCATTACTGCATGTATATATTTGTACAACCTAATATCTTTCTATATGGAAAAAGAATATTTGTTCTAATGATTTTCTTTTCTTTAAATTGCCATTACATTATTTATAGCCATAAGTGTATATGTTATGATACCCAACTTGCATAGCAAATATCCACTTGAGGCTAACATTAATGTTCACCAGGGTGACCGTATTCTATACTTGGTAAACCCAGGTGAGACAAAACACATATTTACCTACTAGACTAGTGAAGTAAAAGACATCCTCTTTGATAAATAGAGGAAGTTAATCAGTAAATATTTTAATACTTTGTGTGCCTTACACACCTTTGGGGGATTTTTAATTGAATGGTAGAGCAACACAACCCCTCCAGCAAAGAGCAGCTGGAAAAAATTATCTCTGAAGAAGGGCAGAACATCTCTCCTGAAATTTGTATGACACTGGTTTCCTCCATGCCAAGAAGGATTGAGTCTGTCATCAAAAATAAAGTTGGACACGCAAAGTATTGAAAAATATAATAGATTTGAATGTCAGTAAAGAAAGGTGCACTGACTTTTGTTGCATTGATTTCCTGCTCTGGGCCAGTATTTTTAATATAGTAAATCTAAACTGTTAGTTTTTAATTTTACATAAGAGCAAATACCCTACTGTACTACTTATTTGGACATAGCAATTAATAAATTACCCATATGACATATAATCCGATTTAGGAACTTGAAGAATGGTTGTCAATTATTTATTTGATTTTATTTGAGGACATAAAGAACAAGACCAACATAGATGCATTCCAAATGTACTGTATCTATTTGACTGAAGTTTCAGAGGAATTGATTATCCTTCCTCATTATAGTTACATACAGTAAATGTAATACTATGCTTCTGTGGCTGCACTTTAGTGCGCATGTGTAAGAGAACATGAGCGTTCAATGAGCGTTACAGAATAAAAAAAGAAACGAGGAAGCCAGAAAGGCTGGTGAACCTGGAAAAGCTTTACTAACCTCTCAGGGACTTCTGCAAACGGAAAAAGCATTGCTCAATAGCAAAAAAACGAGGAAAGTATGCACCTTAAAGTAAAATTATTTATTTTATTTTGATCTCCTAATATTTTCTCCCCATATCAAACTGGTACCCCAGTCCTGCTTCTTCCCCCCCCCCCCCCCAGAAACTTTGCAGAGATTGGGGCATTCCTTTGTCATTCTCTCCAAAAATGTTATTCACACACATATTTACTCCCTTCTTGACTGCTGCCACTTGTTAGTCGCCTGTCGTTCTGCTTTCCTTCTTTTTCCTGTTACTATTAATGCTATTCTATGCTGTTTCTGCTGCCTCAACCTGCTTCTTTAAAGTGTAATTCTTATTTGCTTTACTGTTATTTACAATAATGAATTTCCTGTTTATATCAATAATACCATATATCAATATAATTCTTGCCTCTTATGGTCTGTTCAAGGCTATCTCTATCTTCTGGACTGGAATATGTTTTCTTCTGTCATTCATCAAGACTCTTTTTTACCACTGTTAAGATTTAAATGGAAAATTACACCCTTAAAACTATATTTACATAGGCATTTGGTTTAATCCTTGTCAATAACAGAGGCATATGTTGTCTTGTAAGTGATCTTACAAATATGTCTTAAAGTCATGTCAAAATGTACTTATTCTCTTTGTATTTGTAGTTCAATATTGTAAACTGCTGTGTATGTGGATAATGTTATATTAAAAAAATACTAATGTAAATACATACAGCTGTGTAGAATAAAATGCCAGTGATGATGACTAAACAGTGCCATCATGTGTCCAAGTTGAGAACAACTGGTCAATAAAATAATGTAACCTTTAACAATTCTTGTCAAAAGCATATATATCAATTTCCCAATAACAAACGATTTTTCAGTGGATTATGCCCCTCAGTGGCAACTGTCAATTTATTATTCACATACAGACCTTGGAAGCTTCCACTGTGACCCTTTATGCTTTTATTCCAAAGCAGGGAAATGTCTCACTTTGATTAAAAAATATCCTCCATTTTACCTCAATAACACCAGCTTTTTGTCAATTACTTTATTCAGCCCTACAAACATACATGCAACAATGTTTCAGAATAAGGATGAAAACTAATATACACACATTTTGAATTTTTATTTGATGTGAAGGAAAGACACAAATGTTACAATATAATGCTAAAAAAAAGCCCCAAAGATTTTTCTGTGATTTCTTGTGGTAAGTTTTTAATCATGAGGCCCCTATCCTGTCATTCCCATTGGCATATATATTATTTGCATTTCTACAACAGATCCAGCAGTACTATACAGAGGGTACATCTTGTCTGTCATCTCCTGCAGAGTTAAACCTAGGATTGAAGAATTGCCTAAGGTAAAAGTGCCTTAAGGGGTTACTTTATGAACTTTCTACAGTAAGTAGAGTGTATATAGCAGGTGGTGAGTAACAAATAATCATTTAAATGCTTATATATATATTTTAAACTGTAATGTGTTTTTAATGGAAATACTTTAAATTACTGTTTTTCACATAGAATTTCTTTTAAATAAATATTTCTATAGATCTGTATATACAATATGTATCTCTAAGTATCTCTATATCTATTTATATTCTTTTCAATATCTAGGTATAGATATATATTTTACAGAACAATAATCGAATACAGTATATATATATATATATATATATATATATATATATACTGTATATATAAACATGGATTGAAGAAAAATGTATTCTCTGGATTTACAAAACAAAATCTTTTACTGTGTGACGTTTCAAGGTTTTCACCGCTTCTGTCTGAGGAAGGGGTGAAAACCTTGAAATGTCACACAGTAAAAGATTTTGTTTCTTAAATCCAGAGAGTACATTTTTCTTCAATTTATGTTTATATGCATACTTTTGGTGAGGGGGAAAAGGAGGGGAGAGACAGAGAGGGAGAGAAAAAGAGAGGTGAGAGAGAGATCATAAGAGAGGGGGGAGAGGGTGCAAAAGAGTGTCAGGGTGCCAGGAATCAGACTGAGATGAGAAGTGCAAAAATAATCACACCTTTATTAACAGCAAAAACAGCAAAAAATAATAAAAAGTTCACAAGTCAAATAACAAGCCAGGAGTCAAAACCAGAGCAGGTAGTCAGACGAGCCGAGTCAAAAGCCAAAGTGAACAATCAGATGAGCCGGAAACAGCAACAAGGAAAACAGCAGAGTCAGGAACAAGCCAGGGATCAGGAAACAGGAAGGACGTCAGGCAGCCAGGTAATACACAGGAACTCTCACAAACAGGTCTGAGACAACGCAAAGGCAAAGCATACTGAACAGAGGCCCTTGAAATAATAAGTGATGACATCACAATTCTGAGACTGTATCCTGTCTCACATAGATGATGCACACCAGTCTGGCCATAAAAGGAAGTGAAGGAAATGAGTAGCATCCCCCACAATGTACCATAGTCAGGAAGAGAGGTGAGTAAAATGGCTGCCAGCAGCACATGGCAAACAAAACAGTGAAAAAAACCCTGACAGTACCCTCCCCTCATTGACCCCTCCCCCTGCAAGAACAAAAGGCTTATTGGGGAAATGGGCATGGAAGGCACGGAGGAGGGCGGGAGCATGAACATCAGAGGAGGGAACCCAAGAACGCTCCTCCGGACCGTAGCCCCTCCAATGAACCAAATACTGTACACGGCCCCTGGATATACAAGAGTCAATAATGCTGCTGACCTCATACTCCTCATGGTTGTCAACAAAGATAGGACGGGGACGAGGCAACACAGTGGTAAACCGATTACAAACCAATGGTTTCAAGAGGGAGACATGAAAAACATTGGAGATGCGCATAGCAGGAGGAAGGTCAAGAGCGTAGGCCACAGGATTAACCCGTCGGAGTATTAGAAAAGGACCAACATAATGGGGAGCCAATTTATTGGAAGGCACACGAAGGTTCAAGTTGTGGAGGACAGCCAAACTCTCTCACCAACCTGGTAGGAAGGCGCGGGCAGACGGCTACAATCAGCCTGGAACGTTTGGCGCCTCATAGATCGATGAAGGCAATCCTGAATCTGCACCCACGTGGAACGGAGTTACCGGAGATGCTCCTCCAAAGCCAGAATACCCTGAGACATGAATGAATTGGGCAACAAGGATGGTTGAAACCCATAATTCGCCATGAACGGGGATAACTTGGAGGAAGCATTAATAGCACTATTACGAGCAAACTCTGCCCAAGGTAACAGTTCAGACCAATTATTGTGGTGATCTGAGACATAGCAATGGAGGAACTGTTCCAGAGCTTGATTAGACCGTTCTGCAGCCCCATTGGATTGAGGGTGATATGCAGAGGAGAAGGAAAGCTGGATCCCCATTTGAGCACAAAATGAGTGCCAAAATCTGGAGACAAACTGGCTACCCTGGTCCAACACTATCTCAATGGGTAACCCATGTAAACCGAAGACCTCCCGGGCAAAAATTGAAGCAAGTTCCTGAGCGCTAGGCAGCTTCATCAAGGGAATGCAATGTGACATTTTAGAAAAACGGTCAACCACCATAAGGATAACAGTATTGCCATTGGAAACAGGGAGCTCGACAATGAAGTCCATTGAAAGATGTGTCCAAGGACGCTCACCATTAGCAATAGGTTGAAGAAGACCCACAGGAAGATGTCGAGGAGTCTTATTCTGTGCACAAACTGAGCAGGAGGCAACATACGCAGTAACATCAGAACGAAGACCTGGCCACCAGAATTGTTGAGTGACAGACCAAATCATTTGGTTCTTGCCTGGGTGGCCTGCGGCTTTAGGATAGTGGTAAGTGTGCAAAAGTTTAGTTCGAAGATTCTCAGGAACAAAACACTTACCACTAGGTTTCTCAGGAGGTGCATTGGTTTGTGCAGCCAGGATCTCCTCCCCGAAGGGAGAAGTCAAATTAGTACGTATGGTAGCCAAAATATGGTCCGGAGGTATAACAGAAGTAGGTACAGACTCCTTGGACAGAGGCGAAAATTGTCGAGAGAGGGCATCAGCCCTAACATTCTTACTACCAGGCAGGTAGGAGACCACATAATTAAACCGAGACAAAAATAGTGCACATCTGGCCTGTCGAGGCATCTCAGATGCATCAACCTCAAGAACGAAAGGCAGTACAGGGTTAGGATGAGCCAGAACTGGAGCAGCAGCAAAGGCAGTCTTAAGACTATCAAAGGCCTTAATGGCAGTGGGTGACCAATGGAGTGGATCATTCTCTTTACGGGTCATGTCTGTGTTAGGTTTGACCAAGCATCCCCCACAATGCACCATAGTCAGGAAGAGAGGTGAGTAAAATGGCTGCCAGCAGCACATGGCAAACAAAACAGGGAAAAAAGCCTGACCGGGGAATAGAGAGAGCAAAAGACAGGGAGAGAGACAGCAAAAGAGAGGGGGGAGAGCAAAAGAAAGGCAGAGAGAGAGAGCAAAAGAGAGGGAGAGAGACAGCAAAAGAGAGGGGGAGAGAGAGCAAAAGAGAGGGGAGAGAGAGAGCAAAAGAGAGGGGAGAGAGAGAGCGCAAAAGAGAGGGGGGAAGAGAGAGAGTCCAACACTATCTCAATGGGTAACCCATGTAAACCGACGACCTCCCGGGCAAAAATTGAAGCAAGTTCCTGAGCGCTAGGCAGCTTCATCAAGGGAATGCAATGTGACATTTTAGAAAAACGGTCAACCACCATAAGGATAACAGTATTGCCATTGGAAACAGGGAGCTCGACAATGAAGTCCATGGAAAGATGTGTCCAAGGACGCTCACCATTAGCAATAGGTTAAAGAAGACCCACCCACGGGAAGATGTCGAGGAGTCTTATTCTGTGCACAAACTGAGCAGGAGGCAACATACGCAGTAACATCAGAACGAAGGCCTGGCCACCAGAATTGTTGAGTGACAGACCAAATCATTTGGTTCTTGCCTGGGTGACCTGCGGCTTTAGGATAGTGGTAAGTGTGCAAAAGTTTAGTTCGAAGATTCTCAGGAACAAAACACTTACCACTAGGTTTCTCAGGAGGTGCATTGGTTTGTGCAGCCAGGATCTCCTCCCCGAAGGGAGAAGTCAAATTAGTACGTATGGTAGCCAAAATATGGTCCGGAGGTATAACAGAAGTAGGTACAGACTCCTTGGACAGAGGCGAAAATTGTCGAGAGAGGGCATCAGCCCTAACATTCTTACTACCAGGCAGGTAGGAGACCACATAATTAAACCGAGACAAAAATAGTGCACATCTGGCCTGTCGAGGCGACAAACGTTTTGCTTCAGATAGATAAGTTAAATTCTTGTGGTAAGTAAGAATGAGCACTGGCACGCTAGTACCCTCGAGAAGATGCCTCCATTCCTTGAGTGACAAAATTATGGCCAGTAATTCCCTGTCACCAATTTCATAATTGCACTTTGCTGGAGACAATTTCTTATAGAAAAAACCACACGGATGCAAGGAATCGTCAGGCATAGGACGTTGAGACAAGAGGGCACCTACTCCAGTCTCAGACGCATCAACCTCAAGAACGAAAGGCAGTACAGGGTTAGGATGAGCCAGAACTGGAGCGGCAGCAAAGGCAGTCTTAAGACTATCAAAGGCCTTAATGGCAGTTGGTGACCAATGGAGTGGATCATTCTCTTTACGGGTCATGTCTGTGTTAGGTTTGACCAAGGAAGAAAAGTTTTTAATAAACTTTCTAAAGTAATTGGCGAACCCCAAAAAACGTTGAATAGACCGAAGACCAACTGGGCGAGGCCACTGCAGAACTGCAGATAACTTGTCAGGATCCATGGAGAACCCTGCAATGGAGATAACATAACCTAGGAAGGTTACTTGAGTCTGATGTCAATTAAAATAAAAAAAGACACCAATGCCTCGATATCCTTTGGTAAATCTCTGGCAGCAACTTCATCTTTAATCACATCAGAGAGCCCATGAAAGAAGGCAGCAACAAGGGCTTCATTGTTCCAACCTACCTCTGCGGAAAGCTTACGGAACTCAATAGCAAACTGAGCAACAGATCTTGTACCTTGCTGAATGGACATGAGTCGTTTAGCAGCATAGGAGGAGTGAGACGGAACATCAAATACCCTTCGAAAGGAGGCCACAAATTCAGGGTAATTTGAAATCACAGGTTTATTTGTCTCCCACAAGGGATTAGCCCAGGCAAAAGCTGTGTCAGAGAGTAACGAGATGAGAAATCCCACCTTAGCTATGTCAGAGGGAAACGCCTGAGGTAACATCTCAAAGTAAATGCCCACCTGGTTCAAAAACCCTCTGCACTGAATAGGATCACCTCCATATCACTGAGGTAGAGGTGCAAAACTGGACATGCTCCTGGTAGGCATAGGTGCAGCAGCGGAAACGGGAGCAGCCATAACTTGTGGGACACTTTGGTCCAAATGTGCAGTGTGAGTCAGCAGGGTTTGCAGGGCTAGTGCAAATTGATCCAAGCGGTGATCCTGTACATCCATCCTGGAAATGATGGCAGGTAAAGGTGGATTATTAGCACCATCAGGATTCATGGCCTTTGCGTAATGTCAGGGTGCCAGGAATCAGACTGAGATGAGAAGTGCAAAAATAATTACACCTTTATTAATAGCAACAAATAATAAAAAGTCCACAAGTCAAATAACAAGCCAGGAGTCAAAACCAGAGCAGGTAGTCAGACGAGCCGAGTCAGAAGCCAAAGCGGATAGTCAGGCGAGCCAGAATCAGCAACAAGGAAAACAGCAGAGTCAGGAACAAGCCAGGGATCAGGAACCAGGAAGGATGTCAGGCAGCCAGGTAATACACAGGAACTCTCACAAACAGGTCAGAGACAACGCAACGGCAATGCACCATAGTCAGGAAGAGAGGTGAGTAAAATGGCTGCCAGCAGCACATGGCAAACAAAACAGTGAAAGAACCCTGACAAAGAGAGGGGGAGAGAGACAGCAAAAAGATAGGGGGAAAAGAGAGCAAAATAAAGGGGAGAGAGAGAGAGCAAAAGAGGGGAAGAGAGAGAGCAAAAGAGAGGGGGGTGAGGGAGAGACAGAGCAAAAGAGGGGGGATAGAGAGAGCAAAATAGGGGGGTGTCAGGGTGCCAGGAATCAGACTGTGCCGAGAAGTGCAAAAATAATCACACCTTTATTAATAGCAAAAAATAATAAAAAGTCCACAAGTCAAATAACAAGCCAGGAGTCAAAATCAACACTAGTAGTCAGACGAGCCGAGTCAGGAGCCAAAGCGAATAGTCAGACAAGCAGGAATCAGCAACAAGGAAAACAGCAGAGTCAGGAAAAAGCCAGGGATCAGGAACCAGGAAGGACGTCAGGCAGCCAGGTAATACACAGGAACTCTCACAAACAGGTCTGAGGCAACGCAAAGGCAAAGCATACTAAACAGAGGCCCTTGAAATAATAAGTGATGACATCACAATTCTGAGACTGCATCCTGTCTCACATGGATGATGCATTCCAGTCTGGCTATAAAAGGATGTGCAGGAAATGAGCAGCATCCCCCACAATGCACCATAGTCAGGAAGAGAGGTGAGTAAAATGGCTGCCAGCAGCACATGGCAAACAAAACAGGGAAAAAAGCCTGACCGGGGAATAGAGAGAGCAAAAGACAGGGAGAGAGACAGCAAAAGAGAGGGGGGAGAGCAAAAGAAAGGCAGAGAGAGAGAGCAAAAGAGAGGGAGAGAGACAGCGAAAGAGAGGGGGAGAGAGAGCAAAAGAGAGGGGAGAGAGAGAGAGCAAAAGAGAGGGGAGAGAGAGAGCGCAAAAGAGAGGGGGGAAGAGAGAGAGCAAAAGAGAGGGGAGAGAGAGCATGCAAAAGAGAGGGGGGGAGAGCAAAAGTGAGGGGGAGAGAGAGCATAAGAGAGGGGGGAGAGAAAGAGCAAAGGAGAGGAGGAGAAAAAGAGCAAAAGAGAGAGGGAGAGAAAGAGCAAAAGCGAGGGGGAGAGAGACAACAAAAGAGAGGGGGATAGAGAGTAAAAGAGGGGGGATAGAGACAGCAAAAAATAGGGAGAGAGACAGCAAAAGAGAGGGGGAGAGAACAAAAGAG
Source organism: Bombina bombina (assembly GCF_027579735.1). Classification (NCBI taxonomy): domain Eukaryota; kingdom Metazoa; phylum Chordata; class Amphibia; order Anura; family Bombinatoridae; genus Bombina; species Bombina bombina. The sequence goes on from NC_069503.1 coordinate 903,797,118, forward strand.
AGGGGGAGAGAACAAAAGAAAGGGGGGGAGAGAGAGAGCAAAAGAGAGGGGGAGAGAGAGCGAAAAAGAGAGGGGGAGAGAGCGCAAAAGAGAGGGGGAGAGAGCGCAAAAGAGAGGGAGGAAAAGAGAGGGGGAGAGAGCGCAAAATAGAGAGGGGGAGATAGAGAGCAGAAGAGGGGGAGAGAGAGAGCAAAAGAGAAGGGGGAGAGAGAGAGAGAGCAAGGGGTGGAACAGCTGTACTGCAAAAAATGGCCCGTGTACACAGGTTTTAGGACTAGTACATATATATATTTAAATATAAAAATAACATCTTCTATGGGAAGAACATAGAAATGTAACATATTCCTCACACCTTTGGGTTAAGCGCAGATGGTCTAGCGCAATGTTGGGTTAGCTTACTAGTTATAACTAATAGTCTATGAGGAGAGGCAGTCAGCACAATTGTGATATCTGAAGCCCTGAAGTTAAAGCTCATTGGTCTTTCGCACGCTGGCTAACTTTTTACTTTCAACTTGTCATATGCATGGTTAGCACAAGAGCGGAAAATAAATTAGTGCACCTCTTGTAATCTAGCCCTTAGTGTTTAATTTCTTTGTGTACAAGTAAATAAATAGTTATACGTAACCAATATTGCAATAATAAAATGCTCTTAACCTTTTAATAAAATGCAAATACCTTTCACTGTGGTTTGCCTTACATCCCCAGGACACTTACTGTACACATAGATTTTTTTGTATGTGTTTCTTTGAGTTTCTTATATTGTGCTAGAATATGAGTGGAACACTATTTAATGCTTCTACGTTAATATCGCTAGATGGAGGCTTTTTGCGCGCGTTGGATTGTGAACGTATTATAAGTTGAAAGTAAAAACTTTTGTGCGGAAGTGAAAACCCGATCCGTGCAAAGAGTTGGACTTAGAATATTAAAACCACATTAACGTATTCTATAGTGTGAAAACGGCAAAAAAAAACTAACACCCATACTTGCATGCTAACGCAACCGCATTTATTTAAGTGCGCTAAACCTAATATGAATTATTAATATTTCACATTCCAGTATTCTTCACAAACAGAACAATGTCCTCTTTTAATTATATATATATATATATATATATATATATATATATATATATATATATATATATATATACTAGGCGATAAGCCTGCCCAGAGGGCAGTCTATGTTTAAAAACTACAACCCCCCAAGCTAAAGTTACAAAAAAAAAACTAAAATTACAGAAAAAAATAAACAAAGGTATTCAAAATAAAAAAATTCAACCCTAAACTAATATCCCTTTAAAAATAAAAAAATCCCCCCGAAATAACCCCCCCAATCTAATACTAAAATACCAATAGCCCTTAAAATGGCCTTTTTTTAGGGCATTGCCCTAAGTTAAACAGCTCTTTTACCCCTAACAGTAAAAAACACCCACCCACCAAACCCCCCAAAATAAAAAAGCTAACACTGAAAAGACTAAACTACCCATTGCCCCTAAAGGGGCATTTGTATGGGCAATGCCCTTAAAAGGGCATTCAGCTCTTTTACTGCCCTTAAAAGGGCAATTAGCTGTTTTTCAATTGCCCAAATCCCTAATCTTGAAAATAAAAAACCCCCCAAAAAATAAAAAACACCCTAACACTAAACTCCAAATAGCACCAAATAGGTACTCACGGTTCCTGAAGTCCATCTTCTATCTTCATCCGGAGTGAAGGTGGCGTGGAGCAGAGGTGCAGAGCTGTGTTCCCGATGCCTGGATCCTCAGTGGTGGTCCTCAACGGCGGTGGTCCTCGGCTGCAATCATCAGCAGCGGCGGTCCTCGGCGGAGGCATTCCTTGGCGGCATAAAGACTCCACTTCATCTGATGTCCATCGTAAACTGAAGATTGAATGCAAGTACCGCAATCAATTTGGGTACCTTGCATTCTTATTGGCTGAAATTTTGAAATCAGACAATAGGATTAGAGCTACTGAAATCCTATTAGCTGTTCAAATCATCCAATAAGATTTCACTAGCTCTCATCCTATTGGCTGATTTTAAAATATCAGCCAATAGGAATGCAAGATACCCCAATAAATATGGGGTACCTTGCATTCAATCTTCAGTGTGTGGTGAACGATCGCATGAAGAGGAGCCTCCACGCCGACAAGGACCGCTGCCGAGGACCGCTACCAAGGACCGCCACATCTGGGAAGACCGCTCCTCACCTCCGCTCCGCCTTCGCTGTGGATGAAGTTAGAAGATGATGGACCCGTCTGGAAGAAGACCTTCTATGCCGGAATCCAGGAACCGTGAGTACCTTTGGGGCTTAGTGTTAGGTTTGTTTTTTATATTTTTATTTTTATTTTTAAGATTAGGGATTTGGGCAATTTAAAAAGAGGGGAATGCCCTTTTAAGGAGAGACCTTTTAAGTGCAATGCCCATACAAATGCCCCTTTAGGGGCAATGGATAGTTTAAGTTTTTTTAATGTTAGTTTTTTTTAAATTTTGGGGGGTTTTGTGGGTTTTTACCCTTAGGGGGGACTTGGTTTATTTTTAATGTAAAAGAGCTGATTTCTTTAGCGAAACGCTCTACAAAAAGCCCTTTTAAGGGCTATTGGTAGTTTATTCTTAGATTAGGGGGTGTTTTTATTTTCATAGGGATTAGGTTTAATTTTTTTACTTTGGATAATGTGGTTTATTTTTTGTGTAATGTTAGACTTTTTTTAGTTTGTGTAATGTTAGACTTTTTTAATTTCTGTATTATTTTTAAAACTTAAACTTAGTTTTCTTTATTTTTAAAGTAATGTTAGGTTTTTATTTTAATTGTAATTTAGGATTATTTTAATTTATGTAATGGGGTTAATTTAGGGGGTGTTAGGTTAGGGGGCTTAGTGATTAGTTATTTGCGTTGTGGGGTTTGTCGGTTTAGAGGGTCAATAGATTTATTAAGTTAATTGCGATGTGGATTAATGGCTGTTTAGTGGTTAATAGATTTATTAGGTTAATTAGCGTTGTGGGTTAATGACGGTTTAGGGGTTAATAGATGTATTAGGTAGTTTGCGATGTTAGGGTTGGTGGATTTAGGGGTAAATAATTTTATTAGGTAGTTGTTTTTTTTTTATTAATACTTATTGCAGGCGGTTGTTTTTTTTTTGTAATACTTATTGTGGGCTTTTAGTTTTTTTTGTAATAGTGCGGGCGGGTAGTTGTTTTTTTTTTATTAATACTTATTGCAGGCAGTTAGTTTATTTTTGTAATACTTATTGCGGGCGGTTAGTTTTTTTTTTCAACACTTATTGCGGGCGGTTAGGTTTTTTTTTTTAATGCTCCGTTTGCCTTCGCTGCATCCCGGTGGATTCCGAAAATGGCAGGGTGGTGAAAGAATGCAATGGAATCCACATTAATGGCTGTGTGTTAAATAATTTTGAGGAGACAGCAAATTTAAACTGTTATACAGGCTGTACACGCACTACTTTACTTTGTAGCAAAGTGTCATTTCTTCAGTGTTGTCACATGAAAAGATATAATAAAATATTTACATATATATATATATATATATATATATATATATATATATATATATATATATATATATATATATATATACAGTGGGGCAAGAAAGTATTTAGTCAGCCACCAATTGTGCAAGTTCTCCCACTTAAGAAGATGAGAGAGGCCTGTAATTTTCATCATAGGTATACCTCAACTATGAGAGACAAAATGTGGAAACAAATCCAGACAATCACATTGTCTGATTTGGAAAGAATTTATTTGCATATTATGGTGGAAAATAAGTATTTGGTCAATATCAAAAGTTCATCTCAATACTTTGTTATATATCCTTTGTTGGCAATGACAGAAGTCAAACGTTTTCTGTAAAGTCTTCACAAGGTTGTCACACACTGTTGCTGGTATGTTGGCCCATTCCTGCATGCAGATCTCCTCTAGAGCAGTGATGTTTTGGGGCTGTCGCTGAGCAACACGGACTTTCAACTCCCTCCAAAGGTTTTCTATGGGGTTGAGATCTGGAGACTGGCTAGGCCACTCCAGGACCTTGAAATTTTTCTTACAAAGCCACTCCTTCATTGCCCGGGCAGTGTATTTGGGATCATTGTAATGCTGAAAAACCCAGCCACGTTTCATCTTCAATGTCCTTGCTGATGGAAGGAGGTTTGCACTCAAAATCTCACGATACATGACCCCATTCATTCTTTCATGTACACGGATCAGTCGTCCTGTTCCCTTTGCAGAGAAACAGCCCCAAAGCATGATGTTGCCACCCCCATGCTTCACAGTAGGTATGGTGTTCCTTGGTTGCAACTCAGCATTCTCTCTCCTCCAAACACGACAAGTTGTGTTTCAACCAAACAGTTCTACTTTGGTTTCATCTGACCATATGACATTCTCCCAGTCCGCTTCTGGATCATTCAAATGCTCTCTAGCAAACTTCAGACGGGCTGGACATGTACTGGCTTAAGCAGGGGGACACGTCTGGCACTGCAGGATCTGAGTCCCTTGCGGCGTAGTGTGTTACTGATGGTAGCCTTTGTTATGTTGGTCCCAGCTCTTTGCAGGTCATTCACTAGGCCCCCCCGTGTGGTTCTGGGATGTTTGCTCACCATTCTTGTGATCATTTTGACCCCACGGGGTGAGATCTTGCATGGGGCTCGAGGGAGATTATCAGTGGTCTTGTATGTCTTCCATTTTCTAATTATTGCTCCCACAGTTGATTTCTTCACACCAAGCTGCTTGCCTATTGCAGATTCAGTCTTCCCAGCCTGATGCAGGTCTACAATTTTGTTTCTGGTGTCCTTCAACAGCTCTTTGGTCTTCACTATAGTGGAGTTTGGAGTATGAATGTTTGAGGTTGTGGACAGGTGTCTTTTATACTGATAACAAGTTCAAACAGGTGCTATTAATACAGGTAATGAGTGGAGGACAGAGGAGCCTCTTAAAGAAGAAGATACAGGTCTGTGAGAGCCAGATATCTTGCTTGTTTGTAGGTGACCAAATACTTATTTTCCACCATAATATGCAAATAAATTCTTTCCAAATCAGACAATGTGATTGTCTGGATTTGTTTCCACATTTTGTCTCTCATAGTTGAGGTATACCTATGATGAAAATTACAGGCCTCTCTCATCTTCTTAAGTGGGAGAACTTGCACAATTGGTGGCTGACTAAATACTTTTTTGGCCCACTGTATATATATTTAAGAATAAAAAGTACATTATTTTCTATGTGAAGAGCATAGGAATGTAAAATATGCATAATGCACACCGGAGTTCTCAATTTAAGACTAACGCAGTTGGGTTAGCTCACATGAAGTATTTTTTATCTTCAATGAACGTTATTGATAGATTAAATATTAAAATATTAAAACACATTAATAAAAAATATTTAAATTATTATACATACTGTAAAAGAAAATATTCTATGTAATATTTAAATGTTGTTTACAGTATTTATAATAATTAAGTTCTCAACTAGTAGTCGAGCCCATTATTGGGTTTACTCATTGCTTATTTAAAAAAGGCTATTACAATTCAGAATATGGAAAAAGAATCAATATAATGGATTTGTAAATTGTAATTCCATGAATATTTAATTTAAACCTCATTATAAATAATTCTTAAAACTGGCAGATCTGTTACTATAGCTACTGATGATCTCTCTCTCTCTCTCTCTCTCTCTCTCTCTCTCTCTCCCTACATTATATTTATTAACCCCTAATCTGCCCCCCCAATGTCACCGCCACCTACCTCCACTTATTAACCCCTAATCTGCTGACCGGACATCGCCGGCACTATAATAAATGTATTAACCACTAAACCGCTGCACTCCCGCCTCGCAAACACTATAATAAATTGTATTAACCCCTAATCTGCCCCGCCCAATGTCGCCGCCACCTACCTACAATTATTAACCCCTAACCTGCCACCCCCCAACGTCACTGCCACCTACCTCCACTTATTAACCCCTAATCTGCCGACCGGACATCACCGTCACTATAATAAATGTATTAACCCCTAAACTGCCGCACTCCCGCCTCGCAAACACTATAATAAATTGTATTAACCCCTAATCTGCCCCCCAACATTGCCGCCACCTTCCTACAATTATTAACCCCTAATCTCCCGCCCCCCTTCACCGCTACTATAATAAAGTTATCAACCCCTAAACCTAACTAGGTACAATAGCTATTAAATAGTTAATAACTATTTAATAGCTACCTAGTTAAAATAATTACAAAATTGCCTGTAAAATAAATCCTAACCTAAGTTACAAATACACCTAACACTACACTATCAATAAATTAATTAAATAAATTAACTAAAATCATCTAAACTCAAATACAATTAAATAAACTAAACTATAGTACAAAAAAAACAAACACTAAATTACAAAAAATAAAAAAATATTACAAGAATTTTAATCTAATTACACCTAATCTAAGCCCCCTAATAAGATAAAAAAGTCCCCAAAATAATAAAATTCCCTACCCTATACTAAATTACAAAAGTAATCAGCTCTTTTACCAGCCCTTAAAATGGCTTTTTGCGGGGCATTGCCCCAAAGTAATCAGCTCTTTTACCTGTAAAAAAAATACAAGACCCCCCCAACATTAAAACTCACCACCCACACACCCCTACTCTAAAACCCACCCGATCCCCCCTTAAAAAAACCTAACACTACCCCCCTGAAGATCACCCTACCTTGAGCCGTGTTCACCCAGCCAGGAACCGATGGGCCAGAAGAGGACATCCAGACCGGCAGAAGTCTTCATCCTATCCGGGCAGAAGAGGACATCCGGACTGGCAGACATCTTCATCCAGGCGGCATCTTCTATCTTCATCCTTCCGGAGCGGAGCCATCTTCTATCCAGCCGACGCGGAGCCATCCTCTTCTTCCGATGTCCTGAATGAAGGTTCCTTTAAATGACGTCATCCAAGATGGCGTCCCTCGAACTCCGATTGGCTGATAGGATTCTATCAGCCAATCGGTATTAAGGTAGGAAAAATCCGATTGGTTGATTTAATCAGCCAATTGGATTGAAGTTCAATCCGATTGGCTGATTGGATGAGCCAATAGAATTTTTGTGTTAGGTTTTTTTAAGGGGGGATCGGGTGGGTTTTAGAGTAGGGGTGTGTGGGTGGTGGGTTTTAATGTTGGGGGGGTCTTGTATTTTTTTTTACAGGTAAAAGAACTGATTACTTTGGGGCAATGCCCCGCAAAAAGTCCTTTTAAGGGCTGGTAAAAGAGCTGATTACTTTTGTAATTTAGTATAGGGTAGGGAATTTTATTATTTTGGGGGGCTTTTTATTTTATTAGGGGGCTTAGATTAGGTGTAATTAGATTAATATTCTTGTAATATTTTTTTATTTTTTTTAATTTAGTGTTTGTTTTTTTTGTACTATAGTTTAGTTTATTTAATTGTATTTGAGTTTAGATAATTTTAGTTAATTTATTTAATTAATTTATTGATAGTGTAGTGTTAGGTGTATTTGTAACTTAGGTTAGGATTTATTTTACAGGTAATTTTGTAATTATTTTAACTAGGTAGCTAATAAATAGTTATTAACTATTTAATAGCTATGGTACCTAGTTAAAATAAATATAAAGTTGCCTGTAAAATAAATATAAATCCTAAAATAGCTACAATGTAACTATTAGTTATATTGTAGCTATATTAGGGTTTATTTTATAGGTAAGTATTTAGTTTTAAATAGGATTAATTTATTTAATTATAGAAATTTTATTTTGTTTTATTTAAAATATATTTAAGTTAGGGGGGTGTTAGGGTTAGACAGGTTTAGGGGTTAATAACTTTATTATAGTAGCGGCGACGTTGGGGGTGGGAGATTAGGGGTTAATAATTGTAGGTAGGTTGCGGCGAAGTTGGGGGGGGCAGATTAGGGGTTAATACAATTTATTATAGTGTTTGCGAGGCGGGAGTGCAGCGGTTTAGGGGTTAATACATTTATTATAGTGGCGGCGATGTCCGGTCGGCAGATTAGGGGTTAATAATTGTAGGTAGGTGGCGGCGACATTGGGGGGCAGATTAGGGGTTAATATATATAATATAGGTGTCTGCGATGTTGGGGGCAGCAGATTAGGGGTTCATAGGGATAATGTAGGTGGCGGCGGTGTCCGGAGCAGCAGATTAGGGGTTAATAGTATAATGCAGGTGGCGACGATGTTGGGGGCGGCAGATTAGGGGTTTATAAGTGTAAGGTTAGGGGTGTTTAGACTCGGGGTTCATGTTAGGGTGTTAGGTGTAGACTTAGAAAGTGTTTCCCCATAGGAAACAATGGGGCTGCATTAGGAGCTGAACGCTGCTTTTTTTCTGTTAGGTTTCTTTAAGGGTGTATTGGGTGGGTTTTATTTTTAGGTTAGGGACTTTGGGCCTGCAAAAGAGCTAACTGCCCTTTTAAGGGCAATGCCCATATAAATGCCCTTTTCAGGGCAATGGGGAGCTTAGGTTTTTTAGATAGTATTTTATTTGGGGAGTTGGTTGTGTGGGTGGTGGGTTTTACTGGGGGGGTTGTTTGTATTTTTTTTACAGGTAAAAGAGTTGATTACTTTGGGGCAATTCCCCGCAAAAGGCCCTTTTAAGGGCTATTGATAGTTTAGTTTAGGCTAGGGTTTTTTTTATTTTAGGGGGGCTTTTTTTTTTTTTTTTAAATAATTTTTTATTGAGGTAAAAAGTGATAACAACAAAACAGAAAAATATGTCCAGATACAAATTAGACTTGACAAGAATATCTATACATTTCTCGTACAGATAGTATAATTGAACTAAAACATAAGGATACCCTTATTACCATTAAAATTACTGAGTCTGATCTACAGCGGTGGTAAATACATGCCAATGAAGGCTTTTAGTTTACAGAAAAGCAAGTTCAACAGCCAGAAAATGGATTCTAACAAGGGATATAACAGTATATCTGACATGTGGATCATAAAACGTATGATATATAATATTAAAGATAGAAAGAAATTGTGGTAGATAAGGGTAACTGGAGCATATAATTATCAGACCTCATTTTTTTTTTAACCTTTAACTTAGGAAAAATAGTAATGATCCCCAGAATGGCTTATCTATTCAGAACAGATTTGGGCGACATGGGGGGTTAGTAGCAAGGTTTTATTTTTTTAAGGGGGGGGAATTCAGCGGGCCAGAGCCGCTCTAAAATGGGGGAGGGGGGGCGGAGCTAGTTAGAATATCAGTCTGGGAGGGCTTTTGGGTCCCTAGGGCTGTTGGGCATAAAACGAGGGAAGGCAGCTCCCAACGAGATTGCGTGTAAGGGCAAGGAAAAAAATAATATACTGTATATTAATATATACTATATGCCACTTGGTAAAGACACTCAAACAGGGAGACTCCAAACCATTAGGCTGCCACAAAAATTCCCGCCGTAAAGTTATGTCCCTTAAGAATTACCATAGTAGGACGCACATAGTGCTAATTCAAAATGATAGGGGCGTAATATATATGTATGGAGACCCATGAACATTGAGCACAAGTACCAGAGGGCCCAGTTGTCTAAGATATCCCTTACCAGAGAGTGCCGCATCAATAGTATAGTTCATTACCACACGTATAATAATCATTAACATAGTCCTAGGGAAACCTGTGAGGAATGTTAACTAAGATGAAGGGCACCTGTCAGTATGATTGCCTCTAAGCAATGTGCTATATGAAGAAAATCAGGAGGAATAACCAATATAGCATATACCAACTTCATGAAGCTGAGCATTAGAAGATATAGACCTCTGTAACACATATACAGGGAGTGCAGAATTATTAGGCAAGTTGTATTTTTGAGGATTAATTTTATTATTGAACAACAACCATGTTCTCAATGAACCCAAAAAACTCATTAATATCAAAGCTGAATAGTTTTGGAAGTAGTTTTTAGTTTGTTTTTAGTTATAGCTATTTTAGGGGGATATCTGTGTGTGCAGGTGACTATTACTGTGCATAATTATTAGGCAACTTAACAAAAAACAAATATATACCCATTTCAATTATTTATTTTTACCAGTGAAACCAATATAACATCTCAACATTCACAAATATAAATTTCTGACATTCAAAAACAAAACAAAAACAAATCAGTGACCAATATAGCCACCTTTCTTTGCAAGGACACTCAAAAGCCTGCCATCCATGGATTCTGTCAGTGTTTTGATCTGTTCACCATCAACATTGCGTGCAGCAGCAACCACAGCCTCCCAGATACTGTTCAGAGAGGTGTACTGTTTTCCCTCCTTGTAAATCTCACATTTGATGATGGACCACAGGTTCTCAATGGGGTTCAGATCAGGTGAACAAGGAGGCCATGTCATTAGATTTTCTTCTTTTATACCCTTTCTTGCCAGCCACGCTGTGGAGTACTTGGACGCGTGTGATGGAGCATTGTCCTGCATGAAAATCATGTTTTTCTTGAAGGATGCAGACTTCTTCCTGTACCACTGCTTGAAGAAGGTGTCTTCCAGAAACTGGCAGTAGGACTGGGAGTTGAGCTTGACTCCATCCTCAACCCGAAAAGGCCCCACAAGCTCATCTTTGATGATACCAGCCCAAACCAGTACTCCACCTCCACCTTGCTGGCGTCTGAGTCGGACTGGAGCTCTCTGCCCTTTACCAATCCAGCCACGGGCCCATCCATCTGGCCCATCAAGACTCACTCTCATTTCATCAGTCCATAAAACCTTAGAAAAATCAGTCTTGAGATATTTCTTGGCCCAGTCTTGACGTTTCAGCTTGTGTGTCTTGTTCAGTGGTGGTCGTCTTTCAGCCTTTCTTACCTTGGCCATGTCTCTGAGTATTGCACACCTTGTGCTTTTGGGCACTCCAGTGATGTTGCAGCTCTGAAATATGGCCAAACTGGTGGCAAGTGGCATCTTGGCAGCTGCACGCTTGACTTTTCTCAGTTCATGGGCAGTTATTTTGCGCCTTGGTTTTTCCACACGCTTCTTGCGACCCTGTTGACTATTTTGAATGAAACGATTGATTGTTCGATGATCACGCTTCAGAAGCTTTGCAATTTTAAGAGTGCTGCATCCCTCTGCAAGATATCTCACTATTTTTTACTTTTCTGACATTGTCAAGTCCTTCTTTTAACCCATTTTGCCAAAGGAAAGGAAGTTGCCTAATAATTATGCACACCTGATATAGGGTGTTGATGTCATTAGACCACACCCCTTCTCATTACAGAGATGCACATCACCTAATATGCTTAATTGGTAGTAGGCTTTCAAGCCTATACAGCTTGGAGTAAGACAACATGCATAAAGAGGATGATGTGGTCAAAATACTCATTTGCCTAATAATTCTGCACTCCCTGTATATGTTAATAATTATGTTTTCTTAAATTGCTTACCAAGTCATTGTCAGATTTCTGGGCTATGCAGAGCTAGTGGAACACACAAACTGCCAGAGGTATACCAACCCCTACAATTCTTTAACACTTATCTGTACAGGACTATTCACTAGATGACATATGGTATATATTGTGTGACATACAAAAGCGTGGTTGAGTATCTCATGAAGTGGAGCTTTGATGGAAAAATGGGAGCCCTAACAGCATATTAATACCTACATATATAACTCTGTATTAAAATAAAAATAAAATCAAAGGCTTTTAGGATGGGTCCAGAGCAGAGAATAACAGACATTCACAGATGAATATATATAAAATCATAACAGCTTTACAGGTCAATAGGCAGGGTCTAGGGGGTAGAAGCCAAACCATCCACTTGGTGTATGTACCACAATAGTTAAGTGTAACTGTATATGTCAATTCTGAGTTTCTTAGAAAATAACCCATCCTCACGTAAGTAAATATGAGAAAGGGAGATGGTTATAAAAGTAGCCCCCCTGAACCAAACTATGTAAATAACACTTAGGGCAATAGCTATACATTTCTAATTAAAATAAGCTCTGTAAGTGATTACATAAGAGGGTATGTGTAATACAGTGAGTAGCATAGAGTACAAGATAAAAGTTCCGGAGGCCATAACAGAATCAGCTCTGGCAGACACAAACAACAACTTCAATTTAGCCAATATCTCCTCTAAGTTCACAGAGAACAACAAGAATCGCCACCTCTATAGGGAGCAAGGATTTATCAAAGGTCCCCTGTTCGTTCCAGAGTATGAGAGGTATCTCGAATAGGATCCGGGAACCACTGACAAGGTAGGTTGTGACACGGTTCTGAACCAAATGGTAGTCGGCCAGACCAATGGTCATGCATCTAGGATCCCCTGGCAATTGCTCCAGGTTGATACCATGAATATTTGGGGTTGTTAGGGTCTCTCTCTCCAGCGTCTTCAGGGCAGATTTACAGGCTTCCCTTGGGAGCGTGACTGTGGTAAACAGCAGCTGCAAAGTAATGTCTATCTCTGTCAGACATGTGGTGCAGCAAGCATCGGCAATAGATTCCCCAGTAGCCAGGACTAGTGCGGAGCCAGAAATCCAGCTCTCTGCATGAGGATTTGTAGCGCTTATTGGAGGTAAGGTGCTAACTGACTGCGGTGCTCTGCCTCTTAGACTATAATCTTTTCCCAACGGAGTGAGCAAAATAGAACTCTTCTCTCCTACAAAACCCGCCACTGGATTCAGAGGGAAAGATTGTGTGGGAGACTCTGTGCGGGTCTGGGGTGCTTTCAGTCCCGGTGATGAGGTTCTTGTGTTGAGGTGGGAGGTCTCGGCATTCCTAGCGATATCTATTATAGGCGCCATTTTAAGCGTTAGGTTAGCCTCTCCTCCACACTGACCTCTGACCACAAGTGTTAGATCATGAAAGCGGTAGTCCATCTTCTCCTCGAATTTGCGGAGTAACGCTTGTACCCTTTCATAGAAATCTGCCATGTTTAGTTAGGTAGCCGTGGGTTTTGTATTAATGACACTGCGGCTGGTAAATGAGCAAATATTTCTGCCTCGTGTTTCTACCAGTCTGTGTGGCTCCAGGCCGGCATTGTAGTAGATGTTTAAGACTTCGTCAAGATCAACTGTAAAAAGGATGTTTTCCTTCCCATAGAAGTGTAGATCAAAGGCTGAGATAGAAAGTACCAATTATACCCTATAAAAGGCTTAATATTTGTTAATATTGCAGGAGCTCATATGTAGTGCATCTTGTCTCATCTGTTGCTAGCTCCGCCCCCCAAGAGTGATAAATTTAAAACCACCTCAGTAGTGTCCTGTAGTAAAGTTCAAAACAAGTAGTTGAGGTAGGTATTCAGGGTATATTAGGGGAGTTGGGTCAGGTTATATTACCTGTGTGTGCAGTATCTGTTGCGCACTTACTTCTGAGGAAAGATGGCGTCGTTCCCTCTCACAGGTTTCAGGCCTATGTCTGGAGCTGCGAACCTTAGATCCTGATGTGCAGTTATTTATCAGGGATGGCAGTTCTGCCTGCTTTAATTTTATTCTTTCCTGAAGATTTCAGGGTCTTTAATGAGCCATAGACTTCCGAGGTAGGCCAAAGCCTGGGATTTTCCTGAAAATCCTCTGGAACTCCTTTCTGGGTTGATCGAAATTTGTCTCAAACTCAGCCAAATTTCAGCCAATGGTCCCTTGTAGTGAGTAAATACTGCTCCAAAGTTTTTTTCTGGGAATCAGCTCCTAAATAGTGCTTTTTAGGGCTAATAAATGACAGGCTTTAACTAGAGCTCTGTTAAATTGTGACTGTCTAGGCTGCTGGCTAGCTCCGCCCCCTGGATTTTTTAATTTTAATAGGGCTATTAGATTAGGTGTAATTAGTTTAAATATCTGTAATTTGTTTATTAATTTCTGTAATTTAGTGTGTGTTTTTTTGTACTTTAGCTAATTTAATTTAATTTAGGTAATTGTATTTAATCTAGTTAATTTATTTAATTATAGTGTAGTATTAGGTGTTAGTGTAACTTAGGTTAGGTTTTATTTTACAGGTACTTTTGTATTTATTTTAACTAGGTAGTTATTAAATAGTTAATAACGATTTAATAACTATTCTACCTAGTTAAAATAAATACAATCTTGCCTGTAAAATAAAAATAAACCCTAAGATAGCTACAATATAACTATTAGTTATATTGTAGCTAGCTTACGGCTAGATTTAGAGTTTGGTGGCCAAAGGGGTGCGTTAGCTACGCTATCAGCCAATCGGAATTCGAGGGACGCCATCTTGGATGATGTCCCTTAAAGGAACCGTCATTCGTCGGGAAGTCGTCAGAAGAAGAAGATGGGTCTGCGGTGGAGGTCTTCAAGATGGAGCCGGTCGTCATCGGATGAAGATAGAAGATGCCGCTTGGAAGAAGATGGTGGCCGGTCCGGATCTACTCTTCTTCCCGGATAGGATGAAGACTTTGGAGCCTCTTCTGGACTTCTTCAGCCGTCGCTTGATAGAAGACTTCAGCCGGATGATGGATGTCTAGCCCCCGCTTGGGCTTGGATGAAGATTTCGGAGCCTGGAACGATCGGTGATACCTGGCATGGTGAAGACAAGGTAGGAAGATCTTCAGGGGCTTAGTGTTAGGTTTATTTAAGGGGGGTTTGGGTTAGATTAGGGGTATGTGGGTGGTGGGTTGTAATGTTGGGGGGGGGATTGTATGTTTTTTTTACAGGCAAAAGAGCTGAATTCTTTGGGGCGCACCCCGCAAAGGGCCCTTTTAAGGGCTGGTAAGGTAAAAGAGCTTTGAACTTTTGTAATTTAGAATAGGGTAGGGCATTATTTTATTTTGGGGGTCTTTGTTATTTTATTAGGGGGCTTAGAGTAGGTGTAATTAGTTTAAAATTGTTGTAATTTTTTTCTAATCTTTGTAAATATTTTTTTATTTTTTGTAACTTAGTTCTTTTTTATTTTTTGTACTTTAGTTAGTTTATTTAATTGTATTTATTTGTAGGAATTGTATTTAATTTATTTATTGATAGTGTAGTGTTAGGTTTAATTGTAGATAATTGTAGGTAGTTTATTTAATTTATTTATTGATAGTGTAGTATTAGGTTTAATTGTAACTTAGGTTAGGATTTATTTTACAGGTAATTTTGTAATTATTTTAACTAGGTAACTATTAAATAGTTATTAACTATTTAATAGCTATTGTGCCTGGTTAAAATAATTACAAAGTTGCCTGTAAAATAAATATTAATCCTAAAATAGCTAAGATATAATTATAATTTATATTGTAGCTATATTAGGATTTATTTTACAGGTAAGTATTTAGATTTAAATAGGAATAATTTATTTAATAAGACTTAATTTATTTCGTTAGATAAAAATTATATTTAACTTAGGGGGGTGTTAGTGTTAGGGTTAGACTTAGCTTTAGGGGTTAATCCATTTATTAGAGTAGCGGTGACCTCCGGTCAGCAGATTAGGGGTTAATACTTGAAGTTAGCTGTCGGCGATGTTAGGGAGGGCAGATTAGGGGTTAATACTATTTATTATAGGGTTATTGAGGCGGGAGTCAGGCGGATTAGGGGTTAATACATTTATTATACTAGCGGTGAGCTCCGGTCGGCAGATTAGGGGTTAATTATTGTAGGTAGCTGGCGGCAACGTTGTGGGGGGCAGATTAGGGGTTAATAAATATAATATAGGGGTCGGCGGTGTTAGGGGCAGCAGATTAGGGGTACATAGGGATAACGTAGTTGGCGGCGGTGTACGGAGTGGAAGATTAGGGGTTAAAAAATTTAAATATAGTGGCGGCGATGTGGGGGGACCTCGGTTTAGGGGTACATAGGTAGTTTATGGGTGTTAGTGTACTTTAGAGCACAGTAGTTAAGAGCTTTATAAACCGGCGTTAGCCCAGAAAGCTCTTAACTACTGACTTCTTTCTGCCACGACTCTAAATACCAGCGTTAGAAAGATCCCATTGAAAAGATAGGATACGCAATTGACGTAAGGGGATCTGCGGTATGGAAAAGTCGCGGCTGGAAAGTGAGCGTTAGACCCTTTAATGACTGGCTCCAAATACCAGAGGGCGGTAAAAACCAGCGTTAGGAGCCTCTAACGCTGGTTTTGACGGCTACCGCCCAACTCTAAATCTAGGCCTAAGGGTTTATTTTACAGGTAAGTATTTAGTTTTAAATAGGAATATATTATTTAATGATAGCAATATTTATTTAGATTTTATTTAAATTATATTTAAGTTAGTGGGTGTTAGGTTTAGAGTTAGACTTAGATTTAGGGGTTAATAACTTTAATATAATGGCGGCGACGTTGGGGGCGGCAGATTAGGGGTTAATAAATTTAGGTATGTGGCGGCGATGTTAGGGACGGCAGATTAGGGGTTAATAATATTTAACTAATGTTTGCGAGGCGGGAGTGCGGCGGTTTAGGGGTTAATATGTTTATTATAGTGGCGGCGATGTTGGGGGCGGCAGATTAGGGGTTAATAAATACAATGTAGGTGTCGGCGATGTTGGGGGCAGCAGATTAGGGGTTCATAAATATAATGTAGGTGGCGGCGGTGTCCGGAGCAGCAAATTAGGGGTTAATAATTTTATTATAGTATTTGCGATGCGGGAGGGCCACGGTTTAATGGTTAATAGGTAGTTTATGGGTGTTAGTGTACGTTTTAGCACTTTAGTTATGAGTTTTATGCTACAGCGTTGTACCATAAAACTCATAACTACTGACTTTTAAATACGTTAGGGATCTTGACAGGGTAGGCTGTACCGCTCCCTTTTTGGCCTCCAAGGACAGACTCGTAATACTGGCGCTATGGAAGTCCCATAGAAAAAAGACTTTACGAAGTTTACATAAGTTGTTTTGCGATAAGGCCAAAGAAGTGTGCAGTGACCCTAACCTTCAAGACTCGTAATACCAGTGGGCGTAAAAAAGCAGCGTTAGGACCTCTTAACGCTGCTTTTTTACCTTAACGCACAACTTGTAATCTAGCCGAATATTTTTTTGATGTTTTTTTTTTTCTTTTCTTGAATGACAATTAGACGGATGCTCATTTAAAATTAAAACACACACATATACAATAAAAAAATATTTGTTGAGACTAGTATGCACATATAAAAGAAAATAATGCAATACAATTATGTAAATATAAAATTGTATTGTTTGAAATATTTTTATATGTATGTTTAGTCATATTGTCATGAACATATAAAAAGTGGGTTAATTGAACACCTGTCAATAACTGTGTTTTTTAGGACATTTAAAAGTCAACAATTAAATATACAGTCCAGGCAAATACAGTCCAGGCAAATAAAAAAGGGACTGATCATTGTGGTGGTAAGCCTGTAAGATCAAATGGTACTAAAATAGAAATTCATCCTTGATTTGAAACTAGAAAAGCAGATAAAATGGGGCCCATAAGGCACAGAGTTAATTAAATAATTTATCAAAAGGTTTTGATTTAGGGATTAAAGACTATGGAAAAAAACCTCAGTATGAGTTACTCAATGTTAACAGGGAACAACCAGTATTAGAACAGACATTGAGTTACAATTACATTATGGCTTTCTGTTTTTGTTAGGTGAATGAGTTTTCTTTTTCTAAGGTGCTGTTAAGAACCCGAGAACATATTGATAGAGGTTAATTTCCTATACTGCTACCCAGAATAATAGTGTACAGTTAAAAGGGATTTAATGCAGATGGAGTGCAGGGTGCTCTATCAATATTGCAAGACCACACTAAAATTAAGATACGACAGGGAAAGTCTCCAACTCAAAAAATATTAAACAGCATGTCTACTTCTATAACTCTTTAGTATTATCCTAAAACTAATAAAGAGTGCGAGTATTAATAAAATGAAGGCACAAGTTCCACTGTCAAGTGATCCTCTTATAACGCTAGCTAATAAGAAGTGAGTGACCTGATGTGTTCCTCAGTTTGGAAGGGTGGGAGATGGGTTTAACAATATTATATAGAGATGTTAATCTATATATGAATGAGTAGGATATCTAGTATAATAAGGTTCATAAGAAATACCACACATTTTAAGTGTTAGATGAAAATTTCCTCAAATAAGCATTGCTGTTTACATGGCTAAACATGTAATAAAAGTCTAAACATTACTATTCTAGTCTTCAAAGTATCATAGACATTGTCCTGCTTATTAACTACTGCCAAACAAACAACCTATTAGTAATAATTAAATGGCATGCTTATGGTTTGCACCAGAGTTAAACTAGAAATTACAGTAGTCTCTATCTTTGCATGAAACAGAACTACTTATTATGACAAAAACAAATGTACAGAAGCATAGTACCATTATCCAATGGCTAGCTGAACACAAGAAATACTAAATAGTAAATCAAATTTGTTCATCATAAACATTAGCAATAGTTAGCATTGAGCATAAGTATAACAAAAATGGACTACTCATATCAGCCACAGCTCATAGCTCTAAATCTCATCTAAGTATACAGTACTTTAGTGATCAAGATCTAACAAACATAAATGATAGTCTGAAAAGGATAATCCATTAGTGATTTCCAAATTGTAATGCTTGTGGGATATTTCCCTATCAGACCAAACTTGGCCGCTAGTCTTCTTATCCCAGCATCAAGTGGAAGGATAAGGAAATATCCCAGAACAAGAGAACAGATAAGTAAATGAGGTAAGCAGTACTCACAGTAGAGAGGGCAATCCTTCATGGCACTACAGAGGATAACTGGAGAGTAGTTAGGCGAGCAGAGTTCTGCAACAACAAGGCAATCCAAAATATCAGCAATACAGTAGAGATATCTGGGACAGGCAGAGTTCAATAACAATAAGGCAGTCAGCAATTCATGGGTTAATCAGAAGAGAAGTCTTGATACAGGCAGAAGTCAGCAACAATAAGACAATCAGCAGTTCAGGGGTTAATCAATAGAGTAGTCTTGAGACAGACAGCAGTTCAATTTAGAAAAATAAACACCTAGGAGCACACACAGTAACACCTATACTTGGACAATGTGAATAAAGTTAGAGGTACTTACATAGGCGCAGGCTCACACCAAGGACAGCAAACAGGAGAGCGGCATCAGAGGCCATAAGTGGTGTGCGGCGATGACGTCATCGCCACAACAACCACCGCAACCATGGCAATGGCCATGATAGGAGACTACAGAGCCGCTGCCAAGATGGAGTGGCGTGACACAGCCCCCTTCTCAAAGGGTACCTCAGGGACCCTAACAAGGCTTGGAGGGATGAGCAGTATGAAACCTGGAGACCAAAGATGGAGCATGCACATCTTGGGCTTGAATCCAGGAACAATCTGCCACAGAGTAACCCTTCCAATGCACAAGAGCGGAGGAGGAGGAGGTCTGAGTCTAGTATATCTGTTCATGATGTAAGGCTTGAGCAGTTATATATGGAAGGCTGGGTGTATGCGCAGGGTTCTGGGCAAAGCCACTTTGTAGGCAACAGGAGAAAGTCTTTTAAGGACCTTGTCAGAGTTGACGTAAATGAACATGTTGGGTAGAGACCCAGACGTGTTCACTTACTGAAAAGGCACGAACAGTAGCTTGAGGATGATCGGCAAACCTATGGTATCTGGAGACAGCTGAACATAACGGAGAGCAAATACGTTGCCAATGAGTAGTGAGGACAGTAAAGCGACGTTCAGCAGCAGGAACTCCTGTAGGCTGAGGAGAAAGAGGAAAGACACAAGGTTGAAAGCCTGCAGCGGCTTGAAATGGAGAACATCATAGAGAAGAGTGCCAGTGAGTGTTCTTTGCCAGTTTGGCTAGGGGTAATAATTCAGACCAATTGGTATGTAGAGAATTGACATAGGCTCTGAGATAGGCCTCAAGATCTTGGTTTGTTTTCTCCATTAGCCCGTTAGTTTGGGGAAGGTAGCCAGAGGACAAGGAAACAGTGGTTCCAATCAGCTTGCAAAAGGCTCTCCAAAAGGTAGAGAGGAATTGAGGACCTCTGTCAGAAACAATATTCACAGGAATTCCATGAAGTCATACCACATGTAAAAGAAAAAGAATCGATAATTCTTGGGCAGATGGTAGCTTGGTTAAGGGTATGAAATGAGCAAATCTAGAAAATTGATTCACCACAACCCAGATAACCGTATGATGGTCAGAAGGAGGGAGATCCACAGCAACATCCATGGCTGTTTGGGTATGAACAATGGTTGAAGTAGGCCATGAGGTAGGGATCGGGGAGTTTTATTAATAGCACAAGTCTGACAAGCCTTGACATACTCCTGAGAGTCTGACTTCATGGTAGGCCACCAAACGTGTTGAGAAAGTAATTTAAAGGTTCTTATCAAACCAGGATGACCTAATAGCTTGCTATCATGAGCCCAGGAAAGCACAAGAGTGCGAAGATTTGAAGGAGCATAAAGGACATCAGGAGCCGCAGGGATTCAGAAGGTTTTCTTGACTGGGCACGTTGCAGTCTTTGGAGAAGAGAGATGTTAAGTTGAGCAACCACACAGGAGGGAGGAATGATGTGGTCTACAGGAGCTTCAGAATAGTCATTGGACTGAGGAAACTGATGGGAAAGCACATCCGCCTTTATATTCTTGGTCCCAGGAAGGTAAGAGAATAGTTAAAAATGAGAAAAGAATAAGGCCCATCTGGCCTGTCGGGGATTGACTCGATGAGCAGTTTCTAAGTATGTAAGGTTTTTGTGATCTGTGATGATATGAATGGGGTTGGCGGTGCCCTCCAGCCAATGTCGAACAGCCACACAGAAAGGGCCATCCTATTGGCTAGGAGTTAACGATTCCCCACATTGTAGTTCCTCTCTGCAGCAGTAAAAAGTTTGAAGAAAAAGGCTACAGGATGTGATTTGGAGGTTAAAGGATCCCTTTGAGTCAAGACAGCACCAGCTCCTATCTCAGAGGCATCAACCTTTAAGGTGAAATGCAGATCTGGATCAGGATGGTGTAATACAGGAGCAGTACATTTTTTTTTTTATTTTTTTTTATTATGTTGTCTTTTTATTTTCAAATAAAAATGATATAACAGAAAGAAAAGATCATAACAAATACATCTCTGTCAATTAAGAATATTACAAAATTAACAATGTCACGTTATAAAAGTATAACTCTAAAAGGCATAACCCAAATGTCCTTCGCCATTTTCTTCTTTTTCATCTTGTGCTGAGAGTCCAGGATTTTATGAAAGATAAAGATTTCAAAAATAGTAGTGGGAGAGCAAACCCTGTTTGTGTCCAAAGTGGGCATATGGGTAAATTAACTAAGGAATCTAATGGTGACATCAATTTTGCAGCAATACAGAGATTATACATCAAAAACTGTGCTAGAGGATACTAAAAGGATAGTACAGAAAAGTAAGGAAAGAAAGTAAATATGTTAGCTCAAGATGAGATAAGTGCTGCACTCACTCCGAATCAATTTGGTTCGTGCTAGTGTTCACTCGTATTGTTAATAAGGTCTCATTTTGGTATCTAATTATCGTGTCTGTGATGTATCAGGCAGTAGGTCACTAAACGGGTCTTTGCATGGTTACTCATTTAATACCAGTCTAAATGTTACTAAAGGTGAAGGACTCCCATAAAAATTGCATATCTTGATAAAAGGGGATTTGCCCTATTCTAAGATAGTGTAGCCTTTCCAGTGTTAAGTTCCTGTGCACTAGTGTTTTCCAATCTTGTTGGCTAGGTATCTGTGTAGATTTCCACTTTTTTGGGATCAATTGATTGGCTGCATTAAGCATTATTTGGTATAGGCGACGTCTTATTTTGCATTTGATGTTAGGTGGGTGACAGAGTAAGACTAGTTCTGGACTGAGGGCCAGTTGTGTATTCAGTACTGTATTGATGCTACTAAAGATCTCAGACCAATATGATTTTATATGTTCACACTCCCACCAGATGTGGGATAAATGTCCCTCTTGAGGGCATCCCCTCCAGCAGGATCCGGATGATTGCTTAAAAATATATTTGATTCGCGCCGGGGTAAGGTACCACCTCATCATTATTTTAATATTGGTCTCTTTTGCGTGTATGGAGTGAGTAGAGCGATAGAGGTTCTCAAACCTATGGAGCCAAATTTTTGAATTAGTGTTTATGCCAAGTTCTCTGTCCCATTTGTATGTATATGATGGCAGGAGAGGGAAGGTATTGGAGAGGATGAGTTTATGTAGTTTAGAGATCTTTCCAGTGATATTTTCCTTTGAAATGCAAATTTGTTCGAAGGGGGTCAATTGGCGCGTTAGGTTTTACCTATATTTGTGTGTTAATATGTAATGCCGCAGTTGATGAACCTTTAGCCAGGATGCCAAGAAGGGGTGTCCTAGAGAGTCCAGCTGGGGCTTAGTCTTAACAATGTGTGTGTTATCTGTCAGAGTGTATAGTGGAAGGTTTTTAATAGGGTGCAAGAGGTGTGGAAAGGTTTGGTTCATGCCTGGGGGAAACTCAGAATTATCTAGGAGAGTTGTAAGTGGGGAGTGCCAGGATGATATCTTGTTTGGGGATTTACATATCTTCCTCCAGTCAGACCAAGTTTCGTTGGTGATTGAGGAAGTCGAGATGGAGTATTTATTGGTATATGCCGGATTCCAACACACTCTATTTAAATTGTGTGAGGCCGTTAGTGCATTTTCAATTTGTAGCCATCTTTTAGCGTTGGAGTCTTCTGATTTACACCAATCAGAAATTCTCTGTAGGGATATTGCTAGTTTATATGACTGCAGATGAGGGACACCTAGTCCTCCTTCGATGGGAGGTTTGACTAATGTATTTTTATTGATTCTTGGGGGCCTCCGTCTCCATATATAGTCATTAAAGATTTTCTGTAAGGTATCGAGGTCTTTTCGAATGCCTGGGATGGGGACTGTCTGAAGGATGTACAGGACTTTAGGGAGTAAAGTCATTTTAGTTGCATTAATTCTGCCTAGCCAAGAGATATTCTTGGGGAGCCAGGTGGTCGTGAGTGTTTTGAATTCTGTAATTAGGTTGCCGTAATTATAGAGACGTAGATCAGATTTATTTGGTGTAATGCGAATACCTAAATATTTTAAATATTTTGTCTGCTGTTTAAGGGGGCATGATGAATTTAGGGTTTCTAAGGAATGTCCTGGGAGATTTATAGGCAGATATTCTGATTTGGTTATATTTACTAGGCAATTTGAAACAAGTCCAAAGCGCTCCAATTCCGAGATGGTTAATTGGAGAGAGGAGAGGGGGTTTGTAAGCGTGAATAGTAGGTCATCTGCAAAAATAGCTAATTTGTGCGTTTGATTGTCTATGTCTATACCATGAATGTCCCTATTTAACCGTATTTTGATGGCTAGAGGCTCTAGAGAAAGAATGAAGAGGAGGGGGGACAGGGGACAGCCCTGCCTAGAGCCGTTTCTAATTTCAAATGAGTCGGAGAGAGTGCCATTTATTTTTAACTGTGCCGTGGGGTTGGTATACAACGTCAGTATTTTTTTAATAAAAGAGTCTGGGAGATGGAACCGTCTCAAGGTCTCCTGTAGGTATGTCCAGTCTAGTCGGTCGAAAGCTTTTTCAGCGTCAGTCGATAGAAATACAGTCGGGATTCTGTTTTGTGTGATATACTCTAGAAGGTTAAGGATTCTGACCGTATTATCTTTTGCTTCCCTGTTGGGTACAAACCCAACCTGGTCTTGGTGGATTATTGAAGGTAGGATCTGGTTCAGGCGAGTGGCAAGGATCTTGGCATAAAGTTTAAGGTCAACGTTAAGTAATGAGATCGGTCTAAAGTTTGCTGGTGAAGTTGGGGGTTTTCCAGGTTTGGGTATGACAGAGATATTGGCTTGTAGCATATTGTCGGGGAAAGGGTGGGTTTCCGTGATCGAATTAAATAGGGTTGTTAAGTGTGGGACTAGATGTCTTGCAAATGTTTTATAATATAAACCTGTAAAACCGTCTGGGCCTGGGGCTTTGTTCTGTTTAAGTTGTTTTATCGCGTCTTGTACTTCTGTTGGACGAATAGGTTGGTCAAGAAGTGTGTATTGGTCAGGAGTTATTTGTGGGATTGTTATCTCATCTAAGTAGTGGCAACATAGGCGTAAATGAGAGTGGGAGCGTCTGTTAGGGAAGAGATTGTAAAGTTTGTGATAGAACTTTTTAAATTCATCTGCTATGGTGTTGGTGTCTTCTATTTGCTTGCCCTGAGGTGTTGTGATAGAGTGGATATATGTGCTCTGCTGTTGTTTTTTAAGAGCTCTGGCTAGAAGCCGGCCTGGTTTATTTCCCTCTGTGTAAAATTTTTGTTGGAGAAATAACAGCTGTCTCTGTGAATTAATCTGCAGGATTGAATTTAGATTTTCTCTTTTATTTTTAAGTTGTTGCAATATCGAATCATCAGAGGGATTGACCTTATGTGCGTAATCTATCTTAGCAATGTCCTTGGAAAGGAGTTCTACCTCTTCCCTGTTCTTTCTCTTTATTTGTGCTTTGGTTTTGATAAATTCCCCCCTTATAGTACATTTATGAGCTTCCCAAAGGGTAGCGATGTCTACATCCGGGGTATTATTTAATGAAAAATAAGATTTTATATGTTTTGAGAAGAGTTTTATCTGCACGGGGTCTAGTAAGATAGAGTCGTCTAGCCTCCACTGAAAAGCTCGGAGTGGAGCAGAGGGCCATTGTATTGTGCAAGACACTAGGGAGTGGTCTGACCAGGATGTGTGTGTGATATGTGATTGTTTGGTGTGGGATAAGACCAGATGGTCTACTAGAATATAATCTAGTCTTGAGTAATTTCGGTTGGGATGGGAGAAAAAGGTGAAGTCTGATTTTTGGGGATGGAAGTATCTCCACACATCATGCAAACCTAAAGCCCTAAATTTCTTCCAGATATTAATCAAGTTTGGTGTTTTAGTTCTAGTACCTGGATTTGAGCAATCTACAGTAGGATCTAACGGAAAATTTAAGTCTCCCGAAAGTATCAGGGATCCCTTGCTTTCTTTATATATCACGTCTGTAATTGTGGATATGAATTTGTCTTGGTGAGAGTTGGGGGCATAGACATTCACCAGTGTCACTGGCTTCCCAAACAATAGCCCCCTTAGACAGATGTACCTTCCCTCTTTGTCTAAAACTATATGTGTCTTGGTGAAGGGGACGGATTTATGGATTAGGATGCTAACGCCATTAACTTTTTTATTCGGGTTGGTACTATGAAAGTGTTGAGGGTAATGCGGGGAAAAGTATTTAGGGATATTTTTTTATTTAAAGTGGGTTTCTTGGAGCATTAAGATGTGGCCCCCTTTGCTGTGTAGGTCTTTTATGGCCATTCTTCTTTTATTGGGGCAGTTTAGACCCTTCGCGTTTTGTGTGATAATAACTAGATTTTGTGACCTGTGCTTATTCATTGGTGTAGTGTGGGAAAAGAAGAGCTATGAGACCTATTCAGAGCGAGAGACAGTATGAGTGTTTCAGAGCGAGCACAGCACTCAATGAGAGCGAGATTAAAGAATTCAAAGGAAAAAAGAAAGGAAAGAAAAGTACAAAATATAAACAATACATTTTTAACGTCCATCTTAACTTACAGGAGAAAATCTCCCAACTGAGTGAAAACAAGAATATAGAATTATACAATTTTAACAGTTAACCATAAATTAACAAGCAAGTCCTCTTAATGAGGACTGCACAGGGAACAAGGTGGATATTACCTTAATATGAAGGGATAGACCTGCAGTCAATGTGGGAACTGTTGTAGTGCAATACTCATGAACGCCCCAGTTTTGCAAGTGGGCTATGGTGGTTGGTCCTATTACATAGAGAACCAAAGCAAAGACACAGAGCAGCACAAAAAGGAAAGTGCAATTACATTCAAAATTTTATTGTCAGCCTTTTTCTCCCAGTGAAGATTGCCTAACAGGCAAAGGTCCTGATGTCTTCCGTTGGCAAGCTTGGATCCATTCTTTTCTTTGTGGGAGTGGAAGAGACCCAATTGCAATTTGTGGTGATTCCTGGTGGGTCGGGGGACCTCTATCAGAGGGGGGGGGTATGTCTAGTTCCTTGCAAATAGACGATATGTCCTTGATGGAGGAACAAGAGAGTCTTCTGCCTTTCCATAATATTATCAGGTGGAAGGGGAAACCCCATCTATAGGGTATGTTCATTTTCCTCAGTAGCAGTGTGAGTGGTTTAAGATCTCTTCGTTTGGAGAGTGTTCTTTGAGAGAGGTCTGCGTACACTTGGATGTCAGCATTTTCATATCTGATGGGCTGTTGTTCCCTGGCCAATTTCATTAATTCCTCTTTCACTTGGAAATTTGTGATCCGGATTATAACATCCCTTGGTGGTTGGCCGGTTTGTGGTTTGGGACGCAAAGCCCTGTGAGCTCTATCAATGTCAATTTTTGTTGGCATCTCTTCTTTCTTTAAGGCAGTGAAAAAATCTTGCAGGTATTGATCCAAATCTGCTGTTGTGATGGCTTCAGGGATGCCCCGCAGCCTAATGTTGTGACGCCTGCTGCGATTCTCAGCATCGTCGAGTTTGTCTTCAAGCTCAGATATACTTGTGCCTTGCTGTTGGATGACAATTTGTAAATCAGAGATAGCTTCTGTGTGTGCTTCCTGGTTGTTTTCAAGAGTTTCGACTCTATGGCCTATCTCAGAAATGTCTTTTTTAAGGTCAGATATTTCTTCCTTAATGCACTATTTAACCTGAGTGATTAATGAGGAGAAATCTTTTTTTGAGGGTAGGGAGTTGAAAAGGGCTGTGGGAATTGTAATATTGTCAGGTGCAGGATCACATTCAGATTCAGAGGAGCTTTGCCCTGAGGTTTGATCTGGGAGATCAGCATTTGCAGAGTTAACATCCTTAGTTTCTAGGGTCTTGAAGAAGGTGTTGACAGTGTGAGAAGTAGCTTTAAGCTGCTTATTGCCTCTACTTGGTTTGCAGCCTTTTTTGGGAGACATTGTGTGCTTCAAGTGCAGTTGCAAATGTAAAAAGCAGGTATGTCCAGAGTCTGAGGCTTAGTGTAAAGGATGTAGAAATAGGTGGTCTGTGAAGATTGTTAAAGATATTTCTGCTGATGGCTGAATAGTTGCTTCGTTTTACACTTTATTTTGTAACAGGGGATCAATTATGCATTGAAGAAAGTATTTTAAAATTTTTACTGAGTATCAGGTCATGTGACCTCGGCTATGAGTGATATTACCCCCTCCAGCCTTTTCTACCAATTTATGCCACAAAACATGCTGTTCCAAGCCTTGTGAAAGTCATATAGCTTTATGTATGCATTGTATAGCAGATCACTTAAATTGGTGGTTCAAGCGTTCCTATTATGTGCAAGCTGGTTTCTTACCAGAATTCCTCATAGCCTGTCTGCTTTGCTTTCCTGCTCTGCGAGGTTGCTGCGTGTGAGTACTTTAGCCTAGGCTGCGGCCTACCACGGAACCGGCCCCCAGTTTGATAGTAAGTGATCGCAATGCGATCGTCTGGTTAGGTGTAGAGTTGGTTAGCGGCAGGTCCGCGGCAGTGATCCGTAAGAGTGTAAGTCTTTTTATTTACGGCAGCAGCCCCAGCCTTCTTTAACTATGATGGCGAACTCGGCCCATGCAGGAGCGCAGATCATCCGGTGTAGCGGGTGTTGCGACTTAGGATTAAGTCAAAGTTCCTCTAACATAAGGAGCGATATGTCCCCTAACATCCCTGCTATATTTTTTGCTGTTATTTAAAGCTGGCACTAGCCTAAGACGTCTTCACTCAGATGGTGCTCAGGAGCTCTACAGAAAAGCAGCCATCTCCTAGGCTGGCTAGCTCCGCCCCCTCAGGAGCAGTACATTTTTTAGGAGAGAAAAAGCATTCGTAGCTGCTGGAGGCCAATTCTTGCAGTCCCTGTTTCTTTAGTTAGATCAGTGAGGGGAGCAACAATCTTGGAGATGTTCTTTATGAACTTGCGGTAATAATTAGAGAACCCCAAAAATCTCTGTAGTTCCTTCAAACCGGTGGGTTGAGGCCATCCCAAAATTGCTGTTAGCTTTGTAGGATCCATGGCAAAACCCTCCTTTGAAATAACATATCCGAGGAACTGAATCTGGACTTTGTCGAATTCGAATTTCTCCAGCTTGGCTACCAAAGAATTGTTTCTTAGCCAAAGAAGCACCTGTTTTACGTGCTCATGATGCTCCTCTAAGGTTGTGGAAAATATAAGGATGTCATCCAAATAAACAATGACAGTACGGTTAAGAGGTCACAAAAGACATCATTGTCGAAGGCTTGAAAGACAGCAGGGGCATCCAAAGGCATCACTAAGTATTCATAATTAACTGATCTTGTGTTGAAGGCAGTCTTCCACTAGTATCCTGGGAAGATACGAATGAGGTTGTATGCCCCATCAAGTTTTGTAAAGTAACAAGCATTTTGGAGTAAGTCATAAAGTTCAGTGATCAAGGGGCTAGGATAACGTTTTTTAATTGTGATGTAATTCAGAGCTCTGTAGTCAATGCATGGTCTCAAACCACCATCCTTTTTGCAAACAAAAAGAATCCTACTCCTGCAGGAGAGGAGGAAGGGCGAATAAAGCCTTTAGCTAGATTCTCTTGGATGTAGTCTTTTCTAGCTTTAGTTTCAGCCTTTGACAGCAGATAACTCCTTCCCTTAGGAAGCGGGGCTCTGGGAAACAATTCTATTTTGCAGTTGTATGGGCGGTGAGGTGGCATTACGTCAGCTGCTTTCTTTTCAAATACATCCATACTGAGGGAAGGGTGGAAGAGGTCTGTAGAGTGGCCAAAGGTGTGTGAAGCAATGGAGTAACCATGGCAAGACAGGAATGGAGACATGGCTTACCCCAGGAAGCCAACTGTCCCTCAGACCAAGGATAACTGGTTTAGCAGGAGAATGAATAACACTGAATTGTATCTGTTCAGAATGTACTGTAAGACTCCCACGGTCATAGTTAGAGGTGCTGATTTGAAATGGATTAAGCCTGATCCCAGAGGTGTGCCATCCAGAGTGTTTTTTTGAGACATTGTTTTTTCTGAAGAAGAGGCAAACCTGATTGAATCATGAAACGGTGGTCTAGGAAATTTCCAATCACTCCCGAATCAACAAAGGCCTGTGCTTGAACAGAGTTCTGGAGAAAGGTGAGGGTAAAAGGTACCAGGATCTGAGAAGAGGAGAGGAATTGTCCATGCTTAGCGGTACCCCACTCTTATCCTCTAAGCATTGGCTTTTCCCAGCAGTATATCACAGTTCTTAAGTTGATGTGAATTAGAACCGCAATAAAAACATAGTCTCAACCTCCTGCTCTGTCTTTCAGATTTAGAGGACTTTACGGAAGAGAGATCCATGGGTTCCTCCTCAGAGGCAACTGGAGGTGTAGAAGAAGTAGAGGATAGTCTAGTGGCTAGACGGGTAGGAGGACGGGAAGACAGGAAAGCAAGAATCCAGACTAATACATAGCTCAATGAATTCATCCAGGGTAGATGGGACATCACAATAAGTGAGCTCATCCTTGATGCGTTCATGTAGACCTCTCAGAAAGGCCGCCTTGAGAGCACTGCAATCCCAGCTGGTCTCATGTGGCAAGGTGCAAAATTCGATGGCGTATTGTGCCATAGATCTATTACCCTGACGGAGATTCAAGAGCGAGCATTCAGTGGCAGAAGTGCGACCAAAGGTCCCAAACACGGAAGAGAATGCAGAAATGAAGTTATCAGCATCATTCAGGAGTTGAGCACCTTGTTCCAATAGGGGAAAAACCCCGGCTAGGGCCTGATCCTTCAATAAGGAAACAATAAAGGTGACCTTTGACTGATGGGACTGGAAGGTATGAGGGTCATTGTGGAAATGCAGTCTGCACTGGTTGAGAAATCCCCTACAGTCAGTAGCGCCATCATATTATTCAGGCATCCAGGGTATACTACCAGAAGCAGGGGAGGAGGCTGCAGTACTAGCAGCAGGGGCAGACTGTGTGGCAGCAGGATTAATGTTTTTCTCAGCAACAAGTAAGGAGAGCATAGCGGTGATAGTCTCTAGTTTAGAATCCAGACTCTGCAAGTGTATGGCATGGGTTCCTAGCATCTGTCCCTGAAGAGAGACTGCTCTTGCTACTTCATTTGGGTCCATGGCCCAAGTATAATGTAATGTTAGTGGAATATTTCCCTATCAGACCAAACTTGGCAAGTAGTATTCTTATCCCAGTTTCAAGTGGAAGGATAAGGAAATATCCCAGAACAAGAGAACAGGTAAGTAAATGAGGTAAGCAGTACTTACAGTAGAGAGGACAATCCTTCATGGCACTATAGAGGATAACTGGAGAGTAGTCAGGCGAGCAGAGTTCAGCAACAATAAAACAATCAGCAGTTCAGGGGTTAATCAGTAAAGTAGTCTTGAGACAGGCAGAGTTCAGTAACAATAAGGCAATCAGCAGTTCAGGGGTTAATCAGTAGAGTAGTCTTGAGGCAGGCAGAGTTCAGTAACAATAAAGCAATCAGCAGTTCATGGGTTAATCAATAGAGTAGTCTTAAGACAGGCAAAGTTCAGTAGCGATAAGGCAATCAGCAGTTCAGTTTAGAAAAATAAACACCCAGGAGCAGACACTATAACACCTATACTTGGGCAAAGTGAATAAAGTAAGAAGTACTTACATAGGCGCAAGTTCAAGCCAAGGACAGCAAACAGGAGAGCGGCATCAAAGGCCAGAAGAGGCGGTTGCGGTGATGACGTCATCTCCACAAAAACCGCCACAACCATGCAACGGCCTTGGTAGGAGAGTGCAGAGCCTCTGCCAAGACGGAGCGGAATGACACAAATGCGGTAAAGATAAGCATACCTAAGAATCCCAGCAGATGCCTTTGGTCTCTAAGCAGTAAAGATAAGCATACCTAAGGATCACAGCAGAGGTCTTTGGTCTCAGAAGTAGTATAAGCATATCCAAGTATTACAGCAAAGGTCTTTGGTCTCAGCAGTAGGATAAGCATGCCCATCCCTGGACAAAATCCCTTACTATTTTAAGATAATATGAAGGGCCATCACCACCTCATACCCTCCACAGCTACTCCACTCCAATTCTTAGTAGTAAACACAGATCTTCCAGCTAACTATTAGAGGCACCCGTAGAATTTGCAGACAGTGTGGAGACTAGTTGACCAATTTGAATGTAGTAAAAAACCCTGAAGACCAGACCAGACTGCTCAGGACAAATGGTTGTTAAGATTAGAACTCCATAGCTACTCCATAGTTACTTTTCAAAATATTTTGCTCAGTAAATGGATGTCTCTGTAACAATCTGTAACAAAAATGGAGGGATAACTTTGTTATACATATTGAGCTGTTGTCTGGAAAATACCAGGCCCACTTTGCAAAATTTCAGTTGGGGCAGCTAACTTAGCTTTAAGAACCAGCAGGTGTTTATGAGTTGCCAGCAATGTCTCGCTATCACTAGTGGCAGACCCTTCAGTTTCCACGTCTCTAGCAGATCTAGGATCGCTTCCTTTTACAGTATTCTCATGTGGCTGTTCCAGCCATACAGGGATCCACAAATTCCCCCTCTGGAGCAGTGTCCCCATCAGTAGCAATTACGCAATCTCAGGACCCAGCCTCCCAGAATCCACCACACTTCGAGATAAGTTGGAGCTGTCAGGTTATTCACTGATAAAAGCTCAACTAATGGTTACGGTCAGACAGTCAAAATAATTGTTTAAAAGGAGACAAATAGCTGAGATGAGGTACTGCTCCTATGTTGCCATGTCATTAAAGGAGCCACATACAGCTTCAGTATAAAGATCTTCCAAATATTGCTCTGCAATAGCTTATCCTAGCTGTGCTTAAGGCACATTAATACAGCTTTTTAAGCTGCTTTATCTGGATTACTGGAGGGGCGTTGATGGAGTTCTAACCCTGTCCTAGGCCACCACTACGTATCTAATCTTTAGAGTTAAAGTCGGCTTCACAAAGTATATAAAACTATTTTGTAGACTATGTAGATAGCTTTAGTTGGAAACACCACTTCTACTACAGCCTGTAGAGAAACCCACGTCAGACTTATTAATAAGTATTATATCACTCCAGAGTTACTTTCTAAGTGGAATGATAAAACTAATAGAAAGTGTTTTTAGATGTAATTTCCCTAAACTGAAATTTTGCATTGTTTCTGATACTGTCCCAAGGTTCAAAAACTTTGGTATAGGATTAACTTCTAATTCAACAAGTACCTTAAGAATAAGATAAATCATCATATTTGTCATATCTTTTTTTTATATATAAAAATTCTAGAGAGGTTTGGTGGAATTTAATTTTAAAACTCTGGAAATTTAACTATGGCTCTATATCTGAATTTGTCAGAAAAATGCATAGACAAATATTTTTTTAACAATATGAGCTGACATCAGTCTCTGAGAAACA
The DNA here is from genome assembly GCF_027579735.1 of Bombina bombina. Taxonomy (NCBI): domain Eukaryota; kingdom Metazoa; phylum Chordata; class Amphibia; order Anura; family Bombinatoridae; genus Bombina; species Bombina bombina. The sequence continues at coordinate 903,829,337 of NC_069503.1, forward strand.
GACAAAAGTTTTTTCCCTAAATTGGCTGATGTAATTAAGTCCCTTCCCAGAACAACTCACTTACAAACAGTACCCTTTCCAGTTATCTGAATTTTTTAATACAGGGATACATAAGAGTACTGTCCCATCCCACTACTTGATTACAGCCTCCAATTAGATGGTGTCTCTGTCCAATGGGGATGGGCTGACGTAATAGGAGTAAATGATGAGTTTCTCTTCCCCTTTTTCCCTTTATTTATTTATTTATTTATTTATTTATTTATTTTAGATGTTTAATTTTAGTGTCTGGAATAATATGTATAAAATGGACAAGAAATGCATTTGGAAGAACTGAAGAATGTAATGTATATCTTTAATATTTCCATTTTTTTCTTTTTGAATGTATTAATCACTACTTGTATTTAATTTGTGCTAAGTTCAATTGGATATGTTATATTAAGTATAAAACTGGACAAAGCAATGCATTAAATTTATATATACAAGTATATCATTGTGCATCAGTATTATTTTCTTTACATGTATACACTTTCAATTGTACTGAAATTGTCCAATAAAAAAAATAAATAAAAATAAAGGGTAGATTCAGGGTTTACTGTCATATACCTAAACTTTACCGTCACTTTACTTTGCTTTTGCCTGGCAAAAAGTTGTAATATTCCAATGGAATAATTGTTAATTAAAATTATTAAATATTTTTTTTTTTATTGAGGTTCATGCACAAACAAAGTATAGTCAAACTGTAACACAATACATGTTATATAAATACAGTTATGCTCACATGAGAGCTTGCATTAAAATAAACAGACATAACCTGAAATATTATATAGTACCTCAAAATATTTATTTTAAGGTTACCTTTACTTTGCATTATGTTGGGCCACTCTTAGACCCTTGACCACCTGTATAGATTGTTTTTAGAAGGTAGGGAATAATAGACCACTTTTGGGTCTGAATATTTCTCAATATGTTTATATGTATAACTCAAGGGGAACCTCATTTAACTAAACATTTAACAACATTTAGTCACACAATAATTATGAATGGAAAATTTGATATGTTATTGTAGGACTCTATAGCACTTTTTAAGGAGTAGAATGTATGAGAAGTCAGCAGCACTGAGCATAAATAATTGACAAAACTGTTGTTACTGTCATCTAAGGAAAAATGTACATATTTCAAAAGTCACTTTCGGACTTTGTACTATTATAAAACCAGAGCAACATTTATTTATTTGGTTAAGAGGAGCATGATTGTTAAGTACTAATGTGTAGTATATGTAGTACATATGCATATAATCATAGCCCCATTTTGATTATGTGTAGGTATATAACCATTACTTAAGATATAGGTCCTAAACCAGCTCAAAAATAGACTAGATGCGTATGTCATCAGTAATATATTGGAGTTTATGATGTGTGTGCTCATCCACTTCCAAGCTGTATAACCTATACAGTATGCCTATGGCTTGGACCATCAATATGAGGTGGCATTAGCCTAAAAGGTAAATTTGTTTGTGCCCTATAATGTATACCCAATATGCTGTCCCGGCTGCAGACAGCACATTTCCTATCCATAATGAATGAGCACAGATCAGCTAAGTCAGGTACTGTTATGTATTATACATAGGTTTTAATATCTATAGACATAATAAATGAGCCAACGCATCCCACCCTGAAAGTAAACTGAGAGATAAGGAAAAGCACAGGCTTAATCTGCATCTTTGTTTGTGGACAGTGCTTTGTTGGTGCTACAAGCCTACTGAGATGTGGGTAAAGAACTATATAGGGCTAGATTTTAAGTATTAAACTATAAGATTGATTCTAACATTTACAGCGGCACACAAGTTAAAGGTTCCACATCCCTGTGAGTAGAAGCCAGATGTTCATCGCTTGCCATGGTGAGTAATGAGCACGGACCCACTGTCCAATGTGGAGTATGTTTATCTATGGTCATCTGACCTCCGATGCAGGTGTCGCCCATAATCTGTTTAGGGGTTATATCATTCAAGTCTCCCTTCGGTGTTGTACTCTGGAGCAATGGGCTCAGTATTCTATGTAGTTCCCATGTCAGTTCCCGTAGAAAATCATCCAGGAAAGATTGTATGCAATGCTCCCATGTATCTAGTGCCACCATTTTGGGTATAGACAGCGGTAGTTTCAGCGCTTCGATAAGGCCTCTATCTAAGGTTCCCCAAAAGGATTAATTATCTTGATTTTGTTTTTGGTGTGCAAAAATGTATCTGTGTACTTTGTAACCCAGCGACCTAGGGGGGGGGGATGTGTGCGGCAGCCTCAGCCACGCAGCACTCTGTCCATGAATCGGTTATGGCCTAGTTAGAGAAACTTGTGCGTTGCTTACTTGGAGAGCATAGGTCAGGCTTGTCGGTATATTCACTCCTAACCTCTGGCAAAGTGTGTAAGCTATTTCTGCTTCCAGATAGAAAAGTGATAATAGAATAACTTCACCTATTTATAACTAAAAAGCTGAATTTAGTGAAGTATACACGTCCTGCCGCTCCAAGTGTAGGCTCCGCCCCAATATTAAAGAATTTTAATACAGTCATTTAAACAATTCAAATGTGTTTTTTTTTTGTTTCTGCAATGTTAAAAAATACTGGCTGTCCTCTTGTATTTTCTAAATAGTTAAAAAGCCATGCCTGGAGGAACCATATTAACTCTTAGGGGTAGATTTAATAAGCAGCGGATGCTGCTATCTACACCCGTAGTTTCTGGCTCACTGGAAACAGAAGTTAAGAAGCAGCGGTCGTAAGACCGCCGCCCCTTAACTTCTCCGCCACCTTTTAGTGGTGGACTGCAATCATCCGATAAGATACAGATGCGATCAAGATGATTGACACCCCCTGCTAGCGGCTGATTGGCCGCAAATGTGCAGGGGGTGGCATTGCAAAAACATTTCACAAGAAATGCTTGTGCAACGTTAGATGCCAACAGCGTATGCTGTCGGCATTTAGCGTTGCCGGGCCGACATGATTCGCTACAGCTAATAAATTGACCCCTTAGGCCCAAGCTCAAGCAAAACCACTCTGATTAGATCATCCAAGTGAGTCCAAATGCTTTTTTGCAATGGGGCCCATGGTTTGTTAGTCCACCCTGAGTATTACACTCATATACATTTAAAATAAAAAATATATGTAATTATTGTAATAAGTGTTTAAAAAGTATTTTAAAGGAATATGATATACTGTATGTCAAAGCTTAAAGGTGTGTATATACATGTGTGCATATGTATGTGCACACATACATACATTTATACACATATACAAACAAATATAGATAGATATATATATGTATATACACACACACACCTTTGAGCCCTTTCCTACCAAACACCTTGACATATAGAATATAGAATATAGAATATCACTTAGTAAATGCTTTTTTTTGTTTTTAAATTAAAAATACTTCAAATAACATTGTTCTTCTTTGTTATTTATTAGACGTGCACGGGCGAAATTTTTGGTTTCGGCAAAATCTTTTTCTTACGAATATTAAAAAAAATTATTTGGTGCATGTGCTGTTTGGTATTAGTCTCATTTTAAACTAAATGAATATCGACCATTCATAGAACATTTACATTTGTTTTCGTTAAACAAATGTACATGTTACACCACTACAGGAGAAAAAGTTCACCAGGAGCAATAGAGAGCCACACTAACCCTCTTGTCTTCTTCACAGATCCCCGGCTGTGCTAAGAGGAGGCTTATCATGGCGGGTCCCAGGGCCTGCACTAAAGGACCTTCTGTTAGCATGGCTGGGGCTCTGTGAAGAAGAGAAGCAGGTTAGCGTGGCTCTCCAGATCGCTTAAGTTAGTATTTTTAAGTGTTTACAGGAAACAAATGAATACTGACAAATTCTGCATTATTCTTTTGTTTTCTTTAAATTTTGTGCTGCATTATTTTGGATATTTCTCTCTCTCTCTCTCTCTCTCTCTCTCTCTCTCTCTCTCTCTCTCTCTCTCTCTCTCTCTCTCTCTCTCTCTCTCTCTCTCTCTCTCTCTCTCTCTCTCTCTCTCTCTCTCTCTCTCTCTCTCTCTCTCTCTCTCTCTATCTCTCTCTCTCTCTCTCTCTCTCTCTCATATAAGTACATAAACTCAAGGAGAAAAATATTAGAATATAAGCATTACAATGCCATCTGGTGCAGACTAGTGATGTCGCAAATAGTTTGCCGGCGATGTTCGATCCGCCCCCTATTCTTTATCATTGAGTAAACTTTGACCCTGTACCTCACAGTCAGAAGACACATTACAGCCAATCAGCAGCAGACCCTCCCTCCAAGACCCTCCCACCTCCTGGACAGCATCCATTTTAGATTCATTCGGAAGCTGCATTCTTAGTGAGAGGAGGGACAGTGTAGCTGCTGCTGATTTAATAGGGAAATCGATAGCTAGGCTAGTGTATTCAGTGTCCACTACAGTCCTGAAGGACTCATCTGATCTCTGCTGTAAGGACAGCACCCCAAAAAACCCTTTTTAGGGCTAGAACATCAGTCTGCTTTTTTTTTTTTTTCCTGTGTAATCTAATTGCAGTTGCCTGCCTGCCTGCCAGCGTGTGTGTCAGGCTCACAGCGTATACTGTGCCCACTTGCCCAGTGCCACCACTCATATCTGGTTTAACAGTAGTGTACATTTAAAAAAAAACAACACTTTTTTGACTGTTAAATAATAGCAGACAGCTGCCAGTACCCAATATGGCCGCCAATAAGGCAGATGGGGAGGGTTAGAGAGCTGTTTTGGGGAGATCAGGGAGGTTGGGGGCTAAGGGGGGATGCTACACCACAGCATATGTAAATATGCTTAAAAGAAATAAAAAAAAATTAAAAACCTTTTATTTTTGTACTGGCAGACAATTGTGGGGTGGGGGAGGGAAGGGAGCTGTTTGGGAGGGATCAGGGGGTCTGATGTGTCAGGTGGGAGGCTGATCTCTACACAGTCAACACCAGAATTTTTGTTGTTTTAAAAGATAGATAATCCCTTAATTACCAATTCCCCAGTTTTGCATAACCAACACAGTTATAATTATACACGTTTTACCTCTGTAATTACCTTGTATCTAAGCCTCAGCAGACTGCCCCCTTATTTTGACAGACTTGCAGTTTAGCCAATCAGAGTTGTCTCCATGGTAAATTCAAGTGCATGCGCTCAATGTTATCTATATGAAACACGTGGACTAATGCCCTCTAGTGGTGAAAAACTATCAAAATGCATTTAGATTAGAGGCGGCCTTCAAGGTCTAAGTAATTAGCATATGAACATCCTAGGTTTAGCTTTCAACTAAGAATACCAAAGGAACAAAGCAAAATTGGTGATAAAAGTAAATTGGAAAGTTGTTTAAAATGACATGCCCTATTTGAAACATGAAAGTTTTTTTTGGACTTGACTGTCCCTTTAAATTCTGAAAGTTTATTTTGGACTTGACTGTCCCTTTAATCTAAAGGGGATGACAAAGTGCTTTGTTCAAACAAATACTCACTGATGAAGAGCTTGTTTGCTGCATGTCAAATTTCAAAAACATCAGTGCAGTAGTTGTAGCTGTAGCTGCTGCTAGTCATATTCAGTGTTAAGGGATAGAGAAAAGTACATTTTTCAACACTTTATAACTCCAAAGATACTTAATTTACTTACAATTTTCAATTTCAATCCAACGTTCTAAGTACCTAAAAAAGGGATAAACAGTAATGTATCACAAATATATGTAGGCATAGGTTAATAATGCTTTATTTCATTAATAGGTCTTGGGAGTTGACAATTATTAATGACCTCTCTCTATTATGATTCCTAGAGAGTCTTCTGTTCCCTGCTGGAAGATATTGAATAAGCTAATAAAGCTACTTTTTTGCCAATATATAATTTGTTCTTACAGTTTTCTTAAATATACCAAGAGAACAAAGCAAAGTTAATAAAAGAGGTAAATTGTAAAGTTGTTTAAAACCACACAATCTATCTGAATCATAAATCTTTAATTTGAATTTTACTCTCTCTTTCAATGGAATGGAGTTTTCCAAACAGTGAAATGAACTTTAGTTGTACAGAAATATTTTTATTAGGAACAAATCCCAAAGAGAACAAATTCATTCTGCCATTCTTACAAAAAATTAATTTTTTTTGGTGCTGAGCTTTGGATTATTTGTTTCTCATATCTGTTTGACAGAGACCTAATGGTAGAATATCATCCAATTTACATAGCACAGTATATATAACAAACTTATTGTAGGAATGCAGATCTATAACTATTAATTTTGTTTTGTACCTTAATTTTCAATTAGTTATCAAAAGTGCCTTAAAACCTACACGGTCATCTATAAGATCATTACAGATTCCAAGTTTGTTAGCATAAATATTACCAAGCAACTGTGTACTTATTTAAGCACATTTGCCACCTGCTCTTTAATTTTTTCCTTATTTTTAAATGATTTCTTAATCATCTGTTTAATGTTGAGTAAAAAGTCTATAAAGCTATTTAACTTATGCTACCAGCCCCTCGAGAATGCATTTGCATAGTTGTTTGTGGAAATGGTGATATTTTTAAGGTTTACATTTTAAATTATTTGCGACTTAATGAAGATGCGTGTTCATTCTACTCCTAAATATTTTTTACAGCCATTTACTTGATTACCCAAATGGGAATAATGATATAGTATTAATATATTATGCACTATGTAGTATCTCACCATCTGTTTAGTCTACATAAGAAAGGTGCAATCTGGGTTTATGACAGTAGATGGCACTGAACTAACATTTCTTTTTAACATGGATGTTTTTCAATCAAGCTCTTCGAAGCCTGCAAATAGTCATTTTATTTTAATTTAATAACTACAGAAAAAAAACAATGTTTGCATACTGTCAAAAATGAAATGAGAAAAGCTGCAAAGCATATTTAATCATTTAAGACTTGTGGGAATTATATTTTAATGTGTAGATTCAAGTTAATTGTTTATGTATGTATGAATATTATTGATAGTTTGGATTTAAGATTAAATTAGATTAATATTTGTAGTTAAAATACAGATATACCAGAATATACAAGACACCATTTACAGTTTAGTTTATTAAATACTGTAATTTTAAATGAATGCACTAATTACAATAAATACTGTTATTATTTTGTACAATCATATTGTTGAACATACATACTGACAACGTAATGAAAAAGTTAAACACAAAAATAAGCCCTGTCCTCTAGGTCCTCATTACAATCCATGAAAATGAATTTACCAAGAACACTGTTCTGCTTTAATGTCATTGTACTTTTCTTAAAGGGATAGTAAATGGATTAAATAAGAACACCTCCTTCAGGGCCGGACTGGTAATAAAAAGCAGCCCTGGAAAAATTGTACACCAGCCCGCCAGCCCTATAATCCATCAAAGAAACACACACACACACACACACACACACATATATATATATATATACTCCAATAAACAAATGCACTCACAGGACTTCTTTTCAAAACAACAATGAATTTAATGTAACGTTTTCGGAGAAAACTTCATCATCAGCATAACAAACTTGTGAACAACTCACACTTATATAGTGAAAATACAACAAAAATGATCCCATGCCTGTGTACAACTCAGTGGCGCCAAAGTGCAAACATTGCGTTCCATTACAATCTACACCGGAAGTTATCAAAAACTATCACTTCCGGTGTGTATGTAACAAAATATATTATATTAACCTAACAATTAAAACATATGTTAAGAGTAAGTGTGATAAATAATGCTTCTCTCTGCCTCTTTATAAGAGTAAATCTAACCACAGTGTGCATTCCCTCTTTAGTACCTCAGCTTCTTAGCATATGCAACATTACTTGTCATATGTAACACTATTCTCGTGTGTAGCACTAACATATGCCACTATGTTCTAAGTGTTCATCTATGTGCTTGTGTTAATAGTGTAGTACCTGACAGATATACTCTTAGGCAGTGGACAATCCGTTCTGTGACTTACTCGTATAGGCTGTCAATCCAAGAAAGGGGCGGAGTAATACCCCGTCTGTGTAATAAACAGACCGTAGCCATGGAAATGGAACTGTTATATTGATAGCTCTGGATGTTTCCCTTAGTGCATATAAATATAGATGACAGCCCAACTAGTGCTACTACTATCAATGTGGTGTATCAAGGTTTTTGTTAACCCCCCCTGCTAAATTTAGGTTAGACAAGATGATCTGTACAGGTCTGTGTCTGTCCCATTACCTAATATGGGTAAATACCCATGTGCATGAATAAACTAAAACGAAATTGCAAACCACTAATGGTTAACTTTAACAAATATATACAAACAAAACAAATAGTTAAAAACATATAGATAACTCAGTTGCATCAATTAACTGTCAACACTACTAGTGGGACCCTGTATATGTATCCCATAACTTATTTGAACCGGACATGAGGATATGAGGCTATTATATAATCACACATAACATCAATTTATCTGTGCTTCTAGGAATACAGAAATGTATGTAACGGGGTTTGGCCTAGGCCCACAATTACCCCTGTGGGTCTTTACCCCAGCTACCTCCATGTGCTCTGCAGGCTGATCCTGAGTCTCCGCTACCTGGGAGTTGGGGTACATGACTGTGGCAGTGCCTCCACCTGACTGGGCATCCAGGGCAAGAATGGGTTTCCCAGACAGGAACATAATAAATAACTACAACACACACAGTAATAACAGTAAAACAGTATGAACATGTATTAAAGGATTATGGTAAATAAAAATAAGGCAAGAAATACAGTGGCTAACTAACACACCGACTCTCTCTAGCCTGGCCCAGCACCCTCCCAAACCACCTGCGAACCCACCCTCAGGCTTCACCCTAATGGCTGATGGGTACCAGTTGGTGCACAGAAATGTTGGGGCCCATTTAAGGTAATCCACATGCATTTAAACAGTTACAACTCATAGGAAACTGCAATCCACAGGAAGAGCTGTTTATAAGTTTCTGTGATGGAAAGAATGCCCTGTCAGTATGACAAGGGGAGAGGATACTTCTTACCACTAAACAGGATTCATCTGCACAGGCTGAAAGAAAACTCCAAGGTCTGCCAGTCATTTACTTTGTCTGCATTCTTCTCCACAGCTCTCTAACAGGGTCAGACTGCAGCTGGCAGCATACACTAAATCAGCAGAGGAATGCTGTTACTTTACAAGATGAAGTCTGCAGCTCTCTCACAGCCAGGCCTCACACACACATTCACTGCTCTGACATGTCTCCTTCCTCCTGTGTCTTACACTCTTCTTTCAGTTTCACTTGATCACATGACCAACCAGTCTAATAGTTACCTAGGCAACTTCTCCTGCAGACTGTATACAGGTGCAAAAGTTCAACAGGAAAATGTTCAACAGGAAGGGCTACATTTATAACCTGTAATCAACACAACCAAACCCAGAGTGGGCATGGAAGGTAGCCATCCCTTTTTTATGGAATGCCATAAACCACATGGCAAACACTGACTCAATTTATAGGATAACTTATAATGTTAGTTTTGTATATCCAGTATGTATACCTTTTATAAGCAACCCCATTGTGACATCATGAGGATTATTTTGATACCAAACATGACATATATGTCTTATTTGGTCAAACTATAACATAAAGGTGATCAAAAAATGTCATAAGATATCCTAGTGTTTCAACTCTAATTGACCTCAGGTTTCTGTCTTGATACAGGACCATGTGCTTTGTCACTCTCTGTGTTGACATCTTGGCCCACAAAATCATTCTCCTGACAAGGGGAATTGCATCTGGTACCTTTGTTCACCAGATGTAATTAATGAAAATCACTCTTTCCAAAAACATTGCATTTTTTTTAGATAGCTCTCATAAGAAATTGTAAATCGAATGGGAATGCAGCAGAAAAAGAAAAGAAAGAAAATTAACCCCTGACATCATGAGGTCTTTATGACAAAATATAATTAAAAGATAATATTAAACAAAGGTCAAGCCAAAATATATGTGTCAAATATTTGTTTAACAAGTCAAAGCTTGTAAATTTGAAAAATTGCATAAATCCAGCAAAATATAGTGGATTTTAATTTTCTGATGGGTTGGAATCCTGGCATATTGAAGAAACATGGGACAAGCACAATTTTAAATAAAGGTATTTTACAGGAAAATAAATGTATATTAGTTGTTTTACTATGCATAAATAAACTTTGAATTTTGCAATGTCAAAGCATTTCATGTCCCTTTAACTGAATAGTCTGTTAGGTATCACTATGTGTAAGTAACATTATGATATTAACAAATGCATATCATCAAACTTTTAGTCTACACCTCAGCAATAAGTGATCTTCCTGTCATATATCACTGCTTTTATTTGTATAGTAAGTCATCATTTTATTGACTGTGTTTTTTTGTTCTGACCTATATTGTTAATGACATAAAATTACAGACCAGGTACAGTGCACATATTGGATGTGCTTTATGCTTGCAGTGGCTATAGCTGAATTGCCCCATCTAAGATTTAATTTTAGAGGCATTATCTTTTGCATAAGTGCAAGTATAATGTAATGTGGACCTACCATTATTGACCAACCTGTAATTTGTGGAATTTTAACGAGAAATTTGAGGCTACTAGAGGAAGATGATATTTTATCCCCTATTTTGGATTGTTGTAGGTTTGTCTCAAAAAAAGCACCTACTTTAGCAAAAAAGTGACACCAAATTTTATTAGTAATCCTGTCAGAGAACCTTTAGATGGCTTGCTAGATCCTGTTTAACTTGCAACAAATTTGCTTTGGGTAATAATTTTAAGTGCCTTTTTACAGGCAAAGAATTTAAGATCAGACACTATGCTAATTGTGGAACTACATTTGTAGTGTATTTATTGGATGGAACCCTTTGATCCCAGCAGTACGTGGGACAAAAGACTAGACAGTTGAGGTCTAGAGTGGGTGAACACAGGAGAGACATTAAGAACTACAATAAAGATTCAGTGGTAGCAGTCCACTTCAATAGGACACATGTGTAATACGTCAACTTTTACTGATTCATGTTGCAAGGGTGCCTCCTAGGTGTGGTAACAAAGGCAAGATTCTATCCAGGAAAGATTATTTTTGGATTTATCAATTAAGAACCAGAACCCTAGATGGCTTAAATTGAGAATGGAATATCAGTTTTTTTGTTGATTGAAAATCAATGATAGAGTAGAAATAAATGAGAATACATAAATACAAGGCTTAGATAATACTATATTATATCGTTTATTGCTTATTGGTATTTTTCAGTGATGTATATTATGTAAACATTTAGCAAGAATTTAATTTAAAAATATAACATACCTAAAAATTCAGTACCCATGAGTGATTAATTTCATGAAAGAATCTGGTATGATACGTATTATTTTGTGAGGGTTCAGACTCATTTGTTTCTATGTTTTTTTTAATTACATGTACACTTTTTAATTGTTATTTTGTATATGGCATGTACATAACCACACTGCCTGGCTATTTTGGCCTCAATTAGAGGGTTAATTTTACCTCCATGCTCTATTGTTGGAGGATGTCACTTTAAGAGAGGCAGGCTAGGCATTGTTGGTTTACCTATGACTAAGTGCCCAGTGTAGTCACAAAACGCATCAGGTGATCAACTGTGTCACGCTCCCGTGTTGTTCTAATAAAGGACTTTAATTGTAATGCTTTGTAGTGCTGGCCGTTCTCTTTTCTTGTTCTAGATTCAAGGAAGGCTCAACCGTTCTGGTCTCACCCTGCAGCAGCTTGGGAATTGTAGTCTTCCCTCCCAGTGTTTAGTTCTGGTATCGAGAGGTGTGCGAGCAGTACGCTTGTAGCAGCGTTTTTGGTCTGAAGATCTAATTTTATATTGAGGCATTATCTTTTGCACAAATGTGAGTATAATGTAATGTGGACCTGTTCAGACCTACCATTATTAACCAGCCCGTAAAACAAAAAGTTTGGGAAGCCCTGTTCTACACCTTAACATTTAGGAGTGCAGCATGTTGTCCGCAAAACAAAATATAAAAAGATAGATTCGTGTTGGTTGGTGACCTTATGTTCTACTTTTGATGTTTGGGTGGCTTTACATTAATGACCAGTGTGCATAGATCTGTAAGCACAATTTAGAATTGTCACTGTCTGTATCATTTAATGAATTTGCCTTTTTAGTTTGCCCCACATATGAAAGCAGACAATTAAAGCAACATTTTATAAAATGCATCGTTAGTCACCTGTAAACAAAATTACTCTTACCAAGTGAGCCAAGCTGTCTTTTCTATATAAAAATGAATTAAATATTATTTTCATTTTTAATTATTCAGAACTGTTAATAGGTAATTGGATAACTTATTTTTATAGGGTTATTGGGAAATTTCAAGACAGATTTTCCTTTAGGTGCTTCAGTTAAAGCTTTTGTATGTCCATGAAATTATGTGTAGTATCTATTTTTTTCTGTAAATAAGAAATCAGTGTAGTTATTGAAATCTGCTTATCATTAAACTCATTTAATTGCTCTGAGTAGATCTTAAAACATAGGGATGAAGTGAATGCATTTTAAATCTATCCAATGGCAAAAATGACTGATAAAACCAATCTATAAGTACTTTACTAAAACATGCAAAGATGAGGAAATTTCTGTTTTAACATCTTGCTCAATTGTATACCTTACTTAACTGAATACCACTGTCAGGACTGTGGAGTGTTACCTGTGGTTTGCCTCACAATTCACATCAAATTTTGCATCTTTTGCTCCAATTTGAACATTTCACCATTTCTGTCATCTGGTTATCAGCCACAGACTAATGGTCAAACTAAGTGGACTAAGCAAACTTCTGAGCAGTATTATAATTATATTAGTTCATATTTTAGTTCATATTTTTAGGATAACTGGGTGTGGCTGCTCCCTATGGTAGAATTTGCATACAAGAATCGCATTCATCAGTCCATCAAGATGTCTCCATTTTTGCAACCTGTTTTTCCAGATCTTTCCAGTATTTCACCTGTTTAAATCAAATGTATTTTCTTTCAATAAATTTCATATTGATGCAAATGATTCGGGCTCAACAGCAACAGAAGTTTTTTTGCTGACAAATATTCTTCTGATAACTGTATGGGTTTTCATCTGTTAATTTGAAATGACAGTGTTCTTTGATCTTCCCCATACTTATCATGTTCATCCAGTAGTTTATGTTTCCTGGCTTTGTTGATTTGTTGACAATCCCTGTCCTCAACATCATCCTACTCCTCCTCCTCCTCTACTGGTCTCTGCGATGGTTCTTATGAGTTTGAGAAGACACTGGATTCTCATATTCAAATAGGAAACCTGCTGTACCTTATTAAGTGGAAAGGTTATGTATGGAGGAGCGCTACTGGTAGCCTGGGATCAATATTCATGATCCTTATTTGATATGCTTCAAGAAAGAAATCCTTCTAGTCCTGGTCTTGTCCTGTGGTGGTGGCTATGTCAGGCCTGTGAAGTCTTACCTTGGAATCAGTTAGAGCCACCAAGGTCCTAAGCTTTATTCAGTGAGTGGGGCTAGAGCCTGGGGCTGCTGTAAATAAAGGAGGCTTAGCATGATGGGGGATTCAGGGTGTGCTATGCCTATCCTGAAGTCAGAGCTGGGAGAAGAGTGCACTAATTTTAGCACAGCGGATATTTCTGCTTCTTCTATTAATGAACAGGTTAATGTTACCTGCCCTGAGGGTAACGTTGTATGTGCATCAATGTTGGAAGGAGTCTAATGAAGGTTTTAGAGCCAGGACCAGCAGAGAAAATATTAAAAGACCGTGAATTACGTCTTTCAGTGCTTTCTAATTATCCATAAACGTCCTAGAGTTCCTGTTTCTCTCTTGCTCTCATGGTTTTGACCCTTGCCAGTAATTTGGACTAGGTCTCTGGCGTACTAGTTACTCCCATAACTGTACTCTGGATAACATTTGTGTCTGTCCTTTCTGCTCTGACACCAGAATGTTATTGATAATTAGTTTTCTGACTCTTACTTATATCCAGACTGCTCTTTTTGGATTCAGCTTTTAAACCTGTTATTGCTAAATGAATATCTACAGTTTCTCAATGTGTAGTTTTCACATTCAGTATGTTACGGTATGTTATTATTTTCATGGGAGGCACGGTTTAACTTTGTAAGATATAGTGTACAATATGGAAAAACACATTGCATCAGATTTATTTCATCATATCATAATCTAAAAACAAAAATGTAGCTGATCAAGGCATCAATTGGCATTAAATTAAGGATGGATTTGTAATGGAAAAAAATATATAATAAAAATAAATAAAAAATAAATAAATATATATAATGCTTTACTGTGTACACGTAATTCTGAAAAGTAGTTATACCAAGAGTCTTGGCTGCTGCACATTTTAAAGAGAACTTAAAATATTTCCTCTAATAGAATTTTGCTGTTAAATATGATAATGATACACGTGAATTAAAAGGTTCATAGTCACACCTGATCTAACAGCATTTTCATTTCAAATCAGTTACAACGTCAATTTTGCATCCTCTGTGGCACATGTTTAACATCTGGTGATCAAAGCATAAATATGGGGTTTTAACCCTGAACACTACATTTTGAACTAGTTATCCTAGTTGCTGAACCACAAGAATTCTGCAAATTTCTGTAGATTTTTCATTTCATTATTAATCTAAAAAGTAAATGATTTTTTTGGCCTATATTAGGTCCATTTAAATACCAAATAAGCTCAGTATGAAAATGATCTTACCTGGACATTGTTTATCTTTAAACCACCCAAGGTAAAGTACAATAAACCTTTACATTAAAATCTCCTAATTGCAAAAACAAACAAAACAAAAAAATCTAGATCCTCAAAAGTTTTATAATTTGATTGTAATTAAACATATAAACAAAATGAGCCTATATTAATTATTTGTGTACAGTCACTTAAAGGGACATAATACTCATATGCTAAATCACTTGAAACTGATGCAGTATAACTGTGAGGTCTGGAAATAAATTGCCTTAAAAAAAGGTATAAACACCACAACTGCAGACTTACTAGTGAGTGCTTGTATCACCTTGTAAAACAGGCTATTAATTTGCATAGACTGTATGTATAAAAGGTGAAAAATAATTTTAAATTAAATTACTCTTAGTTATAAAGATTATCTCCAAAAGTAAATTCAACATAGGAGAGTTAATCAGGAACATAGAGTTCATATATAACATTGGATACGGGGTTGCAGTTCATGCATCAAAGTGTAGATTATATATATAACACACTTCCAGGATAAAGCAAAAGGATAGGCAGTCTGTGCTTTCAAATATAATAAGACTCAAGAATTCCTCAGGACAGAATACTTGTAAAGTAACAGGCTGTAAAAACTTAACGTAGATCTTACAGAAGATTGTAGTACAGACCTGGGTAAGTAATCCTTTATAGGAGAGTCTCTAGGAATGGTAAGCTGGGTGTTGCTGTGAGGCTTTATAATCCGCTGCAGCAGAGCAGAAAACACAGCAGGTCACTTGAAAAAGACTGCCATAAAAGATACGTTAGTCTGGTAGAAGTTGACAAAAGTCCATCAAAGAAATCCACAGAGATGGGAATGCTGTAGAGGATCCTTGGAGATTTTGTAAAAGATTTGTAATGCAAAACTTGGCTTGAATGAGAACACAATAGCGCAGGTATGCAGAGTTGCAGGTAGCTGCTACAAGTGCAATAACTAAGCACCTGTTTGCAGTCAGGTGATGTCTTAAATACAGGCAAGAAGAGAACAGGTGATAAGAGAGCTGGAAAAGGTGCACTGGAATCCTTACAATAACTGTAAAAAGCTGACAGGAAAATATCACCTGATCATATTTATGTAAAAAAAGGAAGATATTTTACCTCACAATCTCCTCAGCTCAGCAGAGTAAGTTCTGTGTAAAAAGTTATACTTTAGCTGTTGTCCAGCTGCAGGTAAAAAAAATAAATGAAGAAATGAACAGCAGCCAATCAGCATCAACAGTGCTGAGGTCATAAACTCTTTTACTGTGATCTCATGAGATTTCACTTAACTCTCATGAGATTTCATAGTAAACTTCCTTAAATTGATTGGGGAAATAACATGAGTGTGCACAAAGCTCGCTCCTTTGCCTGTACTGGGACAGACATACTTATTTGCTACTTAGAAGTCCTTTACAATGGGATGTGGATACTGAGGAACTTTTGAGGTAAAATGTATTTCTTTTTTACATAGAGATGTTCAGGTGATATTTTCTAGTCAGCTTTTTACAGCTATGCTGCATCACTTTCAAGTGTTTCAACATTTGGGTATCATGTCCCTTTAAGTTACAGACAGCTAGCAATGAAAAATTTTTGGAATAGCATGTCTAAAAGCTTTATAAATATATCCTCTATTGAAATGTATGAATACTGTAAACAATTCTAAAAATATTTTTTGTGAATTAAAAATAAATAAGTCTCCTATGAGGATAATATAATGGGGCCTATTTATCAAAGGTCTTGCGGACCTGATCCGACAGTGCAGATCAGGTCCGCAAGAACTCGCTGAATGCGGAGAGCAATACGCTCTGTGTATTTAGCATTGCACCAGTAGCTCACAAGAGCTGCTGGTGCAACGCTGCCCCCTGCTGACTCACGGCCAATCGGCCGCCAGCAGGAAGGTGTCAATCAACCCGATCGTATTCGATCGGGTTGAATTGCGGCGATTCCTGTCCGCCTCATCAGAGCAGGTGGACAGGGTTATGGAGCAGCGGTCTTTAGACCGCTGCTTCATAACTGCTGTTTCTGGTGTGTCTGAAGACTCGCCAGAAACACGGGCCCACAAGCTCCGTTTGAATCTTGATAAATGGGCCCCTATATCTTGGTGGAGAAATTGTATTTTCCCAAAGAAGTCTATTAATGTGTTTTTACTGTATATTTAACTAAAAATCCTCAAGTTGAAATATAATATCTTCATAAATGCTAAACAGAGTTTTATTGGATATTGGCATGACTAATATTTTCAGTTTTGTATGGCGGTCAAAACGTACAATCAAATACTTAAACATGTGGTCCTAGATTGTAGTGGCAAATTACAAATTAGGTTTAAAATGGAGCCTTTAATCAAACTTAAATTACAAATTAAAGCACAAGCAACATAACATCTTCAAACAGTTAAATATCACTAAAGCACTTATGGAGACACTCTTAGTGGAAATTGCTAATGTTTAGAGAAAAGAAACCCCCCAAGAAAAAAAAAATATACAAACAAACACAATGGGCTAGATTACAAGTGTCTCACTATTTTTTTCCACTCTTGAGCTCTAACTGTGCTCTGTGTAAATAATTAGCGTGGTCGGATTAGTGCTGGTATTACAAGTGTAAATGAAAAATGTAGTACTTGAGCGAAAGACTCAGGCACGCTAACTTCAGGACTCAGATATTGCGACCACACTAATTCCCTCTCCCCATAGACTTCTATAATACATGCTTTTCTATTTATAGCTTGCGTGCTAACCAAACACTGCGCTGGATCAACTGCGCTAAAGCCAAAAGTGCGTTAGGAATACTTGTAAAATATTTATCCATACCTATATTTCTATATGAATATATACAGTGTTATTTATTGCAGCCAATCAGAAGATGTTTCTGTTGACCAGTGCTGTCCTGTTTGTGTATTATGCAGATTATGATTGGCAACAGGGACTTGAGCTGGGCTGAGAAGAAAAAAACTTTTCAAGAAGACAGAAGACACCACATATGCCCCATTTATGGAGTTATATAATCCATTTCGGGCTGTTTTAGTCCAATTGCTGCTTTGTAACGTGTCAATCTTAGATGTAGTAGACATTAGTTTCAGTAGTAGAAATGTCACCTTCTTACAAAACACATTTTACAGCAATAGAAATGTTTAAAATTCCACCATTGTAAATGGGAAAAGTTACGGCCATTTTTTATGCAAGAAATGAATATCTGTACTGTCATTTTTGTTTAAAAAACCTCACAAAATTAAAAAAAAGATTATTTTTTTTACAATAAATTTAGAATAAATGAACAATTTTACAATGTAATGCATATAAATAACACATCATACCACACATGTACTGTATATCCATAATTCCCCAGCTCAAATGTATAAATAATTCATTTATTGCTATTTTTTTTCTCCGAAATAAGCCTTATTTTCCAAAGAAACACGATACAGAGTATGGAGTCCCAGCTTCATGAAGTAAATATACATTTGCTGATCATTTTCCAGATGTTCATAAACATTAAACATTATCGTTACCACATGTCTAGTCTTAGTAAGTCCAATAGTCTTTCCCATTCATGTGGTGCGCTAATCAAGATAAAGAAAGAGTAAACTGAACATAACAAACCATTAACAATTTCAAACTTAATAATAATCAACAGTGAAACTGGATCAAGGAATAGCGTCTTCATAAACTCAGTATACTAGTCGTCATGCAATAAGTGAAATATCTTCTCAGATTATGAAATATGGGGTCACCTCTTATGTGGGAGAGTCATGTTTGTGTCTGTTGCTCAGTGTTCGTTCTGCCCTGTTGTGCCGATTTAGTGTATGTTTCCCATAACCCAATTATTTCGGCGTATGTATCCATTTTATCATGTTTTAGGTAATGGCCTTCCTCCATGTCTATTAACTCTGCGGTTTTTAGTATCCACAGGGAAATGTGGGGTACCTCTTTACTTCTCCAATTTTTAGCTATTAGGAATTTGATACTATTTATCATTATGGTAAGAAGTTTTAACTTAGGTTTGTATTTCAGTTTGGGGGGCTTGTTAAATAACCAAATCAGGGGGTCTAGCGGGAACTGTGTTTCTAGAATTTGTTCGATTCTCTCGATAATCTGACACCAGAGGTTTCGCACTGAGGAGCACCACCACCACATGTGTGCCATGTCGCTGCTCACATGTCCACATCTCCAACATTTGTTCTCTGATGTACGGAATAATCTGTGAAGCCTCTTCAGAGGATAGTACCACCTATGTAATATTTTTAAATTTATTTCCAAAATACTCGCAGATACCGAGGATTTCATGGTACATTGGAAGATTTGTGCACAGGTTTGAGGGAGTATAATCTTACCTTAATCTTTTTCCCATCTTTCCATATACCCTGGGAGTTGTCCAGGTTGGTTCTGCACTAGCAATTTGTATATTTTGGAAATTGTATGTCTTGGAGTTTTTTTTTGTAGATATAGGGATTCAAAGTGTGTGAGGGGTCTCGTCATATTTCTAGCCTGCACGTTAGTCATTAAGAAGTGGTGTAGTTTGAAGTAAGTGAACCAATCTGCAAAACTCATCAGTCCTTGTTCTTTTATAGTTTTTTGGTGTTTAATGTGTTCACTTTCTATGAGGGCGTGGACAGGCAGGTCTCTAAGGGGCTGGGTCGAGGTGGTTCGTAGAATAACTGGCCCTAAATCTAGTCCTCCATTGTCAACCAATGAAGTTAAAGGTGAAGGTCTAGATATTAAAAAGGGAAATTGTATAAGGGACCTGTTTCAGGTGTTAAGGGTCTCCACTATCAGTGGGTTTATGGTAGTTATAGTAGAATTGATGGTGAGTGACTAACACCATTCACTAATATCTGTTGTATTGAGGCTATCTAACTCTATGTCCACCCATCGCTTATAGGGAGGGCTCGTATATAAGTCTAGTATTCTTTGTAAAAAGATGGCAATTCTGTATTCTTGTAGGTTAGGCATTCTGAGGCCGCCCTGATCTTTGTGTTTCATCATTATAGCTATGTTAATCCTGGCGTGCCTCCTGTTCCACGTAAATTTACTAAAAGCTGTTTGTAGGGACGTGATGTATAGTTTGGGAAGGGGAATCAGTAACGTCTGAAGGATATACATATATATATTCATCTTTATTAGGTTAATACGTCCTAGCCACAAGATATTTTTGTTTCTCCATCTAGATAAGTCGTTTGTTTTTCTCTCCCTAAGATGCCCGAAGTTGTAGCTGAATATTAAGTCTAAAGTAGGAGTAATATTAATTCCTAGGTATTTTAGGAAGTGGGGGCACCATCTAAATGGGTGATTTTCTTGACCTCTTTCAAAGCTACTTGGTCTAGAGTTATGTCCAAGATTTCAGATTTAGATAAATTTATTAAAAAGTTAGTGAGGTCATGAAATGTCTGGAGTTCCTTAATAATGATGGGGATAGATTGCATAGGGTTCGTTAGTGAAAAGAGGATGTCATCAGCTTATAGGGAGCTTGTGTAAGCTTTGTTGTTGATATGAACGCCTTGTATATCCTTGTTGTTCCGAATTTTTGCAGCTAACTTCTCTATCACGCAAGCGAATAATAGTGGGGAAAGTGGGCACCCCTGTCTGGTGCCATTTGTTAAGGCAAAGGTCTCTGAAATTACTCCGTTAAGGAAAATTCTTGCGGTTGGGTGTGAGTAGAGTGCCAGAATGCGGTGTAACATTGTGCCGCCTATACCGATGTGTTGTAGCGTGAGTCGAAGGAAGTCCCAGCTGACCCGGTCAAAGGCCTTATCCGCGTCCGTTGAAAGTAAGACAAACGGAATATTATGTTCATGTTCATAGTGTATAAGATTTAAGGCCCTGACCATGCCATCTTTCACCTCCCTTCCCGAAATGAATCCTATTTGGTCTGGGTGTATTAGGTCCGAGATCACTTTATTTAGTCACGTTGCCAGGATCTTCGAGTAGATCTTAACATCAGCGTTTAATAATGAATCCGGCCTGTAACTAGCTGGGTGATCTGAGGGTTTTCCCAGCTTGGGAATCATTATGATGTGGGCCTCTAATGCTGATGTTGAGAAGGAGTGTGTGTTATCTATAGAGCTAAAATAAGTGAGAAGTTGGGGAGCTAGCAGGTCTTTAAATTTGGAGTAATAGGAGTAGGAGAAGCCATCAGGGCCTGGTGCCTTGCCGGTTGGCAGGTCTTTTATAGTGTTGGTTATTTCTTCTATAATGACTGGTTCTTCTAATGTTTCTATTTGGTCTCATGTAATTTAAGCTAAACTGTGTCAGGTAAGAATCCATGTGTTCTTTACGTTGTTCTCTAGTCTTCATGTTATGTGTGTCTAAGTTATATAGGTCCTGAAAATGAGTTCTAAATGCAGAAGCAATATAGTGAGATGTGTTGTGGTGTTGTCCCTGTTTATCTGTGATGCATAGTATATACTTGGCTTTCGATTTTTTCTTTATAAGTCTAGCTAGGGACCTTCCCGGATTATTATGGTATTCGTATACTTGACGTTTTAGTTGTAGCTGTTGTCTATTAATATCTTTATTTAGTATAGAGGCTAACTCTTTCTTCTTGGTGTAGAGAACATCCAGAACTTGTAGGTTAGCGGGGTTGAGTTTATGTTGGGTCTCTATTCCTTCTATGAGTGTGATTAGGTTAGTTATCTTTTCTCTTTTAATTTTGTTCAATTTGGCCTTGTAAGCAATTAGGTCTCCTCTTATAACAGATTTATGTGCTTCCCAGTTGTTCTGGGGAGATGTGTCTAGTGCTGTATTCAGCTGAAAGTATTCTGTAATGTGTTATGTTAGCTTAACTTTTTTTTCTAGGTTGTGTAGCATATACTCACCTAATTTCCATTTGAAATCTGTAATAGGTTTTGAGGGCCAGATGAAAGAGCAGTGCACTAGATTATGATCAGACCATGTCACGGGGGTGATCTGCGCTGATCTGAACATACTCATCCCCGTGACATCCGTGAATATGTAGTCAATGCGTGTGTAAAGCTTGTGTGGATTAGAGTAAAATGTGAAATCTTTAGAATCAGGGTGCAGCGTTCTCCAAATATCTTTTGCGGTGAGGCGTTTCAAAAGTGTCTGAGTTTTCTGTACTGTGTGGTTTGATAGGCAGGAGTGTTTTGGGTTCATTGCCATGTTTAGGTCCCCACCCATCAATAGTGTACCGGTTGAGAACTCCAAAATCTCATTGGTCAGTTTCTTTAGAAAGGGATATTGTTTTGCAGTTAGGGCATATATAGAAATTATGGTAACTAGTCGGCCGTACAGTAAACCATTGATCGCTATATAATGACCCTCTTAATCCCTAAGTATCTTATTCTCCTGAAAGGGTATTTCCCGTTTTATAAGGACACCCACCCCTTGTATTTTTTTTTTAGGGTTTGAGGTGTAGTAGCTACTACAAAATTTGTAGTGGAACGTTTTGGGCTCTTTACCTTTTAAAAAATGGGTCTCCTGGGGGGCGTGTCCGGGCTTAGGCTGAAGATGGGTGCAAAACTGAGAGCTCTGGCAGAGTAAATTATATTCCGCCATGTAATTGATATATTTGGATGCCATCCAGCATAGAATCCTGAATCACTTGGAAGGGAACAGTTTGCTGGTCAAGGCAATACTTTTACTGTATAACTTCAGGGTCTCTCAGACCGGATTGCTGAAGTTTAATTTTGGCGGCCTCTACGGAGTAGTAATTTCTCAGCACCCCCCCCCCCCCGGGGGACCGGGTATGCGGAGACATTTTCCAGATCTCCTTCCACACTACCTATAAAATTGAAAACGGGAGACCTACTTGGGGCCATACAAGGTTGGATGACAGACTTTGACAACATAATGCAGGCTAGATGCGATGGCCTTCTATCCCACATGGCATATACCCGTATTCAGATGAAGGTAGCCGGGAGCGAAAGAGAGGTGAGCACGGAGCATTCTCAGGGGTGTGACAGTGCAAGAAAGGACATACATCCACATGTCTCTCTGGACATATATGCCTGTGTGCAGCCGGGACTTTCTGTGAACTTCTTACCTGTTTTGGTTCCTAACCGGGGAGTTGCGGCCGGCTCCCTGGGGTGGGATCGAGGCGAGCTGCGAGCTGAGTGGATGATAGAGGAAGACCAACATACCCCGCCTGAGCTACCGACATCGGGACATAGCTATTTACCCGACAAGGGATCCTTACTGCCGAAAGAAGAAGACGACTGGTTCCCGTATTCATTGCCTGTTGGGCCGATGCCGTTTGACAGAGGTCAAGATGTGCCTGTGCGCTGTGCCTCCCAGGCTGGCATTGGGTAACGGTATGTGGCCCCTGCCAGCACAATGGGACAGCTGGTGAATTTGGGCTTTTTGTCTGGCCTTAAATAAGAGCTGCACCCTCATGGTCACTGAGACTTTTGTTTCTTCTATTGGGACTAAGGATGACATTTTACTTTAATGAGCCACGTACAACTCTGTTTTCCCTTCACAAGCCTAGATAGATATAGCTATATGTTTGGGGGGCTGCTTAAATAATATATATGCTCTTAAATGGTGGACTTTCCCATACCATATTACTCCATAGCATAGTATAAAAAGGGTTTTTGTAAAGGCAATATTGTGTATAGCAATAACCAGGTTGCAACAGAAGCTTACCCAATGTTTATTTGTTTAGGATTGTCAGTTATTAGCATTCCTTTTAATATAGTGGGTAGCTGCATAATCATGTGGAAGTACTAGGTTATCATACAGAAACTTGATGTATACTGGGCCAAATGGATGGTCACAGGGTGATCCCCACTTTTGTCTTCCCTAATTATTATTTGTTACCAAGCTATAGGCCCATCATAGGATCTAATTGCCCCTTTGAGTCTAAGAAGTGTTCCCCCTATTGCCAGAATCTCTCTAGTGGCCTGTATTTAATCGCTCCCTATAAGTCAGACAATTGGGATATCTGCCATTGAAAGTTATAAATAGACAGGTGCCTAATTGGTCTCCTAAGCTTAAGAAGTGTGTTTCTTACCAATACAACTAGCATACTAGTCTGATTGTACTTGCTCTCTTATTAACCTGAGAAGTGGGTTATGCAATGCCAAAATCTATATAATCACTTGCTTCTAAGTGCTCTCAATCAACATGAAGAGTATGGGATCAATTGCTAATATTGTTATATTGACCTGTACTTAATTGCATAATATTTAAAATTCCTGATGCATAGTATAATATATAGGCGCCCAAAAGCGGCCTATAGGCCATTTCTTTATAAGATCAGCACATACGTTTATATAGAATGTTACTAATATGTTTGGCCCTAGAGGGTCCCTGTAGTCATAATCCCCTATATTTACCTTACAACTATTTTTAATACCTGTGGCCCAAGAGTGGCCGCTAACTTTTGCATGAGGTATATTTCACATCTGGTTTGGTATATTTTGAGGGGGTTTTATGATATGATATAAGGTATAAAATTTGTACTATTAATTCTCTTGTTTACCTGTTTTATGTTCTGATGTGAATAGTAGGGACACCTTAATGCCTACTCTTGTTTTTTCCTGGAACCTTTACATGTAAGCTAGGCCGTATGACAACTACTAGTTAATTTATCCTGGGTTGTCTGAGCTAAAATGTATATATATATATATATATATATATATATATATATAAAACGAGGTGCTACTCATGGCTTGTTATATTCTCCTACTGTTTATGATAGGATATTATTTTTGATCTCTAGGACATGCCTTCTGTATTGGATATTTAAAAGTCTATGTATAATATTGTTACCTCAATAAAAATTATTAAAAAAAAAATGGGTCTCCTGTAGGAGCACAATGTCTCCTTTAAGTCTATTAAAATCGGCCAGAGCAATTTTTTTTTTTTTTAGGTGAATTTAGACCTTTGGCATTGGCAGACAGAATATGCATGGAGGTGTCAGGTTTGTGTGGAGTCATGGTGTTAGTATGTACTTACATATCTGATGATTAATGAGGTGAATGATAACTGAGTTATCTAGGACATTGTCAGGTGTCTTGTCTTTAGTTATGATGCTTAGTGCTATCTTGGCGATCCAGTTTCTTTACAGAATCATGAAAAACAAAAAGCAAAAAAACATAAACATGTATAACAGGTTATAACTACATAACATTTGCCAGTGCGTAGGCAAAGTCTGCATTTCGCCTTCACGCAAGTGCAATGTGCGGGAAAGATTTAATTCTCTCCATCAGCAATACAGAAAGAAAATAGGAGCGATAATTACTGAAAGCTACATGCATTTCTTTATGAGATGAAAGCAATATGAACAGTGATTAAGATTAACCCAAACATCTGCTTAAACATAGCCTTACAATAACAACTAACGTCTTTCACATATCTTTGCTAAGTCGCCATTGAGGAGACAGTTTAAATGTTGTGGCATAAGTCTCTTCATTAGGAAGAAGCTATAATTTAAGTAGAAAATGATACTTTAGGTTATGTAATGGGCATAGTCCCGGAGGTGGGCTCTAAGCATAAAAAAGAGGATATAGCTTTAAAAATAATTATCTGTCCCTGAGGAATGACATAGAATAGAAGTTCAGGTCCCATTTTTGTTCTCATGTTGGTGGGTCAGGACTGTCTCCGGGTAGGGTTGGACCTTTCTTGCGGTGGACTGTGGTCCAGTGTGATCTTTTTTCTTTTTGCTGTCGACGGCTACGGAACTTGTATGTTGAGGGTTCTGGATTGAGATGCAAGGTCTGAGGGGTCTCTATAGATAATTTGTTTCCCAGCATGAGGTATAATGATGCTAAAGGGGAATCCCCACCTGTATTTAATCTTATTTTCTTGTAGTACTGATGTGAGGAATCTTGCAGCTTTAATCTTTTCTATTGTTTCTGGGCAAAGGTCTTGGTATATCTGCAGCTCCTGGTCTTTATATTTGATCCATCGTGATGTTCTTGCAGCTGTCCAAATTGTCTCTCTGTCTCTGAAATGGAGGAGCCTTACAATCACATCACTTGGAGGTGCATTAGTAGTTGGTTTAGGGCGTAATGCTCTATGAGCCCTTTCTATGGAAATCTCTGATATTTGGGTGGATTTCGTTAAAGAATTAAAAAAGTCTATAAGATATGACAGCAAACTCCCTGAGTCCACCTCCTCCGTTATCCCTCGAATTCACAGATTGTTTAGTCTTCCTCGATTTTCGAGGTCCTCTACTTTCTCCTGAAGGGAGTGTAGAGAAGCGGCATGTTGAGTCAAACAGCTTTCAGCCGAGGAAACCTGTGAATTGTGTTAAGGGTGTCTTGGCCTGCCTCTAAGTCATCAATTCTAGAGCCCAGTTCATTTATGTCCCTTCGGACCGCTGTGAGTTCTATTTTTATGAACGACTTAAGGTCAACTATGTCCAACTTGGATGACAAGTTTTGGATTGTAGCTTGAATATTAAGCAGTTGCTCTTGTGGTAAAGATGTTGGCTGCAGATTCTGTTGCAGGTCCACAGCTGCCTCAGCTTTGGACTGCAGTGATTTTGTGGTCCCAAAGTCTGGTTGTTCTTGTGGGGAGAAAAAGGCATTAAGATTGCCAGAATGAGTGGGGGTTCTATTAGTGCCCTTCTCCCCCTTAGTAATCCTCCTAGAGGCCATCTTTTGTCAGGAAGGGTGGCAGGGGGATCGAGTGACTCTCAACTTTCTGATGTTGTGTTGATCTGTGGGACTGATTGTTTTCTGTGGGATCAGTGGCTGTTTAATATGTAACGGAGTAAGACAGTCCCAGGGTTTAGGGTTTTCAGAGCTTGCAAAGCTTTCAGGCCTTAGTCTAATGCTGTCCCCTACCGCAATCCCTGTGGGGTCTAAAGTCTTGTTACAGGTGCGTGCAGTATATACATGTGGTATATGCGGGTTAATGGCACCTGGGTTCTTCAAGCAACGTGGGTAATAATGACTGTGCTGAGCGTTATTATTATATGTGGCCTCTCAGGTTATAACTAGTGTTTTCACTGGCAGAGGCGCAGCACTAGCAGCTAACTTGAGGCTCTTCAATTCCTCCACTCACGTACCTTGTTTTCCTGAAGCCTTGTGATTTCTCTGTTGGGCTGCACTGTATAAGTCACTGGCTCATACGGGGACAATGCCCGATGACCGTTCCGGTAAATTCTGGGTATGAAATTCAAGTAGTTTTTAGACTACCTCTGATGCTCCGTCCTCAATCCCTCACTGGTAAGTTGGATAATGCAAGTTTGGTTTATTTTGAGGGAGCTGATGTCCGTGAGCGGTCTGGAATGGCGCAGGTCTTAGAAGGTGCATATAGGCCTTTTTCATAGGACCCAGGTGTTCGCCGCCCCCCCCCCCCGATCTAGTCGTGGTCCATCTCACACAATAGCTGGTATATGGTCGTTCTGCGGCAGTAGATAAAGATCGTTAGGGTGATTGATCACATGTAACTTTAGTGTAGTCCGATATTGGAGAGAATTTAGCACGGAGCTAGTGTACTACGCAGCCATGTTCCTGCATGGTCAGGCTCCACCCCCTTCAAATTGCTAGGATATGGGGCTCGATGATCTAAAGCTCTCCAGCTTGGAGAGAAATTATGGCGGAAACTTCACAGGGGCTGAACCCACTGAATTTTTTAAGAAAAAGGGCAGAACCTGGAAGTCAAAGAGCTGCCTCCCTTAGAAAGCAATGAATATCTCTGAGATAGAGAATCTCACAGGGGAGTGAGAGATTAACAGGTTAGCACATGACACTGATATAAATTCTCAGTTTGCTGCAAATGCAAATTAAAATGAAATATTTTCACAATTTTTAACTTGCATTTGTTTTTATTGTTTTTACACATTACTTTTCTGCCTTTTAAATACGTTCCGCAAACTTAGATGGTTTCCATAACAAAAATATAAACATAAATGGAGACAACAGTTACTTTATTTAGGACTAACTAGTGATACATATGTGGATAAGTAATTGGTAAAACAATAATAATGGAGAGAAGTGAGTGACTGCGTACAGCAGAACAGGAATAATCCTAAACAATTATATAAAAAGTCAACTATTAGTATTTGTTGTAAGCATGTTTTTCAGGTAAGCATACATGCTTGTGAATGAACAATTGTGAATAGTGAATAGGGAATTTAGTAAGAAATCAGCTGGCTAGGTAACCCCCATGAAGCTTGCAGGTAGGAGGATACCTTTGAGTGCATAGGTGAGCCTGTGGGATTGATTGCAGAGAATGTTGTATAAACCCTATTTAAATAATTAAATATATTTCTTTAGTAAATGTAACCTGACCACTCGCTCTGGTACCCTGGCCTTTTATGATTTTAAATATCAGTGTTGGGATAAAAAATGAATTGTGGAACGGATGTGACTGTTCCACTCTCCTATTTTACTTTAGTTCTTGTGTTTTTTTTCTTTTGTTCGAATAAATAATTATTAATTATGTATATCTCAATTATAAGTTCACCTGCATACAACTGGCAAGATAAATTAGTAAGATCTTGAGGTGTAATATGCTAATAGAATATAATAAGAGTTGTGAGAAAGCTTCTGACAACCCCAGGGAGCTCTCCTGCTCCTCCCACTTTGTATTTTTTCTATGTGAAATAAAACTGTTAGTTTTACAACGTGCTATGTAATTTGTACAAGATTGCACAATCAGAATTTGTAAATTTACAATCTTGAGCACACTGCTGTATGATGATCTAAAATTATTAAAATACAAAACAGTAGTAAGTGAAAAATAAACTGAAAGTACAAATTGTAAAGTGCAAATTACAATACAAAATACAACGTGTAATGTAACAAAACTCTCAAGTCAAGCAGTACTGTGATTGTTTTTCCTTCACATTCAGAAAAGCAGGAAATGCCCCTTATAAAAGTATAGAAAAACTTGTCTTTCTATAATTTCATAAGTAGGGATGGGAATATGTGCTGAAAGTGCAATTCGTTCGGAAAAAGAATAGTCCTGTGGACATTCATTTTGGACAATCAAATGTTAATAAGAAGGAATATCCAGTTTTGGAATGTGAGTTTCATTTTCGAATGTTCGTAATTAGATCGAATATCTAACAAATTTTAACAAGTTCAATAGTTCATGTGGTGGGGAATTTAGTAAATTGATACATAATAGATACAAATGGATTTTAATTTTTCTATTTCGAATATTGCATAATTTGAATATTAAATTTAAAGAGAGCATTAGAAATACTATTACAAATATTTGAATTTGAATATTGCATAATTTGAATTGAATTATTAAAAACATTTGAATAGAATATAACATTTAAAGAAGGCATTATAAATGCTATTACATTAAAGAGCATTCAAAATGAACAAACGTAAGTGTTAAAATTTGTTTAATTTTTCAAATGTTGCAAAACATTTGCACGTCCCTACTCATGAAGGATCTTATGAGGGATCTTACAGTGCTAGAAAATCATTTTAGATAATCTCATCTGAGCAGAGAACTTAAGGCCCATGGTATTAGGCTTCACATTACTTGACTTCCCCTTTGTAGAGGACCTCGCTATGACATTCTTTAATTTTTTTTTATTTTTAATTGTTATGTAATCACATTGGTGAAAGGAATCACCATTCACAGCCAGGCCCTAGGAAGTTATTTGTTAAGAAAAAGGTGTACTCTTATATCCCCTTTCTCCCCTATAAAGTGCAAGATTACAGACATGGAGTGTAAACTTCGCTAGAAGTAAGCTTTTTGCGCGTGTCGGGTAGGGCACATATTACAACTTAAAAGTAAAAAGTTTTTGTGTGAGTGAAACCCGACGTGCGCTAACTTGAAGACTTTGGATAATGTATTCACCCCATAGACTTTAAAGGGTCAGTTTACTAAAAAAATGTTCTCCCCTTTAATTTGTTCCTAATGATCCACTTTACCTTCTGGAGTGTATTAAATTGTTTACAAGTATTTCCTTTACCCTCATATTGGCATTTGAAATAGTTTATTTAGCCTATGGTATTGCCACCTATCTTGAAAGTTTTTGGCGTTGAGGCCAAGCTGTGTAAACACAGCCAGTAGAAGAGATTACACTCCCAGTGGGTTATAGAAGAGATAAGGTAATAAAATGTTAATTTTCTATTGTTCTCTCCAAGTATTGGTGATTGGTTTATGGACAGATATAAGATAAAGAAGCAGGTATATGTACACAATGTGATAAAGTAATGAGATCTGATTATACCTACAAGCTCAACCCATTTTATTAGGTTGTGGCTTCAAAACACAAAATCGGCTTATTCATATACACAAATAAGCCTTATAAAAGCAAATCTCATGTATTTTATACTCTGCATCTGATAAAAAAGTTATTGGAAACACATTATGGGATGTGCCTTTAATAGAGAGCATAGAAGAAAAAATCCTAACACTTATTGTTTGTGCAGTAACCCAACAGGAGTCCAATGTTCTTCATATACAGGAATATGTAATTTTTATTGTAAATACATATTTAAAGTTAAAAAAAATTCTGTGTGAAGAACATAGGAATGTAAAATATTCTTAAAGTGCTTTGTGTTTCTCACTTCTGGTCTAACTCAGTGTCGGGTAAAAGCAAGTAAGGTGCCTTATTGTAATATTAAATATAAAATATTAAAAAATAATAATAATTCTTAAAAATTATTATAGATACTGTAAAAAAAAGAAAATATATATAGGCCCTCGTTTTACAACGGTTCAATTTACACCGTTTCAGAATAACAACCTTTTCTTCCAGTCATGTGACTGCTATTGAAAAGCATTGAGAAGCAGTGGATTTATTAAAATAGCCAGTAGGTGGAGCTGTCGGCTTGTGTTGCTGCAAAGCCAAGCAAGCTGAAATTAATCAGTTTAACCAGACCTGAGCTATCGAGCAGATTTCAAAGGAACAAGATCTTCCTGTCTATAAATCAGTCCAGATTGGAATGCATAGAAAGAACTGTTTGAAGAAAAATGCAAGTAAAGTCTGTGTTGTGTGATTATTTTATTAGTTTTATAATGCTGTTTAGCAAATGTTTTTGTTCATTTAACTTAGTTTAATTATATATTCTGTGTTGTGTGCTTATTTTATTAGGTTTATAATGCTGTTTAGCATTTAAAGTCTTCCTTTCAAAGCTTTAAAAATAATGTATTAGGTGTTACTTATGACAATTTTGAGAGGGGCCTGGAACCTAACTCCCTCACTTCCCATTGACTTACATTATAAACTGGGATTCAATTTACAACGGTTTCAATTTACAACCATTCCTCCTGGAACCTAACCCCGGCGTAAACTGAGGGCTACCTGTATTATATTGGATCACGATCCGGCGTCGGAAGTCCATTGCCACAGCCGAATGGTGCACGGTGGCTGGTGCACGGCAATCGAAAGGAGCTGATCGGAGTCCTATCTGCTAACGCTACACTCTAACGGAAGGAGCCTGGCTATCTCCCCACTGGTTGAATGGTAACTTACCCAGACGAGGAACAGTAGGAGTGCTGTCGCCGGCCTTGCCGGACTCTGCTTTCACCGGTCCTGGGTGCCTGGTTTCACCCGGCTTGGAGGAGGACGGTCCCTGCCCACCTGGATGGGCCAGATTTCCTACAGCAACACCTGAGTCCCCTGGTTGTGACGGAGGGGTGTTGCGTCTGTGCTGTTTCTGCTCCGCCTCTGGAGCGAAGGATCCGTGGCTGGAGAGATTCCTTTGCTGACCGGCTTGAGTATTCCGGTAGGAGGTCCCGCTGGGCCCCCGTATCTTCACCTCAAGCGTCGCCTCCTGTGAGCCCTCAATTACGTCACGCCCCAGCGCCGACAGGTCGCAAGGATAGCGGCAGCGCTGAGGGTAGTACCATCTTTGCAGAAGCGGTGGAAGTCTGACTGCCCATACTTCAGGTACTGTTTACTGTTTATTATCAGGGTATGCAGGCGTTTGTGATTAAGCTGCTGAACACAGGCTATCAGGCAAGGACCTGACACCACGGAGTATAAGCCCAGCTAGGAGCATTAAGGCTGGTAGTGGACACTTGTCTGCCTCTGTGCGAGAAGCACATACAAGTCCTGGAAACTGAGTGTGGTGCCTGATGACAAAAGACAGTGCCTCTCAGCCCAGTTCAAAATAAGACACTTAAATAAGATTTTCTCTCAAGCGGCCCGTATAAGTGTGGGACAGAACTAGGGGCGCACAGTATACAATAGACACTAAGTTCTGAAGTTAATATTGTGGATATTACTAAGTGACTAGTCTCCTTTGACATGAAAAGTTCACTAGTTGGATGTGATAAATGATATTGACTGTACAAGAATCTGGGGGACACTGTGCTATTAAGCAGATTACTGGAGCCTCCATTTTGCCTCTCCCAACTTACGCTACTTTTGTGTTTAAAGGAATGATATTTATTATTTAACCATTTAATGTGAAAGACAGTGGTGTAAATAACTGTAGCCAAATTAGGGGTTTTCTTTTTTCTTTTTTCTTTTTTTTTTCTTCTCTCTTTATTGCTTTTCTTAACAGATTATTGTCACAGGGTTTTATACTACCGGTTGATTCTCACTACACCCAAACCTGTGCTAGCAGCAACCAAAAAAATCTGTAAAGAGATTACTATAGGTTATATAAGATCTTTGGTTAGGAATCACTGATTGTTACCCTGTAAATAACTATTGGGGTTACACTTAGTATGAAAGCATGAAAGATCGTTGTGCCAATAACAGCAGATAATTTAGGGTTTTTTTCTTTCTTTTTTTTTTTTTTTTGCTGTTCTAGCACTACACTATAGTTAAACAGATTATTTTCACAGTGTGTCAGACAGGTTTTAAACTTCTGGTTGATACTCAGTGCATCCAAACCTGTTCTAGTAGTAACCAAAAAATATGTAAAGTGGTTATTATAGGATATATAAGATCTTTGGCTAGGAATGATTGTTTGGTACCTTGTAAATAACTATTAGGGTCTAACCTAGTAACTGAGTAACTTACTTATATTTTTCTGATTGCAGTGTATCTTCTAATTGGTTGATATATCAGATCAGAATTTAAGGCAAGATTAGGAGTTTTGATCCAAGTTTGGGGCCCCTCTAGTTACACGATACACAAAGAGAAATTTTAAGGATGATATGGTGCTTACTGGATAAGAATTTAGAGATTGACATTACAGAGATGAATTAATTATACAAAGTAACACTAAAACACAGAGGTGAATTATTAATTGAAGCAGAGGTACGCAGCGGAGAAGGGGAAAGAAAAAGAGAGAAAAAGCTAGTTTATCTTTGTCCCAGATAGAAGTGTATACATTGTAACGATCTTTAGGAAGAAGTCCTAGTAGTCTCAATGGATAAATACATGGCAAGTTCAAAAAATAAGTCCCCCGCCATGCCACCAAGGAAAGACAGGAAACAAAAAGTAGGTCAAGAATCTGGCATTGAGGCTAGTCTGGAAAGTTCATCTGTAAATCAAGACACACAAATGACTATAAATCAACTAGCGAACCTTTTACTTCCGCAGTTTGAATTGGTGAAAAAGGATATTGCAGAGTTATCACAGGAGATCAGGCAGTTCTCAGTCAGAATGGTAGAAATAGAGTCTAGGGTCTCAGAAACAGAAGACAAAATAAATATCCAAGACATAAATTTGAAGGAAAACACAGATAAAATTAAGGCACTCATGTTAAAGGTGGAAGATCTGGAAGACAGATCCCGCCGGAACAACGTCAGGGTAGTGGGACTCCCAGAGAGTAGAGAGTTCCAAGACCTCCTGAAATTTGCGGCATCCACACTCCCCACGCTACTAGGGATTCAGGCAGAGAGGGACACACTGCAGGTTGAACGAGCTCACAGGGTAGGAAGTGCTAGGACTCACATAGATGGAAACTCACGTCCCAGGATGGTGTTAATCAGGTACCTGAATTTTCAGGACAAGATTAACATTATGCAACACTTTAGGAAGCTCCAAACATTAACAATTGAAGGGAAAAAAATCCTGTTGTTTCAGGACTTTTCGGCCGAGACAGCCTCCAGGAGGAGGGTCATGGCTCCATTCTGTTCAGGGTTGATCAGGGCTGGGCTCAAAGCAGCATTGATCTACCCTGCCAAAATAACGGTTTTAACCATGGAGGGGAGAGTTGTGTTAAATTCAGTAATAGAAGCACAGGCTTTCTGTCAGGTGAACAATATAGAGGTCTGAATGGGTATTTTTTTTTTTTTTCTTTGCATAAGGTTATCATGGTAACAAAAACACAAAGGAATTTTAAATGCTCAAGAAGGAATGTATATATGGTTTGGTCAGTAAAAGCAAGAAGGTTGAACCAGAATTTTGAAGTACCTAGCATAATAAAAGGATGTGGAAAGGGGGGGGGAGAAAGGGCGGATTCTTCTTTTTTCTTTTTTTTTTTTTTTTTGGCTTGTTCCATTATTAGATTGAAATGTCAGACCCTCTAAAGTTAGTGTCGTGGAATGTGGGGGGCATAACCTCCCCCATTAAACGGAAAAATGTTCTAAGAATGCTAAAAGGGGAGAAAGCGGATATTATTTTTCTGCAGGAACTGCACCTGAAGGATAATGAAATAGCAAAATTGAAGGTTAATTGGGTGGCAGAAATTGTAGCCACCCCATGTAGTAAGCGTAAGTGTGGGGTGGCCATTATCATAAACCAAAAAGTCAAGTACACAATGCTTAAACAAGAATGTGATCCACAGGGTAGGTACATAATCCTCCAGATACAGATAGAGGGCGTCTGTTGGACCCTTTGCAATATATACGCACCAAACAAACTTGAGAGAAATTTCTGGCAAAGAATCCAACAGAAACTTATACCATATCTAGAGCAGAACCTGATTGTCGCTGGAGATATGAATCTCACGTTATACCCAGGGATGGACAGGTCTAGAGTCAGAGGTCGCCAAGCAAATAATAGAGAAGCCAAATTTTTTAGGAACTATATTAAGACACTAAAGTTAAATGATATCTGGCGACAGCAACACCCGGATGACCGGGTTTACACATGCGAGTCCAAGGCACACAGAAGCTTCTCCCGCATTGATCTATTTCTGATAAGCCAGCAAATAGCCAAGCTTGAAGTTGAAACCCAAATAGCAGACATATTGCTATCTGACCATGCCATCGTAAGTTTGCGGGTCTGGCCAGACAAGAGGGTTAGAAGACCGGGGAATTCGTTTCATTTCCCTGCTTATATGAGCCAAAATCTACAGTTTACTAATTGGTTAAATTCAAAATGGTTAGAATATTGTGATCTGAACAATGAATACATTAACAAAACTGAAACCTTTTGGGAAGCAGGGAAAGCTGTCATGCATGGAGAAATCAAGGGATATATGGTAAAATTAACACGTAAATTGAAAGCAAGAGAGTTACAACTGGCCAATCAGCTTAGGAACGCATATAACAGATACCTCCAATCTCCGAATCAAATCATGTGGAGTAAATATATCTCCGCTAAAAATGAAAGGGAGGATTTTTTCAGAGAAAAATGGGCAGAGGAAGACTTGAAGGCGAGGTCTAAATTTCAAGGATATCAGGGGGTGTCAGCTAAACACTTGGTCAAAATAGTAAAGTTCAGACAAAAGAAAAACACTATAGCAACAATAAAAGATGATAATAAGGTAATAACTCAACCTGCAGAGATTAGGGAGGCATTTTATAAGTATTTTCGCAGCATCTATACCAGTGGTGGAGTAGATGAAAGGGCCAAGGCACAATTCTGGGAAAAAATCAAATTACCGACTATATCAGCAACAGAGCTAGAACATATCAATGCGCCTATAACAACGCCAGAAATAGACAAGGCAATACAAAGGATAAAATCTGGAAAAGCAGCAGGCCCTGACGGTCTACCGATTGAATTCTACAAAATTCTTTCAGCCACAATTGGCACTACACTAAAGAACTTATATAATGAGTACTTCTTATCACAAGCCTTAAAATCCCCCTACTTCTCAGATTCAATTGTCACCCTGATATATAAGAAGGGCAAAAAACCAGATGACTTAGCTGCCTATCGTCCAATCTCCCTGTTAAATCAGGACTATAAAATACTGATGTCAATTATTGCCGATAGATTAAAAAGTGTCATAGGCAAATTGATACATTCAGATCAGGCAGGTTTCATCCCAAATAGGAACTCGGTTCGGAACATGAGAAGAGTACTGACAGCTGTGGATCATTTTCACAGGACCGGCCAGCAGGGCAGAAATGATCCCCATAATATCAAGAAAAAAGATTTTGCTCTAATTACCATCGATGCTGAAAAAGCTTTTGACTCCATTGAATGGAATCATCTCATAACCTCCCTTGAAAACTTTGTTTTTTCTGGACGGTTGGTCGATCTGGTGAGAATGATCTACAAGGAACCAAGATCACAGCTACTAGTGAACGGGGAATTAACACAGTACATCACTTTAGAGAAAGGAACCCGTCAGGGCTGTCCACTGTCCCCACTCTTATTTGATCTCGCCCTAGAACCCTTGGCAGTATATTTGCGGCAATCAATACAACCAGTCAAGATTGGTAGGGAGAACTTACTAATTTCTTTATATGCTGATGATATACTCCTTTTCCTGCAAGATACAGTG
Organism: Bombina bombina; assembly: GCF_027579735.1. Classification (NCBI taxonomy): domain Eukaryota; kingdom Metazoa; phylum Chordata; class Amphibia; order Anura; family Bombinatoridae; genus Bombina; species Bombina bombina. The sequence continues at coordinate 903,865,517 of NC_069503.1, forward strand.
AACTCTATCCCATGTGTCTTGAAAATTATTACAGAGTATAGCACCTTCTCTGGTTACAAAGTTAACCCCAAAAAATCAGAGTTATTATGGGTTAAGAAAACAAGGCAGAGTTGCAACTATATCTTTAGAGAAGTGAACGTCATCAACTATCTAGGGATCAAGATTACTAGGGACCCCAGGGAATGGTATCAATTAAACTTTAAGGAATTCTTTGACAATATTCAAGCTAATCTTAACAAATGGAATCTACTTTTTCTGTCAATCACGGCCAGATGTATGATAATTAAGACAATTATATTTCCTAAAATCTTATTTCTGCTGCAAAATCTACCTCTCTTTGTTACAAGGAAAGACATAACCAGATATAATAAAGCCTGCTCTTCCTTTATTTGGGGGAAAAAGAGACCAAGAATCTCCATAGATAAAATGAGCAATTCCAGAGTATATGCAGGGTTTTCTATTCCAAACATTAGACATTATAATCTAATAGCCCTGGCTAAATTTGGACTAGATTGGCTCACTAAATCAGAATATGTAACATATTATGAGTTAGACGCGGAGCTGATTAGACCTTTCAGCCCGCTAGCCATGCTACACTGCCCCTACAGGAAGCTGCCCCAGAATGTAGAGGTAATGCCAACATTTGTTAATATCATTAAAGGGTGGCAGTTATACTGCTCTCTAGTGGGACAGGAATTTCGTGTATCCACATATTTACCGATTATCGGGTGCGTGGACTTTCCACCTGGTCTTAACCAGAAAGTATTTTCCGACTGGAGGGAGAAAGGCCTTTGTTACTTCGCCCAGCTAAAAAAAGACAGGGAGGGCCAAACTTGTACCTTTCAGAGTCTAGTAGAACAATTCCATCTCCCAACCAATAACTTTTATGCATACCTACAGGTACGCCACTATATTGAAAAGGCTAATAAAGAAGTGGCAACTGAATGGGGATTGTCTCAAATAACCTCGGGCCTAAAACTCTATCAAGCAGGGAAACGCTCAATTTCCTGGTGGTATCAAAAAATACTGATAAATAAGGGACTGGAACATATTAACATGGTCAAGGGAAAATTCAATAAATATTTTGAAAGGGTACAAGGCGAAGATATATTAGAAAGTATTAAGCGTACGGCTGAGGTGACTTCAAGTATCAGCTGGAGAGAGTCACAGTGCAAAATTATAAATAACTTTTATTTGACCCCAGCTAGAATGGCCAAATGGATGGAGTCAAAGGCAGGGAACTGCTTTAAATGTGCACGGGCAGGGGCAGACCTCTTACATTGTATTTGGAGCTGCCCAAAAGTAAGGCAATACTGGGCAAAGACACAGTATTGGTTGAACCGTTACCTCCAGAGTAAAATTGAGTTACAGGCAGAACACATATTCTTCCTAAAGAAGGCGGCCATTATGGGGGACAGACAGCTGGTTAATCTAGTCATATTAGTAGCACGTAGTTTGCTCTTTAAAAAATGGAGAAAAAGAGAGACTCCCTGTATAAGGGAAGTTACCAATACCATCAAAACACAGATGTTTGTAGAAAGGCAGAACCTCAAAGCTGAGTCAGAAACGCAGTTTAAGAATTATTTTAAAAAATGGGGAAGTCTGATTAGTTCCTGGACACCAGAGCAGCAGGTTTACTTTTTAAAGCCCTTTCAAAATGCAGTTCCATTCTTGAATTTGATAGTATCCGGCGTACTGCCCAGGTCTTGGCTAATAGAAAGGGACAGTTGATACAGGTTTTTGTAAACAGGGTGAGATATATATGAAGTATTTTTTTTTTTTTTTCTTCTTTCCTCTTTCTCTTCTTATTTACTCCCCTGCCCTTTTTTCTTCTTCGCCCTGCCCCTTGCCCCCCTTTCCCTCACGCCTCAGAGTTATGTGCCGCTTCGCTGTTTTTTATTGTTTAGACACTTAGCTTCCTTAGGCCTAGATTTAGAGTTCGGCGGTAGCCGTCAAAACCAGCGTTAGAGGCTCCTAACGCTGGTTTTGGGCGCCCGCTGGTATTTGGAGTCAGTGATTAAAGGGTAGCCTATCTTTTCAATGGGATCTTTCTAACGCTGGTATTTAGAGTCGTTTCTGCAGTGAGCGTTAGAGCTCTAACGACAAGATTCCAGCCGCCTGAAAAAAGCAGGAGTTAAGAGCTTTCTGGCTAACGCCGGTTTCTAAAGCTCTTAACTACTGTACCCTAAAGTACACTAACACCCATAAACTACCTATGTACCCCTAAACCGAGCTCCCCCCACATCGCCGCCACTCGATTAAAATTTTTAACCCCTAATCTGCCGACCGCCACCTACGTTATACTTATGTACCCCTAATCTGCTGCCCCTAACCCCGCCGACCCCTATATTATATTTATTAACCCCTAACTTGCCCCCCACAACGTCGCCGCAAGCTACTTAAAATAATTAACCCCTAATCTTCCGACCGCAAATCGCCGCCACCTACGTTATCCCTATGTACCCCTAATCTGCTGCCCCTAACATCGCCGACCCCTATGTTATATTTATTAACCCCTAATCTGCCCCCCACAACGTCGCCGACACCTACCTACACTTATTAACCCCTAATCTGCCGAGCGGACCTGAGCGCTACTATAATAAATGTATTAACCCCTAATCCGCCTCACTAACCCTATCATAAATAGTATTAACCCCTAATCTGCCCTCCCTAACATCGCCGACACCTAACTTCAATTATTAACCCCTAATCTGCCGACCGGAGCTCACCGCTATTCTAATAAATGTATTAACCCCTAAAGCTAAGTCTAACCCTAACACTAACACCCCCCTAAGTTAAATATAATTTTTATCTAACGAAATAAATTAACTCTTATTAAATAAATGATTCCTATTTAAAGCTAAATACTTACCTGTAAAATAAATCCTAATATAGCTAAAATATAAATTATAATTATATTATAGCTATTTTAGGATTAATATTTATTTTACAGGTAACTTTGTAATTATTTTAACCAGGTACAATAGCTATTAAATAGTTAATAACTATTTAATAGTTACATAGTTAAAATAATTACAAAATTACCTGTAAAATAAGTCCTAACCTAAGATATAATTAAACCTACCACTACCCTATCAATAAAATAATTAAATAAACTACCTACAATTACCTACAATTAACCTAACACTACACTATCAATAAATTAATTAAACACAATTCCTACAAATAAATACAATTAAATAAACTATCTAAAGTACAAAAAATAAAAAAGATCTAAGTTACAGAAAATAAAAAAATATTTACAAACATAATAAAAATATTACAACAATTTTAAACTAATTACACCTACTCTAAGCCCCCTAATAAAATAACAAAGACCCCCAAAATAAAAAATTCCCTACCCTATTCTAAAATACAAAAATTACAAGCTCTTTTACCTTACCAGCCCTGAACAGGGCCCTTTGCGGGGCATGCCCCAAGAAGTTCAGCTCTTTTGCCTGTAAAAAAAAACATACAATACCCCCCCCCCAACATTACAACCCACCACCCACATACCCCTAATCTAACCCAAACCCCCTTAAATAAACCTAACACTAATCCCCTGAAGATCTTCCTACCTTGTCTTCACCATCCAGGTATCACCGATCCGTCCTGGCTCCAAGATCTTCATCCAACCCAAGCGGGGGTTGGCGATCCATAATCCGGTGCTCCAAAGTCTTCCTCCTATCCGGCAAGAAGAGGACATCCGGACCGGCAAACATCTTCTCCAAGCGGCATCTTCTATGTTCTTCCATCCGATGACGACCGGCTCCATCTTGAAGACCTCCAGCGCGGATCCATCCTCTTCTTCCGACGACTAGACGACGAATGACGGTTCCTTTAAGGGACGTCATCCAAGATGGCGTCCCTCGAATTCCGATTGGCTGATAGGATTCTATCAGCCAATCGGAATTAAGGTAGGAATATTCTGATTGGCTGATGGAATCAGCCAATCAGAATCAAGTTCAATCCGATTGGCTGATCCAATCAGCCAATCAGATTGAGCTTGCATTCTATTGGCTGTTCCGATCAGCCAATAGAATGCGAGCTCAATCTGATTGGCTGATTGGATCATAATAAATGTAAAGCAAAGATTTAAAAATGAAAACAATTTTGCGAAAAATTTAAAGAAATTAGGTATATGACCAAAGTAAGGAATAGGAAGGGGTCAAGAGTATATTTGTGCGTGTGTGTTTCTGTGTATGTGTGTATGTATGCCTGTGCTAAGCTTTATACGTAAAATTAACATTAAAAGTCTATAGTAAAGAACTAAATGAAAAACTCCACTACCTGAGAAACATTTTGTGTTGTACAAAATGAATTTTAGTGCTGTCCCTCATAGAAATGTATTATCTAAAGGGGAATAAAGTACTTACATGATCTGGCACAATACTGTAACTCACACTATACTACTGTGTGCATGATATATATAAACCATGGACCTGTAACCTAGAGACCATACTAATTTTGTGCTCAATTTGTAATCTAGGATAAAATAAACACTATGACAAATTAGAGCACAACATTTTTTTAGGATGCACCTTTATAATAATATTTTAGCTTTATTTTATTCCATTAAAGTGAATGTAAATTTTGATGCTAAAGTGCCTGGTTTTTAAAACTTTGATTAAAAACAGGGGCACTTTAATTCATCAAAGTTTACATTTCACTCCTGTTGTGACAAAAAACTTACCTTTTAAACTTCACAGCAGCTCCAGGTTCCTCTGGTCTCACAAGCCATTTATGATGTCAGAAATGATTGATAGGTCAAATGATTGGAGGAAGCCAGATGCCTCATTTTAGACCCAGGAAGAGGCTTTGAAATGGGTGGAGGAAGCTGGAGCTGCTTTGAAGATTAAAAGGTAAGTTTTTTTTCACAACAGGAGTGAAATGAAAATTTTGATGAATTAAAGTGCCCCTATTTTTAATCAAAGTTTTAAAAACCGGGCACTTTAGCATCAAAATTTACATTCACTTTAAATGACTTTCTGAAAACGTATTATGATAGCACCTTCCATAACAATACAATTCTACTGACTGAGTGAAATTAAATATGTGAACCACCTCCAGAGCTTTACAATTTTTTTCGCACAGTTCTAAAATGTGACAATATGGTAATGCACAGATTCATCGTTCACTGCCCAGTGAACTAAATATTAACATATCTAAGGCAATTTAATTTAAAAAACCCTTACTTCCATTGAACTTGTTTACTACAATTTTATTTTGTGTGTTTTTCTCAAGGGCTTCTGTCAGGGGATCTATAAACTGTGTAATCAAAATACACCCTCAAACTACATCCATTTCTGTTCATTGTTCTTTCATCAGATCACACCAGAATGGCTTTGAGCTTTGTTTCAGCCATCCCTGTGGCCCTTAATGAAACTTTGTTTTTTTGTATGTCAGCACATATTAATATCAAATATCCTATTAGGTTGGCTAGATGTTTATCTTAAACTACGTGTCAGGAGGAAAATGAATATTTAATAAAATATGGTTCTGTCAGGTATATGCAAATCTAAAATGATTACAATGTTTTACAGCCATTTTTTTGTAGAATATTGTAAACATGAATTTGTTCATTTAATAAAAAGCAAAACAAGCTTGTATTAAATAACTAGTAACTCCTGAAAGGAGTGAAATGCTGAGGTTATGAAAATACACAAAACTAAATTAAGATCTATACATCATATTTACTAGCCTCACATCAAATATCCACTACATTTTACTAGAGCAATACAGAAAATGAATTGCCTTTGATATTCTACCCATGTAACAAGAGTAAAATGTGTATCTAAGATAAATCTTTTAGCAAGGGAATCTGTGTTAATATAACAAATATGTCTGATTTAATTTGAATATTTTTGAGGCCAGGATGCAATGTCTTACATTGTGTATGTCTTGTATTTTGGTTGCTAATTATATAGGTTTGCAAGAAACTATTGGCTCAAATACAACAAAATAAACTTAGTAAATGTATTGGGTTTTCTATCATTAAAGCAATAGAACTAGTCTTCATATTTTAAATAGTCTTGAACCTGCTAACAAGGCAAGGGCTGGTGCAAGGTTTTTTGTTTACACAGATGAACATACATTTTGCTGCCACTCCAATAAATTGCATACCTTACCCCAATTATTTTTTTTTTAGCACTATAATATCAAAATTTGATTATTTTAAAGGGATAGAAAGGTCAAAATTTAAATGTACATGGGTGTTTTTAAATTTGAAATAGAAGCATGTTTGCAATATACGTCCATTATAAACAAATGTAGTATTTAAACACATTGGGCTCTCTTTAGAGAGCCGGCAGTGGTGCGTATTGCTTTTGAAGACTAAATTTGAGTCATACAAGCTACTGCTGACCTTCTAAAAGGGTGTGGTATTTAAATACTGGTGCACAGGCTCACATAGAATATGTTCATATGCGGCAGAAAAACCATAACTTTTATTAGAAGTAAATTGCATACATTTGATACCCTTATTACTCTTATCTACAGCTAGTCAGAGATAAAAAAAAGAAAATAATAAAACTTACATTTCTCTATACATTTTTGCAGTGCTACTGTGCACCCCCTGTAGGGGCTTCCTAAGTAAACCCCCTCTTCTGGCCTATGGAAAGAGGCTTTAGAAGACGTGTTTTGGATTTGTGCATAAGAAAAAAATACATCTAAATTTGAGTTATTTGAAGATAAAGAAGGTGTCCCTTTAAGAAAAACAAATGAACAAACGTATGTGACTAACAAATTATAGACTTTTTATTATTTTAAAGTTCAAATCAGCCAATATGATTTAAGTAGCTCTCATTTTATTGGCTGATTTGAAAATGTCAGCCAATAGGAATGTAAGGTGCCCCATTTTTAAACAGGGACCATGCTTTCAAGCTTCATTGTGACCGTATTAAGAGGATCCTTCACGCTGGATGTCCGTGCCGCCGGCAAAGATGCTCCGCACCTCCAGAGCTCAGCAACACCGGGATGAAGAAAGAAGATGCCCCTGCGATGGATCAAGATGTCGCCGCCTGGATGAAGATTTCTCGCCCGCCTGGATGAAGATGGATGTCCGGCCTTCAGGAACCGTGAGTAGATTTCCTGGAGTTAGTGGGGTTTTTTTTTTAATTTTTTGGGGTGTTTTGTTTTTTTAGATTAGGGCTGGCCAGTAAAAGAGCAGCATGCCCTTTTAAGGGCAATGCCCATACAAATCCCCCTTTAGGGGCAATGGGTAGCTTAGGTTTTATTTAGACTTAGGTTTTTTATTTTGGTAGGATGGTTGTGTGGGGGGGGTTTTACTGTTGGGGGGCCTACAAAATGCCTTTTTAAGGGCTATTGGTTGTTTATTGTTAGTAATAAAGAAAGATAGAAGAGGGCGCTGGATAGCTAAGTTTACCACCACACCTAGTCAAATAATAAGGATAAAATGAAGGCGCAAAAGGATAATACAATTAAAAAACTTTACTTGGGAGTAAAAATACAGTACAATAATAAAAAGACAAATGAAGGGACCTCTCCCTTAAATAATAAGAAAGTATAATAATTTGAAATAAGACTGGAATACCACCCTAAAAAATAAAAAGATGCTCAAAAAATGTTAAGCATATACATAAATAAAATCCAGCAGAGAGATTGTTGTGGATACAAAGTTAAAATAAAGTCTCCTAGTCAGGATAAAATGTCCCAATCATTGATTTGGCTGTTACAAAGTTCCTGTAAGTAACAGATCAAACAGGCGCTGCAGTTTTAACAGATAGATTTCAGCGTAATATAATTGGTGAAATTATGGTATAACGCTGATAAAGTCACCTAAAAAATAGGTATTAGACACCTTAGTGCCGAAAATTATATATCCTATTCTTACTCACACCTTATTTGAAGCAGCTTAATGACGATCTTTTGGTTCTCACTGCTGAAGGTTTCACACAGGTGGGCAAAGTCTCCCAGTACTTCATGCTTCTTTTAGCATCGGCTGAACCCGGTCAGCATAAATGGAGACTGCTCGTTCCTCCGGCGTCCGTGGTAAGCCAATTAAATCCCAGTTCAGGAGGGAGAAAGTAATTCAAAAACCCGCAATTAGCGTGGAACACGCGCAGGCAACAAAAGGTTGAAAGCTAGGTACCTAGATTCAAAGAAAGTGTCCTTGACAGGAAACAACTCAGACTCAATCTACGCGTTTCACCCATTTGATAGAGCTTTTTCAAGATAATAGTCGTTCCCGGGACAAAATTTAAATATTCTCTCTGCTGGATTTTATTTATGTATATGCTTAACATTTTTTGAGCATCTTTTTATTTTTTAGGGTGGTATCCCAGTCTTATTTCAAATTATTAGACTTTCTTATTATTTAAGGGAGACGTCCCTTCATTTGTCTTTTTATTATTGTACTGTATTTTTACTCCCAAGTAAAGTTTTTTAATTGTATTATCCTTTTGCGCCTTCATTTTAGCCTTATTATTTGACTAGGTGTGGTGGTAAACTTAGCTATCCAGCACCCTCTTCTATCTTTCTTTAATGTTGTATTTGTGACAGTCCTGGGGTGACTGTCTTAGAGTGGCTTAGTTTTCCTTTAGTAATCAGCGCTATATTTCCTGTTATTCCTTGTTTATTGTTAGGTTAGGGGGTGTTTTTATTTTTATAGGGCTTTTAGATTAGGTGTAAATTTTATTATTTTGGATAATTTTGTTTATTATTTTTGGTAATCTTAGATTGTTTTATTTTTTTCGTAATTTTAATGTTTATTATTTTTTGTAATGTTATTTTTCTTATTTTATTTGTAGTGTTAGGATTATTATTTTTTTTAAGTAATTTTTATTGAGGTTAAACATGTGATACAGTAAACACATTTGCATTATAAAATCATGTACAGATAAGAGAAAGAAAAAAGGAATCATGTCAATCAACATGCCTTAACATATAGTTATATCCTTGCAACACAGTTATGCAATATACTAATAGTAGACCTCGCATTTTCTATATTTTCCTTGAATCTATGTAAAAGCATAAAAAGAATAACCATATGGTAATGTGCAAAATATAAAAAGAAGATATAGAAAATATAACCTTGTCGAGCTTTATAATCTTTTCCAACCCTAAATATGTAATAGACAAAAATCAGATTGTGGCTTACTGTATATAGGAACTGAAAATGTCAGAGTAAAGTATGCCTGAGCCACCTAATTATGGGTGATTAAGAAAATGTTAGTTTGAATGCAGTATGTTTCAAGGGAAACCGCACAGGAATGCACTAGCATTATCACATATTACCATAGTTCTATATGAGGGGGGGGGGGGGGGGGGGGCTAATCATAAGTTTTCTTAGTTGGGTACAAGAGCCTTTGAGTGTGCGGGGTCTGTATAAATGTATAAATATGGTGGAACATAGAGGAAGATAATATAAAGATACATATATAAATTAAATTTAAACAGATGAGACAACACCAGTGTTAGGATTATTTAATATTGTAATGTTAGGGTTTTTTATTTTTCGTTTTATTTATTTATTTAAAATAGTAATGTTAGTTTAATTTATAGTTTAAACTTAGTTTTTTTTATTTCACAGGTAAGTTTTTATTTATTTAAAGATCGTTATATTGTAAGCTTAATTTAAATTTAGGAGGTGTTAGGTTTAAGAGTTAATATTTTAATTTAGTGTGTTGCAATGTGGGGGGCCGGTGGTTTAGGAGTTAATAATTTAGTTTATTAGTACCGATGTGGGGGGCTGGCGGTTTAGGGATTAATAGATTTAGTTTATTAGTACCAATGGGGGGGCCGGCAGTTTAGGGGTTAATCATTTTATTTAGTGTTGCCGGTTTAGGGGTTAATAGCTTTAATTAGTGTTGGCGGTTATGGGGCAGCAGTTTAGGGGTTAATCACTTTATTTAGTGTTGGCGATGTCGGGGGTGGGGGGGGGGCGGTTTAGGGGTATTTAGACTAGGGTTTATGTTAGGGTGTTAGGTTAAAACATAACTTTCTTTTCCCCATAGACATCAATGGGGTTGCGTAACAGTGATTTGCCATTCCGTGACCGCAGATGTTTTTTTCTAACATTTTCTCCCCATTGATGTCTATGGGGGAAAGCGTGCACGAGCATGTGAACTCAGTCCTTGGCTTTTGTGTGGTATGGAGCTTAACGCACCATAACGCACAGCACAAGGAGGTTTTTTAGTAACTCGTAATGGCAGCGCTATGGAAAGTGCGATAACGCACATTTTTTGCGTTCTTTACGCACCCGGTGTATGCGCAAAACTCGTAATCTAGGTGTATGTTAGTAAAAATATAGTTATATGTTAATTTACAATAATAGTGACACTAATATTATGCTCTTTCTATTTTCAGAAGAAATGTACCATGTGAGTTTTACTAATGCTTATTTTAGTTTTAGTTTTTTTCAGATTATAGCATTGTAATATATTTAGAAAGCTGCACCATTTTAGATATTCCTTAGATGTAGACATGGAATATGCTGTCACAAATACCACATAACAAGGGTCAGTATGTAAAATAAAAAATACAAAATGATTAATATTTGCATATGTTTATAAATTCTAGCTCTGAAATACAAATAATGAGTCAAGAAGTCACACATCTTACTATAGCCTTGCTCTATTTCTAGGGTATCTATCAGTAGCATTAAGAATATTAATAGATAGATGTAGGATATTGGTTGACTGATTCTTTTCCATGTTTATAAATTGAAAATTAAAATTTCAGTTTAGATCTTGATTACATAATTTTTCAATTGAAGAAAACACATGAAAACAGTAAGCATTGTTAGGAATAATTTATTTAGCATAAGTATCTTATTGCAGATTTTTACTGATAACTATTTTAACATATTACTTAAAGGGATACTGAACCCAAATAATTTCTTTTATGATTCAGATAGTGCATGCAATTTTAAGCAACTTTCTAATTTACTCCTTTTATCATTTTTTTTTTCTCGTTCTCTTGGTATATATATTTTTTTAAATGCAGATATGTAAGCATAGGAACCGGCTGATTTTTGGTTCAGCAGCCTGGACAACACTTGCTGATTGGTGTTTACATTTGACCACTAATCAGCAAGTACTACCCAGGTGCTGAACCAAAGATGGGCCGTCTTATAAGCTTACATTCCTGCTTTTCAATTAAAGATTCCAAAAGAACGAAGACAAATTGATAATAGGAGTAAATTAGAAAGTTGCTTAAAATTGCATGCTTTATCTGAATCATAAAATAAAAAATTTGGGTTCATTATCCCTTTAAGTATAAAAAAAATCAAGTGTTTTCTATTTTGCTCACATTTTGCCTGTACATTCCATTTTGATGTACATGTTTGAAGCTGTGAGATTGAATATTGTTTTGTTTAAGTAGATCCAAATTAAAATGCTTTGTGTTTAACGCAGTTGACTTTGTATTAATTTTCTTATGTGGATTAAATATTGTTTTCTTTAAGTAGATACAAATTAAAATGCTTTATGTTCAACGCAGTTGACTTTGTATTAATTTTCTTATGTGGGTCAGTCCATCTCAGGTGGTCAAATAATTGTAAAGTTGGTTGCTTGACCATTTTTTTAATGATTACGTCTATGTATTGTTATTACAAAACCACCATTTTTAATTTTTATTTTACTTAGTTTTACTATGGCTACCATCTTTGTGTCATGGCGCACAGCAAATTTTGGTTATACAGATGCTTAACAAACCTCAATATCTCAGCTCAGGATGGCCCAGCTCCTTGGAGCAACATCTCTAGAGCACATTGCAAGGTACATGTACATATATAAACATTTTACACATCCTTGTTCCTTAGACTTAGAACCTAAGTCCAAATGGGAAGGATTTGAGTCATAATCCTATTTTTTTTTATGGCATACCTAGGTAAGTATAGTGGGTATGCAGAACATTTAAGGTTTGAGACTTCTCTTTTGGGCTATTATCTCTGGTATAGGAACTTAAAAATTTGAATTTGAGACTCCACTGGTTACAGAGCTAAGGCTAGTAGAAATTTGGTGAAAAGCCTAGTTTATTAATGTGTTTTGAGAAATTAACAGATGTAACACAAACATAATAATTTAAATGAACAGTATTTAGATTTATGATTGAAACACCACAATTTCAAGCTGCATGTTTAATTAGACACTATGAGATTTTATCATTCAGTCTCTTGGAAATGTTGTGGAAGCTTCCGGTGGCATCAGTCAAATTGACAGGTGTTAGTCTTCTAAAAATATAATTCATGGGAAATTCTTGAATTATATTTTTTGTCCAGGTGAGTGGATTTTACAAAAACATCAGTTTTCCTCGCTGATGTCCACAATCAAGCCTAACTACCACTGGTCATGATAGACACAAGTGACAGTCATTATTCCTTATTTTCAGGACATATTTAATCACTGCATGTTCTTCAAACACTTGCTATGCAGATGTAAAGAAGAACTGAATAGTAATCTCTGATACCACCTCAAAATTGTGAAATTTTCTTGCACCCGGAATTCACTTACTCTCACTAAACCAGTCTTTCAGTTCATGAAGTTCAGTTACTTCCTCGCTTTGAAATAGATGTATGTAACCTCCTTAATCTTCTCATTGCAAAATAGGAACATATCTTCAGGGTTGAGGATTAGAGTCTCTGTTGTCTTCTGCAAACTGATTTTTGATGTTTCCTACTTAGTTGTTCCTCCAACCCCATCACATGCCTTTTTGCCATGGAAAGTTGTTGGGAAGAAGTTCCATTTAGATTTTATACCAAAGCCCTCATAGTTGCACAGATTGGCAAAATTCTTCTTCTTTTATATTGGCATGCAAATCCATCAGAAAAATAAATAATATTTTCTGTCCCATTGAGAGTCTCAGTGATGTGTTCCAAAGCTTCTTTTGGAATGTGTGAACTGCAACTTTGAGGGCCTCAAGGATCAGTAAGTTCATGTGGGGCTCACATCTCCGTTATAATAGATAACCTTTTTAGTGATCTGCAAAGGCAGGAAATCATGACGGAGAAGACTGTAGAGATTATCCTTAAACTACCAAGTAGTCTAAAGCTTTGCTTCACTTCTCAATGAATTGCTGCACATGCCTGAATACACAATTAAATCTGTGTCTGTACTTAAGGTAAGCCAGTTCACCTATTCTGCAATTCTACAAAACAAAAAACATAGCCAAGGAACTGGATTTGAACTTGATCGAACTGACATTTCTCCAGTTTGGCTACCAGAGAATTGTCTCTGAGGCAAAGAAGTACCTGTCTCATGTGTTCATGATGCTCCTCAAGGGTGGAGGAGAAAATAAGGATATCATCCAGGTAGACGATGACAATGCGATTGAGGAGGTCACGGAAGACATCATTTACAAATGCTTTAAAGACTGCAGGGGCATTAAACAGCCCAAAAAGCATTACAATGTATTTGTAATGCCCTGATCTTGTGTTGAAGGCAGTCTTCCATTCATGCTCTGAGAATATATGAATAAGATTGTACCCCCCACATAGATCCAACTTAGCAGGAGAAGATGAAGGGCAAATAAAACCTTTAGCTAGGTTCTCTTGAATATAGTCCATTGCCTTGGTTTTCAGCTTTGGAGAGTGGATAAGTCCTCCCTTTAGAAAGTAGTGCTCCAGGAAAGAGGTAAATTTTGCAGTCGTAAGGACGGTGGGGTGGCAGCACATCAGCTGCTTTCTTTTCAAACACATCTGTAAAATCTGCGTATACTGAGGGAAGACTTGAGGGGTCAGTAGACTGGCTATGTGGTGCAGAGGAGTAACCTTAGCCAGGCAGGAGTGGAAACAGGAAGTACCCCAGGAGGCCAACTGTCCCTCAGTCCAGTCAAATTGTGGGTTGTGTATACAAAGCCAAGGAAGACCAAGAATGACAGACTGTGCTGGGGAATGAATGACATCGAACTGCAATTGTTCGGTATGAAGGACTCTCACAGTCATGTTAAGGGGTGCAGATTCAAAATGAATTAACCCTGATCCAAGGGAAGTGCCATCCAGAGTAGTTATTTTGAGACATTGTTTTTTCTGCAGAAGAGGCAACCCTGCCTGAATCATAAAACGATGATCAAGAAAATTTCCAGCTGCCCCTGAATCAATGAAGGCTTGAGCGTTGACAGAATTCTGAAGGAAGGTAAGGGTAACAGGTACCAGGATCCAAGAGAAGTAAGGGGATTTAGTAGAGACCACACTTAGAGGTAGCCCAGTTTTATCCTCTAAGCATTGGCTTTTCCCAGCAGAATATCACAGTTCTTTAGTTGGTGTGAGTTAGAACCACAGTAGAAACACAGTCTCAATCTCCTTCTCTGTCTTTCAGATTCTGTGGGCTTGAGGGAGGAGAGATCCGTACAAGTAGGAGGACGAGAGGGAAGGGTTCTTTGAGTTCTGTCTCTCTCAGATTGTCTCTCCTGAAAGCGAGAATCTAGACTGATACAAAGTGTTATGAATTCATCCAGGGAAGAAGGAACATCACGATAAGTAAGCTCGTCCTTGATGCGATCATGCAAACCTCTCCTAAAGACCACCTTGAAGGCACTGCCATCACAACTGGTCTCAAGTGACAAGGTGCGAAACTTGATGGCGTATTGTGCCACAGATCTATTGCTCTGGCAGAGATCCAAGAGAGAGTACTCTGCAGCAGAAGCGCAACCGGAGGTCCCAAACACAGAAAATAAAGCAAAAATGAAGGCATCAGCATCGTTCATGAGTTGAGCGCTCTGTTCAAAAAGGGGAGAGACCCAGGCTAGGGCCTTGTCTTTCAATAAAGAAATTATAAAAGTGACCTTTGACTGATGAGACTGGAAGGTGTGGGGATCATTGCTAAAATGCAGCCTGCACTAGTTGAGAAAACCCCTACAGTCAGTAGTACCATCATACTTGTCAGGTAATGGTATCCGGGGTATACTTCCAGAAGCAGGGGAAGAAGCTGCAGCACTAGCAGCAGGGACAGGCTGTGTAACAAAAGGATAAGCGTTCTTCTCTGCAACCAGTGAGGAAAGCAAAGTGGTTATAGCCTCTAGTTTAGAATCCAAATTCTGCAAGTGCATGGTATGGGTTCTCAGCATCTGTCCCTGAAGAGAGACTGCTCTTTCTACCTCATTTGGGTCCATGGCCCAAGTATAATGTAATGCCTGTTGGATATTCCTCTATTAAACCAAACTTGGCCAGTAGTCTTCTTATCACGGCGTCAAGTAGAATGATAGAAAATATCCCAGAGCAGAGAGAGTTTTTAAAATGAGGTAAGCAGTACTTACAGTAGGCAGGGTAGTTCTTGGCAGCAACAGGAAAACAATCCAGCAGTATAGCAGTTCAGGGGTAAACAATAGAAGGACCAGGAACGGACAGGAGTCAGCAACAAAAGGAAATCAAGCAGTATAACAGTTCAGGGGTAAGCCAGTAGGAGGACCAGACAGGCAGAGTTCAGCAACAGTATAGCAATCCAGCAGTTCAGGGGTTAAGCAGGCAGAGTGGTCAGACAAGCAGAGTTCAGCAACAATATAAAAGTCCAGCATAAAGGAATACAACACCCAGGAGCACACTAAGCAACACCTATATTCGGGCAATAAAGATAGTAAGTGACAGACTTACATAGAAGCAGGATTCGTGCCACAGGAAATCCGGACCGGCTTCAGAAGGGGAGAGACGTGAAGCAATTACGTATTTGCCGCACGCTCACAGGAACCGTTGCATCCCTGGCAACAGCCAGAGCAACAACCGCTGCATCCCTGGCAACATATTTTTTCTATTGCTAGAACTTATATTTGCTTCCATATATCATCACAGATTTATATTAACCAAACATAATTTAACATTATAACAAATATATAAAAATATATTCAACCTGTGCTCTATAGCGCTGTCACTCACTTACACTTTGCAACAGCCAGAGCGGCCAGTGTGACAAGAAATACCCAATGTTTACATGTTCTTTGCTTTTTTGCAAGTTATAGGGCAATAAGTACAAATTGCACTTAGGTATTTCTAAATATTTGTTTTTCAAAATTAGCGATAGTTACATTGTAACTCTGATATCTGTCAGGAATCCCTGAACAACCCTTCACATGTA
The DNA here is from genome assembly GCF_027579735.1 of Bombina bombina. NCBI lineage: Eukaryota > Metazoa > Chordata > Amphibia > Anura > Bombinatoridae > Bombina > Bombina bombina. The sequence goes on from NC_069503.1 coordinate 903,881,542, forward strand.
TATGTATTTTTTTTAGCAGACAACCCAAAGTATTGATCTAGGCCCATTTTGGTATATTTCATGCCACCATTTCATGCAATCAAATAAAAAAAAATCGTTAACTTTTTCACAAACTTTTTCACTACCTTTAGGTTTCTCACTGAAATTATTTACAAACAGCTTGTGCAATTATGGCACAAATGGTTGCAAATGCTTCTCTGGGATCCCCTTTGTTCAGACATAGCAGACATACATGGCTTTGGCGTTGCTTTTTTGGTAATTAGAATGCCGCTGCACACCACACTTGTATTATGCCCAGCAGTTAAGGGGTAAATTAGGAAGTTTGTTGGGTTAATTTTATCTTTAGTTTAGAGATCAGCCTCCCACCTGACACATTCCACCCCCCGATGCCTCCATGACCCCCCTCAAACAGCTCTCTTCCCTCCCCCACTTCACAATTGTCACCACCATCTTAAGTACTGGCAGAAAGTCAGTCAGTACTAAAAAAAATGCCCCCCCCCCCCCAAAGAGCTCTCTACCTATTTGTCACCATCTTGGGTACTTGCAGCTGTCTGCCAGTACCCAGTTTGCTACAAAAAATGTTTTTTTTTGTTTTTTATTTCAAACCCAATTTTCTGTAGTTTAGCTGCCCCCTCAATACCCTCCCCCTCTAAGATCCCCTTTCCAACATGTATTCCCCTCTCCCTCCTTCCCATACATTTACTATTAATGTGCCTGAGTGTTTCGCATGCTCTTGCTCCCCCTTGAGCACTCTGGCTCACTTGCATGCACTGCAGGGACAGGATCCAGAAGTCCCTCCAACAATGGGCTGAGCACCCGCCTCCCTGCTACGGCTCCCACCCACCAATGATCGGCACCATCGCTGGCCGATGCAGAGAGGGCCACAGAGTGGCTCTCTTTGCATTGGATGCTAACAAAGGTTTTTGCAGGATGCCTCAATATCGAGGCATCACTGCAATACCATGAAAGCAGCTGGAAGTGATCACAATTGTGTTAACCGCTTGAAATCCCTGAGGACGTGAACGGTACGTCCTTGGTCATTAAGTGCCGTTTTTGTAGGATGTACCCTGCACTTCCTTGGTCGTTAAGGGGTTAAAAAATATTTTTGCAATATATTTCCATTAGCAAAAATGCTTCTAGAAAAAAAAGTTACTACTGTTTCACGGGCATATGCACATGTGCTACATGTGATTAGAGGATCAGGACTCAAACATTATGCCTAAACTGAGAGATGGAGGTGATGTATATTGTGCCTGTGAAGACTTAAAGGGACATGAAACCCAATTTTTTTCTTTCATGATTCAGATAGAGTGTACAATTCTAAACAACTTTAAAATTTATTTCTATTATCTAATATGTTTCATTCTCTTTGTATCCTTTGTTGATTAATCCTAGGTAGGCTCAGCAGCTGCTGATTGGTGGATACACATATATGCCTCTTGTCATTGGCTTTCAGCCAGCTCCCAGGAGGGCATTGCTACTCATTCATTAAAGGATATCAAGAGAATGAAGCAAATTACAATAGATAATAGAAGTAAATTGGAAAGTTGAGTTTTAGGTTACATGTCCCTTTAATTTGTGCCATACAAGAAGCCACCACTGACTCTCTAAGGTGTTTTAATGCTGGTGCACGGGATATGTGTGTATGCTACTGAAAAACAGTAATAATTCTTACAAGAAGCATTTTTTGCTAATGGCAGTAAAATGCAAAAATGTTTCTAATTAAAACTAAAATGCATCTAGTATGCACATTTAAGTTTTTACATTTCTATCCCTATAAGTTTTAAGCAATATGATAAGTTGATTATTGTAACACTTTTCTGTGGAATACATTATGACAATACCACATTACATTATATATTGCATCTATTAATTAGCATGTACTTTTTCAAAATGTTGTTTAACAACAATAATCACACACAATTTAAAGTATATTCAGTACTTTTTTATATTTAGCAGTATAATTTGGATCACTTTAGTTTCATCACTACATTATTGAACTTCTAAACAGAAACGCGACTTCATGAATGTGAGTTCAATAATGTAGGAGCAAGCACTTTGAAAAATACTTTTGTGACTGTGTGTATAAACGTGAGTCCCCTATAAAAACCCAAAGGCGTGATTTCTATTGAATGCTTTATATCTAGATACAGTGTTGAAACCCGTAGTTGCCTTTTTTTTCCAGAAATCACCAAAATGGAAATGGCTCTTTAAACTCATTGCTACCGGGAATTTCAAAGAAAAACTAACCCAAAGTACCATAAAAGTTTTAGCATTTTTGCTATAACTCTGTTTAAAATGAATCAGAGCTTCTGTTTTTTTTATCACCAAAATGGAAATGGTTTTTTAATCACCAAAATGGAAATGGCTCTTTAAACTCTTTGCTACTGGGAATTTCAAAGAAAACACCCAAAGTACCATAGAATTTTTAGCATTTTTGCTATAACTCTTTGATGAATGTTTTGTGTGCAAACATTCATCAAAATTACAAGTTTTGTGGTATGGTGCTATGAAACTATATATTTTTAAAGTAGACAAACCAAGGTATTGTTCTAGGCCCATCCTATATTATAAAAGACAAGTGTTTGTCTGAAGCCGTCATGCGCAGTACAGACAAACACTTGGCCTTAGATTCTATTCTCGCGCACCTCGGCATAGCTGACAGCTGACAGATTGGGAGCGCGAGGTACACAGCATACAAGCAGCTGTGAGATGGGGAGCGCAAGCTACTCAACAGCTGTGAGGTCTGCTGCGTGAGAAGCGGCAACGCGCTCCCCAGACCTCACAGCTGTTTGTGGCCGACGGGAGCGTCGCGAGGGGCGTGGCCGGGCGTCGCGAGGGGCGTGGCCGGGCGTCGCAAGGGGCGTGGCCAGGTGGGTGTTGCCGCGATGGGGCGTGGCCGGGCGGGGTCCCGCGAAGACAGAGCCAGAGAGGGAGCAGGAGGGGGGGGGGGGCAGAGAGCCAAAGAGAAGGGGGGGGCAGAGAGCCAAAGAGAAGGGGGGGGCAGAGAGCCAAAGAGAAGGGGGGGGCAGAGAGCCAAAGAGAAGGGGGGGGCAGAGAGCCAAAGAGAAGGGGGGGCAGAGAGCCAAAGAGAAGGGGGGGGGGCAGAGAGCCAAAGAGAAGGGGGGGGCAGAGAGCCAAAGAGAAGGGGGGGCAGAGAGCCAAAGAGAAGGGGGGGCAGAGAGCCAAAGAGAAGGGGGGGGGCAGAGAGCCAAAGAGAAGGGGGGGGGCAGAGAGCCAAAGAGAAGGGGGGGGGCAGAGAGCCAAAGAGAAGGGGGGGGCAGAGAGCCAAAGAGAAGGGGGGCAGAGAGCCAAAGAGAAGGGGGGGGCAGAGAGCCAAAGAGAAGGGGGGGGGGCAGAGAGCCAAAGAGAAGGGGGGGCAGAGAGCCAAAGAGAAGGGGGGGGGGGCAGAGAGCCAAAGAGAAGGGGGGGGGGCAGAGAGCCAAAGAGAAGGGGGGGGCAGAGAGCCAAAGAGAAGGGGGGGGCAGAGAGCCAAAGAGAAGGGGGGGCAGAGAGCCAAAGAGAAGGGGGGGGCAGAGAGCCAAAGAGAAGGGGGGGGCAGAGAGCCAAAGAGAAGAGGGGGGGGCAGAGAGCCAAAGAGAAGGGGGGGCAGAGAGCCAAAGAGAAGGCGGGGGGGGGGCAGAGAGCCAAAGAGAAGGCGGGGGGGGGGGGGCAGAGAGCCAAAGAGAAGGCGGGGGGGCAGAGAGCCAAAGAGAAGGGGGGGGGGCAGAGAGCCAAAGAGAAGGGGGGGGGGCAGAGAGCCAAAGAGAAGGGGGGGCAGAGAGCCAAAGAGAAGGGGGGGGCAGAGAGCCAAAGAGAAGGGGGGGGCAGAGAGCCAAAGAGAAGGGGGGGGCAGAGAGCCAAAGAGAAGGGGGGGGCAGAGAGCCAAAGAGAAGGGGGGGGCAGAGAGCCAAAGAGAAGGGGGGGGGCAGAGAGCCAAAGAGAAGGGGGGGGGGCAGAGAGCCAAAGAGAAGGGGGGGGGGAGAGAGCCAAAGAGAAGGGGGGGGAGAGAGAGCCAAAGAGAAGGGGGGGAAGAGAGCCAAAGAGAAGGGGGGGAGAGCCAAAGAGAAGGGGGGGAGAGCCAAAGAGGGGGGAGAGAGAGAGCCAAAGAGGAAAAAGAGCCAAAAAAGGAGAGAGAGCCAAAGAGGGGGGAGAGAGAGCCAAAGAAGGGGGAGAGAGAGCCAAAGAGGGGGGGGGAGAGCCAAAGGGGGGGGAGAGAGCTAAAGGGGGGGAGAGCCAAAGAGGGGGGAGAGAGAGAGCCAAAGAGGAAAGAGAGCCAAAGAGGAGAGCAAAAGAGGGGAGAGAGCCAAAGAGGGGGGAGAGAGAGCCAAAGAGGGGGGAGAGAGAGCCAAAGAGGGGGAAGAGAGAGCCAAAGAGGGGGGGGGGCAGAGCCAAAGAGGGGGGGGGAGCCAAAGAGGGGGGGAGAGAGCCAAAGAGGGGGGGAGAGCGCCAAAGAGGGGGGAGAGAACAAAAGAGGGGGGAGAGAGCCAAAGAGGGGAGAGGAGAGCAAAAGAGGGGGGGGAGAGCCAAAGAGGGGGGGAGCCAAAGGGGAGGGGGGAGCCAAAGGGGAGGGGAGAGCCAAAGAGGGGGGAGAGAGAGAGCCAAAGAGGAGAGAGAGCCAAAGAGGGGGGAGAGAGAGCCAAAGAGGGGGGAGAGAGCGCCAAAGAGGGGGGAGAGAGAGCCAAAGGGGGGGAGCCAAAGAGGGGAGAGAGAGAGCCAAAGAGGAGAGAGAGCAAAAGAGGGGAGAGAGCCAAAGAGGGGGGGGCGAGAGCCAAAGGGGGGGGAGAGCCAAAGAGGGGGGGAGAGAGAGCAAAAGAAAGGATGGAGAGAGCCAAAGAGGGGAGAGAGAGAACAAAAGAGGGGAGAGAGAGAGCAAAAGAGGGGAGAGAGAGAACAAAGGAGAGGGGGGAGAGAAAGCAAAAGAGAGGGGGGAAAGAAAGCAAAAGAGAGGGGGGAAGAGAGAGCAAAAGAAAGGGGGGAGAGAGCAAGGGGTGGGACCGCTGTTCTGAAAAAAATGGCCCGTGTACACGGGCTTTAGTACTAGTTATGATATATTTAATGCCACTATATGGCCACCAAACACAGTCATATATTTTTTTGTGTGCAAACATTCATCAAAATTACAAGTTTTGCGGTATGGTGCGGTACGGCTATACCGCTAAAAAATGTACCTTTGCGCGCGGAATATGGAGGTCTCCCGTATTACAAGTCGCTGCGGTACAGCTATACCGCAAGCTTTTTAGCCTTTACACAACTCTCTATTCTGCACTCAAAAAATGGCTTTTTAGTGCAGAATTTTCATAGTGCCTGTATTACAGGTTGTGTGGTCCGGCTAAAATGCTTGCGTTATAGTCTACGCGAACCATTCCACTATCTAAGACCAGTAGTTATGGATTTTGTGAAACATTTTGTGAAATGTTTCACAAAACTCATAACTTAAATGTTACAAAGTACACTAACACCCATAAACTACCTATTAACCCCTAAACCGCCATCCCCCACATTGCAAATACTATTTTAAACCTATTAACCCCTAATCCGCCGCCCACCCACATTGCCAACACTAAATAAACCTATTAACCCCTAAACCGCCGACCCCCCTACATCGCCAACACTAAATAAACCTATTAACCGCTAAACCCCCGGCACCCCACAACGCTACTAATAAAATATATTTATTAACCCCTAAACTGCGCCCCCCACATCACTACTACTATAACAAAGTTATTAAGCCCTAAACCGCTCCCCCCATCGCAACTACTAACCTAAACCTATTAACCCCTAAACCCGCCGGCACCCCACATTGCAAATACTATTTTAAACCTATTAACCCCTAATCCGCCGCCCCCCTACATCGCCAACACTAAATAAACCTATTAACCGCTAAACCCCCGGCACCCCACAACGCTACTAATAAAATATATTTATTAACCCCTAAACTGCGCCCCCACATCACTACTACTATAACAAAGTTATTAAGTCCTAAACTGCTCCCCCCCATCGCAACTACTAACCTAAACCTATTAACCCCTAAACCCGCCAGCACCCCACATTGCTAATCACTAAATTAAATTAACGCCTAAACCTTACACCCCCCTAAATTTAAATTACATTTATAACATAACTATCTTAAAATAAATATAAACTTACCTGTGAAATAAAATAAAAACTAAGATTAAACTATAAACAAATCTAACATAACTATTTTAATAAAATAAACGAAAATTAAAAAACCTAAATTACACATTTGAAAAAACCTAACACTAGGAAAAAAATATAACATTATAAAAAAAAAGAAAACGCTAAAATTACGAAAAATAATGGAACACTAAGATTACAAAAACAAAATTATCCAAAATAATAAAAATTAAACCTAATCTAATAGCTCTATAAACACAAAAAAGCCACCCCAAAATAAAAACACCCCCTAACCTAACAATAAACCGCCAATAGCCCTTAAAATTAAACAGCTCTTTTACATTAAAAAATTACAAAGCCCCCAACAGTAAAACCCCCCACTCAACCAAACCCCTAAAATAAAAAACCTTTTAAGGGCTATTGGTAGTTTGTTAGGTTAGCGGACGTTTTTTTTATTTTAGGGTGACTTTTTTTGTTTTTATAGGGCTATTAGATTAGGTTTAATTTTGATTATTTTGGATAATTTAGTTTATTATTTTTGTAATCAGTGTTTTATTTTTTTTGTAATTTTAGTGTTTGTTATTTTTGGTAATGTTAGTTTTTTGTTATTTTTTGTAATTTTAGTGTATTTTTTTGTAGTGTTAGGATTTTTTTATTTTGTAACTTTTTTATTTTTCGTTATTTTTTTTTAATATAATAATGTTAGGTTAATTTATAGTTTAATCTTAGTTTTTTTATTTCACAGGTAAGTTTTTATTTATTTTAAGATTGTTATATTGTAAATGTAATTTAAAGTATAGGGGATAGTTAGGTTTAGGGGTTAATAGTTTAATTTAGTGTGTTGTGATGTGGGGGGCCGGCAGTTTAGGGGTTAATGACTTTATTATAGTTTACATACAACTATGCAGTCAAAAAACAAATGGTTGTATAAGCTGTACCCATCAATTTTTTACTGGCAGCCAGTTTACCACCAATATGTTATTACCTTTTTTTATTATTTATTAAATATATTTTGTTGATGTAGTGTATGGTTCCCCTTACCTCCCCCCTCCTCCAACTCTCCAACCCATATTTTTGGGTAGTGTAGGGCCCCATCTTTCCTTCTCCCTTCCAAACCCTTTTTTTCATAGTGTAGGGAACCTCACCCTTCCCTCCTCCTGCTGCGCTGTGCTGCCCAACCGCCTCCCTCCTTTCCCCCAACACCTCTACCTGGCACCAACGGAAGATTGTTACAGACACCATCAGTGCTCCCTTACCTGGTTGCAGCTCCTGCTGTCCAAGATAACAGCGGGGACCACAACATGCCCCTATGTGCTGGACATAAATACTATGGCCTATATTTATCAAAGTCTGGCGGACCTGATCCGACAGTGCGGATCAGGTCCGCCAGACCTCGCTGAATACGCAGAGCAATACGCTCTCCGTATTCAGCATTGCACCAGCAGCTCACAAGAGCTGCTGGTGCAACGCCGCCCCCTGCAGACTCGCAGCCAATCAGCCACAAGCAGGGGGGTGTCAATCAACCCGATCGTACTCGATCGGGTTGATTTCCGGCGATGTCTGTCCGCCTGCTCGGAGCAGGCGGACAAATTATGGAGCAGCATTATTTGTGACCGCTGCTTCATAATTGCTGTTTCTGGCGAGCCTGTAGGCTCGCCAGAAACACGGGGCATCAAGCTCCATTCGGAGCTTGATAGATAGGCCCCTATGTCACAGTACGCTGGGTAAAGGGGTTAGCATATAGTTAAAAAATATTGTTACAAAAAGTGTAAAAGTATCTGTAAAAATTAGGTGATAGATGTTGCCCAGTTTGTCCATTATGCCAATATACAATAAACATTCAGATGGTTTAGCAGTGGTGCAGATGGAAACACATTGCAATAGATTTCAGTGAAAGTCATGGCTGTACAATCCCTTTTTAAAACACGGGTTTTGAAAATGTAAGTACTGTTAATGATAAATGCGACAGTACGAGTGTGACTTTAAATAAAAATTTAAAATAAAAAACACAGCATTTGTAGATGTTGGAGCATTGATGTGACTATAAACGTATGCCTATCATGCAAGAATACATATGGCATTCATATGGTTAATCAGTGTTGTGGATGGATTTATATTACAATAGTTAAATGTCACACTTACAAATGAGTATTTTCCTTGCACAGTGAATAAAGGCTGTGACACACTGAGAGCGGAGTGGCACGCAGCGTGATGATGCGGCTGTGCGTTCTCAGTGTGTCCTGCCTTTTCATCTTTGTGCGCTCAGCTGAGTCAGGTCATGTAACTAAGTGCTCAGAATTAAAATATTTGAACTTCAGAAGCGATGCGACGTGGTGCGAAGCAGCTGCTTTGCCTCCCACCGCATCGCCAGCAGTGTGTCACAGCCATTAAGGGGTTACTTGAATAGACGTTTACTGTAACATTTAAGGGACATTATATTGCTGGGTACAACTACAATAGCATGGTTACTACTCACCATGCTGTTGGTTTCCTCTTGTGCCTTCAGCTCTCTTTAAAGCCGTTCTATTTTAACCCATTATAGGTGATAAAGCTCTGTATCCTTATAATGGGCGCCTCTATTTTGTAGTGCGGATAATGTTGCATCCTGTAACAGAAGCAGTGCACTTTGACAGATCAGTATTGTTGACGGCTTTTTGACAGCTGTACCTGGCACTTTGATTTAACATGCACAACAGAAAACAGAAGCATTAAATATTTGCAGTTTTTTTGTACACAATTTAGAAGATACTTAACACATATAAAAACCCCTCAAGAATAATACAGAGCAATGCAGCTGCTGCAAAACATATACAGTAGTTCCTGATCTGCATTCTACACTTTAAATTGTAGTGCACAATAAGGCTTGTCAAGATGACAATGATATCACTGGTGCAGAAGTTCCCAAACCAGCACTTTTAAAGGGTTAAAGAGAGCACCAGGCACAACATGGAAAACAAAAGAATGGTGAGTAGTAGCCATGCAACGGTAGATGTACCCAGCAGCTTAATTTCCCTTTAAGAGGTGTGAATAGGATATTGTATCAGTCAGTTTTGTGACTACACAGTTTCTAGTTAGAGAACAGGTACTTAAAGGGACAGTCTACTCCAGAATTTTTATTGTTTAAAAAGATAGATAATCCCTTTATTACCCATTCCCCAGTTTTGCATAACCAACTCTGAACAAAATTACAAGTTGCAAGACAAATCAGTTGCGAAAACTCTGCACACGTTATGGCTTTTTTGCATCTGGGGTTGCGCCAGTATTACAATAGTAATGCAAACTGCGAAATTGCATACGAATTCACGTATTCCCCATAGAAGTCAAAGGAGAAAACAAATAGAAAAGAAAACCACAAAAACCATGATGTATTCTCCTTGAAAAGTATATATAAAACTGTGAATATTTCTGTTTATATCTAAATAAATATTTCTCTATATATTTGATGATATTTGAACTGATATATCTATTTATTGTGAGATGTGTATATGACTATATATATATATATATATATATATATATATATATATATGTCTAGATATCTTGAGATATTTATGTGAATATCCATGTTTCTCTATGTATGTGTATATATGTCAATGTAAAATTCCTGGGTCGGCTTTTTTTTCCCTAACACCCAATATATCTTTGAGCCCTTATAACTTTTGTGTGCAATATTTTTTTAAAAAAATAATTTTAGTAGACAGTGTTAATATGAGTGTAAGTGTACTTTGTAATGTATTTTTTAATTGTTTTGGGAAACTTTTTTGTTGCGCAAAACTGTTAACTGCAGCTCTTCGAGCGCGGAAAGGATTGTTGCGTTAAAGGCGAATGCGCAACAAAGTTATTTTTTACTGCTTCCTAAAAATGTAAAATGTCTTCCAGGATGCCTGATAATGTTGGTATCAATCAATTTTGCTCAGTCTTTTTGCTTTCCGACTGAAATTTCTTAGGTGATCACAATACAAAATTGATTTGTTTGTTAAAACCTTACAGCCGCAAATGCCTTTCAATAGAAAAGCTCCCAAAAAGCCATTTATGTGTGTAAAGTACCTGTTTTCAAAATAGAAACTGGTCAGCATGCACCTCAGTACTGCATGTAGGTACTACGTCATCACAGTATGCTGGGTAAAGTTATGTGTGACTTAGTACCTACGTCCATTTGGCTCAAGGGGTTAAAGGGACAGTAAACACTTTGTACTTAAAAGGCATTTTTGTTGTGTTGCGAAAGAATAACATAGCAGTCAAGTCTAAGGGGTAGATTTATCAAGCAGCCGATGCTTCAATCTACATGCAAAGTTTCAGGTCCGCCTGAAACTTAAGTTAAGAAGCAGCGGTCGTAAGACTGCGGCTCCTAAACTCATCCGCCACCTCTGAGGTGGCGGACAGCAATCATCCTGGTCGGATATGATCGGGATGATCGACACCGCCGAATGTGCAGGGGCGGCATTGCAAAAGCATTGCACACGAGAAATGCTTGAGCAAAGTTAAATGCCAACAGTATATGCTGTCGGCATTTAGCAATGTCAGGCGGACATGACCCACTACAGCGGATCATGTCCGCCAGACATTTGATAAATCTACCTTTACATGTTTTTGAAACAATTTCACATCCTTTTTACTGCAGTTTTTCAGTAGCTAAACTCCACCTGTCATTGTATTATTTGTAGGAACCAATCTGGGCTTTAGTCTGCAGACAAGAAGGCTGGCTATGATCATAATAATATTATAAAGTGCATATCTTTCCAATTAGGTAAAGTTATGTAGCAGAGTTAACCTTGATAAGTCTGCAGGGTGCATTTAAAGTTATGAACCTGAGAAAATCCTGAATTATCAAAGCTAAATAATAAAAGTATATTTTTTCATTACACTTAATTTAATATTTTATATAAAAGTTCCAAGGTATTTTAATCTCTCCTTAAATCATTTTGATTCACATTGCAAGTAAATATGTTGGTGCTCTGCAAATGCAATGGTTATAATAAAAGTAATAATAATAATAAAAATAATAATAATAATAATAATAATAATAATAATAATAACACATATCAGGGGAGAAATTAATGGACAGATAAGTAGACTTTCCCATGATGTTCAAATAGAGTGCAGAGGGCCTAAGCATCATGGGAAATGTAGTTCCAAAACATCTGGGGTGCTGAAGTTAGCCATCACTGGCCTCAGGCATGGAAATCTCCATGTCGGAGATTGCATGTACTATATATCTGCAACACATACAGATTCCTATTGAATATTTTGAATATATAATGGTTTTGTGTAGTTACTATGTAGCAAATACAGTTCAACACACTGAGAACTATGGAAAGCTACTATGCAGCACAAATAATTAATTCACTTTAAGGAAAAAGTAAATATCCTTATTGCAATAATGACTTGTACACTAAGGAAAAAAGTAAATAAACCTTAATGCAATAATGACTTGCAAATTAAAGGGAAAAGTAAAATAATCCTTTATACCAGCAAAAGGTTTAATGCAGTGGCTTGTTTGATACTTGCAGTTATAGGTGAATTTCCCTTAGGTCTGTGCTGCTGTAAGGGGAGGTTAAGATTCTCGTGCACCTGAATTCTGAATGAAAGCTGGAGGAAGGATTTCAGGATTGCCTTTTAGGAGTGATTGAAGAGATTCAAAGATATCCTTGTGCAACAGGCAAAAATAGTTCCAAAAAGCTGTGAACTGTAAACACGAAACAGATCATTCCCAGACGTGCAGAACAGATATCTTTTTTGTATGGTTTAAGCAAGGAGACATGAAAGGTTGGATGTACTCTATAGGAGGGTGGTAAGTCAAGAACAATCACATTAGAATTTATAATTCTTTTTATAGGAAATGGACCTGTAAATTGATTTGCTAGTTTTTTAGATGTTACATTTAAATTTAAATTTTTGGTTGATAACCAAACTAAATCTCCTTCTTGATATTTGGGGGAAGGTATGCGGTGTAGGTCATAGTAATGTTTCTGTTTGCTTTGTGCTTCTTTTAGATTGCTATGGAGTGTATTGATACCTTGAAATATTGTCCCTACAGTTGAGTCACTGGCAGAGAATTGCTTGTAGAGGAAATCAGAGGAAGTGAATTTGGGTGGTATCCATCATTTGCTGTAGCTAAGTTGGGATAACTCTGGATCTGTTTGCTGAGCTGTTAGGATCTCTTCTTTGAATGACGTTAGAACCCCAATTATTTTCTCAGATGGTATTATAGCTGTATGAATTTCTGAACCTAATGGAATTTCACATTGCCGTGATAGAGTCAGCCTTTACATTTTTTGCTCCAGGCCTGTATGTTATAAGAAAATTTATTCTGTCAAATAGAGTTGTGTTGCTTTTAAGATATTGCACATTTTTATGATCTGTGAAAATAATAAAAGGTAATTTAGTGCCTTCAAGAAGATGACGCCAACATTCCAGGGCAGACTTAATTGCTAGCAGCTCCTTATCTCCGATGGTATAATTCAGTTCTGCAGGATTCAAAGTTCTTAAGTAGTAGGCTATTGGGTGTAGTGCTGATGAAGAATTTGACCTTTGAGAGAGAACTGCCTCAATGCCACAACTGGATGCACAGACTTCTAGAATATACTGTAGTTCTGGATTGGGTAGTTGAAGGATAGGAGTGGAGATGAATTGAGTTTTAAGATGATCAAATGCAAGTAGTGCATCTGCATTCCATTTAAACTTGGTGTTAGTTCCTGTTAATTTAGTCAAGGGTCTAACAATGCTGGAGATTTTTTTTTATAAATTTGTGGTAATAGTTAGCAAATCCCAGGAAACATTGTAGTGCCTTGCATGTGGTAGGTTCAGGCCAAGTGGTAATTGCTGAAACTTTTCCTGCATCCATTTGTACGCCCTGTGGTGAGATGACATACCCCAAGGAGTGGATGGTATCTACATGGAATTGGCATTTTTCCAGTTTGGCATATAGATAATGATCTTGAAGTCTAGCTAGTACCCATATAACATGCTTTTGCTGATCTTGTAGAGCTTTGGAGTATATTAGTATGTCATCCAGGTAGATGACAATGCAGACATAAAGTAGATTTTTGAAGATGTGGTTTATGAAGAATTGAAAAGTGGTTGGGGCTTTGCATAAACCGAATGGGTATATTTGAATAAGCCATAGCGAGCCCTCAATGCCATTTTCCACTCATCCCCCTCCTTGATACGTATGAGGTTATAAGCCTCTGATATTGTTCAGAAGAAAGCTGATGATGGCTCACATAGAGCTCAGCGTCATGACTGAGGAGTACTCCCAGGACCCCAGGGTGGCTTGAACATGAGAAGGGCAGTTCATCCAACTCTCCAACACTTGCCATCAAGGGGTAGGGGTCAATATCCACAACCACTACCGTTGACCATTTAAGGGTCCAACTCCTCAGCGCTGAATCACAGGCTGAAACTATTACGCCTCCAACTCACTGCATGATGCCGAAGAGAAGTATACCATTGAGGGGCTTGTCAGTACACTAACATAAGTACCTGTTTTTTCCCATATTCTTCTGACTGCACATGATTGTCCTCTCCAGACTGACTGCACATGCTTGTCCTCTTCTGCCGTTTTTTTTCTACATATATATACTGGCATGGACTTGTGGGTAAGGCTATTAAACTGCTCTTAAACCATGCTTTGTAATTCATGGAGGCCCCAAGGATATTATGTTGGTAATATCTTATGGCCCAGATTCCATCATAAGAAAAACCATAATACCGTACTCCGTTTCTTCTAGAAAACCTGGCGCATATAAATTTGGGACTCCCTTTCATTGCTACAGAGGAGATAAAGTACCTATTGTCAACTTATGCTCTGAAATGTTTTACCATTAAGATAACTCAGAATATCTAAATATATTCTTTATGGTTCAATGCAAGGACATTTTTCCGGAAAATTTAAAGGGCAACATTACCTAATTTTTTTGTGTGTAATTTGAAAGCCTGTATTCCTGACTGAGTTTGTTAAATTACAGCTGTCAACTGTATTATAACTAAGATATACCAACCTTTAGCCTTATATATCAGACTCTAAAGTCTTACACGTGTGGGGCTATATAAATGTTATCTAAGCCTGAAAATGTTTGTTGCTCTTGTTCAAAATATGTGAATATATATTCTGTGCTTATAGTTAAGAGGAGCCAATAGATCTAAGTCTTTCTACTGGTAAATTGTTGAACTATTATCTCTCTCCAAACTCTGTCCTGCATATTAGAGTGTTAAGAGGAAAACATTAGACATATTTGCAAATATCAGTTAATGGATCCTCCCTCTCTCCTATATAAAGGGTTCAAAGGCCCTACATAGTTAATCCGTATCTGCATAGTCATTTACAATTAATGTCAATTGACTACTCCAAGGTATTTTTTTTTTTGCTGTAATTAAGGAATTATATTCCTTTGTGTAAATTTACTCTATAGCACTCTAATTTTCTGCTGTTTGAAGACCATTACGGACCCAAATGTAGTATAACATACTTTATCTTTTAGCTATATTATAAATACAGTGGTCCTCTAATACATTATAACTACGCTTTAATTTGATCAATATATAAAAGCTATAGCACAAGGTTCTTTGGCTTCATGAAGGTATAATGACTATAATTGGATATTTTCTGTAAATTATAATCAGGCTGTTTGGAATTTTAGAAAGGCATCTCTGCTTTAATATATTTCTTTTTACGAATTTGTTAGCCCAGATTTTAAGACTTTGGAAATGTTGAGCTTAAGTCAGCCTGACTAAGGCTGTCTTCTAGCACTCTTGCTCTAATTCTTTTTAGACACTCTCTCACACTCATTGGGAATATTTCCCCATAGTCACCCACTCTTGTCCTGTTATCACATTTATATTCTGTTTTGATCACTTTCTTGATCACCTTCCTTTTTTTACTTGCCCACTTTTCTTTGGGCTAGAGACTTATTCCATCACTCTTCTCCCTCGCTCTCATGACACTCATCACTTTTTTGCCATTAATATTTTTGTCTATAGACAAATATCCTAGTGAAGCAAATAACTGACTTGTTCCTTCCTCAATTTGATGCCTTAAAATCTGAACTATGTCATATGTCTAGTGAAATTAAACTCTTTGCTAATAGAGTTACTAAGCTAGAGAAAGATCTTCAGATTTAGAGGATACACAAAATTTATGACAAGAGACCCTAAAAGCACAAGACCAATCTATACATCTCCTACAACTTCGACAGAATTAATTAGAAGATAAATCCCTTAGGAGTAATTTAAGAGTTATAGGGCTTAAAGAAAACATAGAGGATACAGATTTGATAGAAATTGCTTCTACAATTCTCCTGAGAGCATTAGGCATCTCAGAGCAATATAGACCACTGCCTATAGAAGGAGCCCATCGATTGGGTAAAATATATACAAAAAACAATGTAAAGACCGCAAAAAGACCTATTATCATTACATTTCTGAATTATCAGGATAAGCTCAGAGTGCTTATGCATTATTGGAAGCATACCTCTTTTGAGTTAAACCAGGAATGTATCCTGATATTTCAGGTTTTTTCAGCTGCCCCTTTCTGCTCCCAACTTATTAAGATGGGCATTCGGGCCTCCCTACTATACCCTGCTAAAATCAGGATTCTACATGAGTCTCAGACTTTAACACTAGATAATATTGATGACCTGAAAAAAATTGTAGATAAAGTTAGCGTTAATGGTGCTACTGTTTGATCATAATCCTGAAATGTTTAAGGATGGGTCGCAGGTTAATTTTTGTGTTTTTTTATATTTTTCCCCCCCTTCTTGTTGCCATACAATTCTCTTATTTTATTAATAAGGCTCTAGGATGAAAGATTCTATTAACTTTCGGGTAGATTACGAGTTGTGCATTAGGCTGAAAAAGCAGCGTTAACAGGCCCTAACGCTGCTTTTTCCCTACCGCTGCTATTACGAGTCTTTCATGTTTAGGGGCACCGCATACTTCTTCGGCCTTACCGCACAACGACTTACGTAAACTTCGTAAAGTCTTTTTTCTATGGGACTTCCATAGCGCTGATATTACGAGTCTGTCCTGGGAGGCCAAAAAGTGAGCGGTACACCCTCTACCTCCAAGATCCCTAACGCATTTAAAAGTTAGTAGTTAAGAGTTTTATGGTACAACGCCGTAACATAAAACTCATAACTAAAGTGCTTAAAAGTACACTAACACCCATAAACTACCTATGAACCCCTAAACCGAGGCCCTCCCGCATCGCAAACACTAAAATAAAATTTTTAACCCCTAATCTGCCGCTCT
The DNA here is from genome assembly GCF_027579735.1 of Bombina bombina. NCBI lineage: Eukaryota > Metazoa > Chordata > Amphibia > Anura > Bombinatoridae > Bombina > Bombina bombina. The sequence continues at coordinate 903,897,928 of NC_069503.1, forward strand.
GGACATCGCCGCAACTATAATAAACATATTAACCCCTAAACTGCCACACTCCTGCCTCGCAAACACTAGTTAAATAATATTAACCCCTAATCTGCCATCCCTAACATCACCGCCACCTACCTACACTTATTAACCCCTAATCTGCCGCCCCCAACATCGCCACCACTATACTAAATGTATTAACCCCTAAACCTAAGTCTAACCCTAACATCCCATAACTTAAATATAATTACCATAAATCTAAATAAAAATTACTATCATTACCTAAATAATTCCTATTTAAAACTACATACCTATAAAAAAAAAACCTAAGACAGCTACAATATAACTAATAGTTACATTGTAGCTATCTTAGGGTTTATTTTTATTTTACAGGCAAGTTTGTATTTATTTTAACTAGGTAGAATAGTTATTAAATAGCTAGCTACCTAGCTAAAATAAATACAAAAGTGCCTGTAAAATAAAACCTAACCTAAGTTACAATAACACCTAACACTACACTATAATTAAATAAATTAACTAAATTAACAACAATTAAATAAATTAAATTAAATTAGCTAAAGTACAAAAACAAACACTAAATTACAGAAAATAATAAACAAATTACAAGACATTTAAACTAAATACACCTCATCTAATAGCCATATCAAAATAAAAAAGCACCCCTAAAATAAAAAAAACCCTAGCCTAAACTAAACTATCAATAGCCCTTAAAAGGGCCTTTTGCAGGCATTGCCCCAAAGTAATCAGCTCTTTTACCTGTAAAAAAAAATACAAACAACACTCCCAACAGTAAAACCCACCACCCACACAACCAACCCCCCAAATAAAATACTAACTAAAAAAATCTAAGCTCCCCATTACCCTGAAAAGGGCATTTGGATGGGCATTGCCCTTAAAAGGGCAGTTAGCTCTTTTGTGGCCCAAACCCTAATCTAAAAAATAAAACCCACCCAATACACCCTTAAAAAAAACCTAACACTAAACCCCTGAAGATCGACTTACTGTTCTGAAGACCGGACATCCATCCTCAAGGAAGCGGCAGAAGTCTTCATCCAACCGGGCCGAAGTCCTAAACAAATCCGGGAGAAGTCTTCATCCAAGCTGGACGAAGTGGTCCTCCAGACGGGCAGAAGTCTTCATCCAGACGGCATCTTCTATCTTCACCCATCCGACGCGGAGTGGGTCCATCTTCAAGACATCCGACGTGGAGCATCCTCTTCAAACTAAGTCTTCTTACTGAATGACGGTACATCATCCAAGATGGCGTCCCTTAGATTGCGATTGGCTGATAGATTTTTATCAGCCAATCGGAATTTAGGTTGAAAAAATCTTATTGGCTTTTGCAATCAGCCAATAGGATTGAGCTTTCATCCTATTGGCTGATCCAATCAGCCAATAGGATTGAGCTTGCATTCTACTGGCTGATTGGAACAGCCAATAGAATGCGAGCTCAATCCTATTGGCTGATTGGATCAGCCAATAGGATTGAAGCTCAATCCTATTGGCTGATTGCATCAGCCAATAGGATTTTTTCACCTTTAATTCCAATTGGCTGATAGAATTCTATCAGCCAATCGGAATTCAAGGGACGCCATCTTGGATGATATCATTTAAAGGAGAATTCATTCAGGAAGAAGACTTCGTTTGAAGAGGATGCTCCGCGTCGGATGTCTTGAAGATGGACCCGCTCCGCGTCGGATGGATGAAGATAGAAGATGCCGTCTGGATGAAGACTTCTGCCCGTCTGGAGGACCACTTCGCTCGGCTTGGATGAAGACTTCTCCCGGCTTCGTTGAGGACTTCGGCCTGGTTGGATGAAGACTTCTGCCGCTTCCTTGAGGATGGATGTCCGGTATTCAGAACAGTAAGTCGATCTTCAGGTGGTTAGTGTTAGTTTTTTTAAAGGTTTATTGGGTGGGTTTTATTTTTTAGATTAGGGTTTAGGCCGCAAAAGAGCTAACTGCCCTTTTAAGGGCAATGCCCATCCAAAGGCCCTTTTCAGGGCAATAGGGAGTTTAGGTTTTTTAGTTAGTATTTTATTTGGGGGGTTGGTTGTGTGGGTGGTGGGTTTTACTGTTGGGGGTTGTTTGTATTTTTTTTACAGGTAAAAGAGCTGATTACTTTGGGGCAATGCCCCACAAAAGGCCCTTTTAAGGGCTATTGATAGTTTAGTTTAGGCTATGTTTTTTTTTTATTTTGGGGGGCTTTTTTTATTTTGATAGGGCTATTAGATTAGGTGTAATTAGTTTAAATATCCTGTAATTTGTTTATTATTTTTTGTAATTTAGTGTTTGTTTGTTTTTGTACTTTAGCTAATTTAATTTATTTAATTGTTGTTAATTTAGTTAATTTATTTAATTATAGTGTAGTGTTAGGTGTTATTGTAACTTAGGTTAGGTTTTATTTTACAGGTACTTTTGTATTTAATTTAGCAAGGCAGTTATTAAATAGTTAATAACTATTTAATAACTATTCTACCTAGTTAAAATAAATACAAAGTTGCCTATAAAATAAAAATAAACCCTAAGATAGCTACAATGTAACTATTAGTTATATTGTAGCTATCTTAGAGTTTATTTTATAGGTACGTATTTAGTTTTTAAATAGGAATTATTTAGGTAATGGTAGTAATTTTTATTTAGATTTATTGTAATTATATTTAAGTTAGGGGGTGTTAGGGTTAGACTTAGGTTTAGGGGTTAATACATTTAGTATAGTGGCAGCTATGTTGAGGGCGGCAGATTAGGGGTTAATAAATGTAGGTAAGTGGCGGCGATGTTAGGGACATCAGATTAGGGGTTAATAAGTGTAGGTAGGTTGCGGCGACATTGGGGGCGGCATATTGGGGGTTAATAAATATAATGTAGGTGTCAGCAATGTTGGGGGCAGCAGATTAGGGGTTCATAAGTATAATGTAGGTGGTGGTGGTGTCCGGAGCCGCAGATTAGGGGTTAATAAATATAATGCAGGTGTCGGCGATGTCGGGGGCGGCAGATTAGGGGTTAATAAGTGTAAGATTAGGGGTTTTTAGATTCGGGGTTCATGTTAGGGTGTTAGGTGTAAACATAACTTTTATTTCCCCATAGGAACCAATGGGGCTGCGTTACTGAGTTTTACAACGCTTTTTTGCAGGTGTTAGACTTTTTCTCAGCTGGCTCTCCCCATTGATTCCTATGGGGAAATCGTGCACAAGCACATACAACCAGCTCACCGCTGACTTAAGCAGCGCTGGTATTGGAGTGCGGTAAGGAGCAAAATTTTGCTCAACGCTCGCTTTTTGTCTTTTAACACTGGGTTTGTAAAAACCCGTAATACCAGCGCTGCATGCAAGTGAGCAGTTAGAGAAAACTTCTTGTTAGCAACGCATAGCCTCTAATGCAAAACTCGTAATCTAGGTGTTTGTTTCTTGGAATGTGGAAGGGGGGTAAATCTCTTCCCCAATAAAACGGAAAAATGTACATTATATTAAGAAATTCTCCCCCGATATTGCATTCTTTCAGGAAACTCACTCAAGTAATTCTGAAATTAATAAACAAAAAAATCGGCTGGATTGGGGGAATTATTGCCTCTGAGGCCATTAATAGAAAAAGGGGAGTGGCTTTTTTCATTAATAAAAATCTAGACTATTCTATTATATCACAAGATATTGATCAAGAGGGGAGATATGTTATTTTAGAATTAGAGTGCCAAGGCACACACTTTACTCTCTGCAATATCTATGCTCCAAATGAGTTTCAGCCAATATTTTGGGCAATACTATATGCTAAACTCATTAACAAAGTTCATTCTAAGCTAATTATTGCGGGGGACTTAAATGCAGTATTCAATCCATTATTAGATAGACTTAAAAGTAAAAATTTCCATAGATATAAAAAGAATCTAAATTTTTAACTACATTTTCTAAAAGTTTAAAAATAAAAGACGTCTGGAGATTACAAAATCCAGGCAACAGATCATTTACTTGCAAAACTAAAACACATCAATCTCTTTCCAGAATAGACATGTTTCTGAATAGTGGACTCTTCCTAGACACAGATATTACTACTGAGATCAAAAGCATCCTAATCTCTGACCATGCCCTTATCACTCTTTCCATATTAATGAAATCTGCTAAAAAAATTAAATGGGAAGATTCTTCTTTCCTTCTTTCCTTTATTCTGACATTTAGAAATTGGTTATCACATACTTAGAGAGATTTTAAAAATTATAATAAAGAATATATATCTTTAAACCAAAGATTTTCTGGGATCCGGCAAAAACCGACTAATTAAGGCCAATATGATAAAAAGGAAGAAATATTTAGGGTAAAGGGAACTACAGCTAGCCAATCAACAAAAAATAGATATGCAGATTATATAGCAAATACTGATCAAAATCATTGGTTAGCATATATGAAGGCAAAGGAGGAGAGAGAAATGTTCCTAAATCAACAATCCCTTCAATATAGTTTGAGAAATAGCACAATATACAATAGATATGGCCCAAAATCTATTAAACTCCTTGCAAATATTGTGAAATCTAGGAAAAAGAATTACTTCACCAGTACAATAACAGCACAAGGGAAAACATACACTGCTCCCTCAGACATTAGGAATAAATTCCATGAATATTTCAAAAAAGTATATTCTGTGGATGCAATAGATATCCAATATAGAGAAAATTTCTGTCAGAAAATCTCTCTGCCAAAAATGTCTACAGAACAATATACCCTAATTAATCAAGAAATATCCCTTGATGAGATTACGCAAGCTATTCATAGATTAGCCAATGGCAAAGCTCCCGGTCCGGACCAGATCCCAGCAGAATTTTACAAGATATTAGGGGAGGAAATCTGTCCTTCTCTGGCGAATCTTTACAATTCTTATTATATGTCTGATCTTAAGCCCTCTAGTTTCTTTTCTGCTTCAAATGTGGTACTAATATTAAAAAAATATAAAAATCCTGAATCATTAGACTCCTGCCGTCCTATATCTCTTAACCGACTACAAGATGCTAGCTAATATAATTGCAAATAGATTAAAGTCAATACTGGGAGATATTATACATCCAGACCAATCCGATTTTATGAAAGGAAGAACTGTCACCAAAAATATTAGAACAGCTATGTTTTTAATTGAACATTTTTTTTCTTCAGTCAAAGCAGACTTCCAAACCTATTAAAGATCTTGCCCTTATTACAATAGACGCCGAAAGGGCCTTTGAGTCCATTTCTTCGAAACATCTATTTAATACCCTTAATAAGTTTAGATTCACAAGCCATTTCCACAAATTTATTAAAATAATCTATAAACATCCTAACTTATTCTTAAGTATTAAAGGAATTGTATCTCTTAGCATAACCTTATATAAAGGAACAAGGCAGGGGTGCCCGCTCTCCCATTTATTATTTAATATAGCTCTTGAACCATTAGCAGTGATATGCAGAAAGGAATTGGAAGAGGTTAAAGTTGTCAAAATACAGTTGGCAAAATACAGTATACACTCTCTCTTTATGCAGATAATATTCTTTTTTATTTAACCAATGCCAAAAATTATCTGAGTATAGTGCATTTTCTGGGAATAGAATAAATCTTCAAAAATCTGAGAATCTCTGGATTAATAAACAAAAAAGACAGTTTCTTAAATAATCCCTTCATCCAGGCTGAAAAAAAGATTAAATATATAGGCATCATCCTAACTAAAAATCCACATGAATAGTATCAAAGTAATTTTCCTCCTGTATGGCAGAGAATTGGGCCAAACTTCCCTTGTCACTCTCGGACAAGATTTCTTTGATATAAATGATACTATTCCCTAAGATATTATTCCTCCTGCAAACCATACCATTTTTTTTATATAATAAAGATATTCAAGCTTTTTATTCTCAATGATCTAAGTTTCTTTGGGGGAAACATAATGCTTGCATTTCAATAGCTAATCTTTCACATCCTAAAAAATACAGGTCTTGCATTTCCTAACCTTCGATTTTACAATTTGGCTTGTCTAGCAAAGATGGCTTTGGATTGGCTTTCGGAAGCCAAATACACCACACAGTATGATGAGGAAGAAGCCTTGGTTTCTCCTTTTTCGTTAAAGGCCCTCCTACATAAACACAATGTACATTCTTATAAAAGAAATATTCCTAAATTTACGATATATAATATAATTCTGGCATGGAATAAAATATGTGGGATACTTCAAGTAAATAATCTTTTTTCTAAGCACTTACCAATAAGAGGTCATCCAGATTTTGTACCTAATGTTCAATATTATATATTTAAATGTATCTATGTAACAATTATTCGACCCACAATCCAAAACCATTAGAACCTTTGCGTCTCTTACCTCAGAATTTGGTTTAAATCCAAAAAACTTCTTTGCATACCTTCAAATCCGATATTTTATTGCATCACAAAAATATACACAATGTAATACTTGGGACCTTGGGGAATTAGAATCTACAATTAGATGTTATCGTGCAGGAATTAATTCTATTTCTATAATATATAGCGTATTAACTGCCCATCGTGCCAAGTTAAGATTGAATGATCTATTTTTTAAGTGGTTAAATGAACTACCAGATCTAGACTTTGAACGTTTCAACTGAAACTTCATATTGGCCACGAAATAAACTAAATCCATATCTATGAGAGAATCTCATGTTAAGCTGATAAATAGAGGCATATTTAAGAAATGTCTTGCGGACCTGATCCGACAGTGCGGATCAGTTCCGCAAGACATAGCTGAATGCGGAGAGCAGTACGCTCTCCGCATTTAACATTGCACCAGCAGCTCACAAGAGCTGTTGGTGCAACGCCGCCCCCTGCAGACTCGCGGCCAATGGGCCACCATCAGGGGGTGTCAATCAACCCGATCGTACTCGATCGGGTTGAATTGTTGCATTTCTGTCCGCCTGCTCAGAGCAGGCGGACAGGGTTATGAAGCAGCGGTCTTTGTGACCGCTGCTTCATAACTGCTCTTTCTGGTGAGTCTGAAGACTCGCCAGAAACACGGGCCGTCAAGAAACATAGGCCGTTTCGGAGCTTGATAGATAGGCCCCATAGAGTCTAGCTTACTCCATATTAAATGGCTAAATGGAGCCCTGTCAAACCCAAATATTGCTCTAGATGTCATGCTCCTAACTCAAATTTGATACATGCATTTTGGTCTTGTCCAAAAATGTAAACATTTTGGTGCCAAATTGAATTTCAGCTAAATAAGTTTATAGATCCAAAAATCAAACTAGACTCCCTTCATATTTTTTTCTAGTTGATCACAAGACACTACAGAACAAACACTTAATCAACACAGCTATCTTTGTATCAAGATCTATGATACTAAACATTTCGTAGAATAAAGCCTCCTGGGCTCAGGGCATTTATTCAAAACATGCAATACCAGATAATTATTGACCAATATGATCCCATGATATATGCAGAGAGTAAAATGTATGCATTTTTCTCAAAATGGGACAAGGTAATTTTATCTCTATCATCAGAAAGTCAAATTCAACTTCTTCAGAAATTCTGTGACTCCCCCATATTCCTGCAAACTCCTATCCTATACTATGGCAACAATCTTTTTTTCTGATTTTTTTTATTTCTTATGTGTCTTTAGTGGGTCTTTTTCACAATGTCAACACTCTTGTCTTTAAATACAGGGATTTGTGGTTATGCTTTGTCTTTAACTTAAATATTAACATGCGAAGTGAAGTAACATCTATTCATGTATAACGATTTTATTTTAAGTTTTTTTGTTTGTCTTAAGCATGTGCAACAGGACCATTCTTGTCATTTTGTTTGTTTTAAAAGAGATTTCAAAGTGGCTGACCACTATCAATTTAAACCAGTGTTTTTTGTTTTGGTATTATTTTCTCTTGGCTGTGTGGTAATTTTTTATTTTCCTTTTCATGCTTTATTTTAACATAAAATATAAAATCCCAACAATGTGCAGTTAAAATGGGAGATATTTATACTATTGCTTAACTGAATAGGTATTTGGTCTATTTATATATGCTCTGTATCCTTTTATTGTGCCCTGTGTGGCACTTAAATTTATTTTTGTATTCTCCACACAGGTTATAGGTTATGAGGTTATAAGTCCCTTTAGTTTGGTGTTGCCTCATGTAAGCGTTCCAGGAGCTCAGGAATTAATGATAAAGGATAACGATTTTTGATGGTTATGTTGTTCAAGTCTCTGTAATCAATTATGGGTCTGAGAGTTCTGTGTTTGTCACAAAAATATTCCAGCTCCATCTGATGGTGTGGATGGACGGATTAATACTTCTGAGATTATCATCCAGATACTGTCTAAAATGCTGAATTTCAGGTTGTGATAGAGGATATATTCTTCCAAAAGGGATTGTTGAACCTGGTTTAATATCTATAGGACAGTCATATGACCTATGGGGAGGTACATTTTCAGCTTCTTTAAGATCAAATACCTCAGCAAAATCTTGATAAGCAGTAGGAATGGAGTTAACAATGTGTAAAATTGGTACATGTCGAAAACATGTTGATGAACAAAAAGGGGACTGGAATGTAAGACCAATTAATTATAGGGTTATGCTCTTTTAGCCAAGGAAAACCCAGAATTATGAGATGGATAGAAGGATGGAATAACATCAAATGATATATAGGGGCCTAGTTATCAAGCCGTCAACCTCAAATACGCTGGAATTCCGCAGCGTATTTGTGGCGAGGCTGATTCGCCTTAGTTATCAAAGGCTCCAGACCGGCAAAAGTAGAATTTTGTGACGTATGCTTCGATCCGCCGGACTCAGTCCGACACAGATCGATTCTTACGTCACTCCAGATGTTCCGCACACAAGTGCGGCACATTCTCACTACTTTTGCTAGTTATCAAAAAACTAGCAGGTACGCTCGGCACTTTTACGGCCCAGTGTACCTGGTTTTCAAACCGCCACCCCTGGAGGCGGCGGATCCCATAGGAATCAATGGGAGTCTGACCATAGCGAAAGTACAAGTTCGCTGCTGCCAGACATCCCATTCATTCCTATGGGAGCTGTCTACACCTAACACTCTAACATGTACCCCGAGTCTAAACACCACTAATCTGTCCCCCCTACACCGCCGCAACTAAATAAAGTTATTACCCCCTAAACCGCCGCTCCCAGAGCCCACCGCAAGCTACTCTATACATATTAACCCCTAAACCGCCGCTCCCGGAGCCCACCGCAACTATAATAAATGTATTAACCCCTAAACCGCCGCTCCCGGAGCCCACCGCAACTATAATAAATGTATTAACCCCTAAACCGCCGCTCCCTGAACCCGCCGCAACCTATATTAAATGTATTAACCCCTATCCTGCCCCCCTACACCGTCGCCACCTATAATAAATTTATTAACCCCTAATCTGCCCCCCTACACCGTCGCCACCTATAATAAATTTATTAACCCCTATCCTGCCCCCCACTACGCCGCCGCCACTGTAATAAAATTATTAACCCCTAAACCTAAGTCTAACAATAACCCTAAAGCCCCCTAACTTAAATATTAATTAAATAAATCTAAATCATATTTTTATTATTAACTAAATTAATCCTATTTAAAACTAAATACTTACCTTTAAAATAAACCCTAATATAGCTACAATATAAATAATAATTATATTCTAGCTATGTTAGGAATTATTTTTATTTTACAGGTAACTTTCAATTTATTTTAACTAGGTACAATAGCTATTAAATTGTTATTAACTATTTAATAGCTACCTAGCTAAAATAAAGAGAAATTAACCTGTAAAATAAAAACTAACCTAAGTTACAATTACACCTAACACTACACTATACTTAAAAAAATTATTCCTATTTAAAACTAAATACTTACCTGTAAAATAAACCCTAAGATAGCTACAATATAAATAATAATTTTATTGTAGCTATCTTAGGATTTATATTTATTTTACAGGTAACTTTGTATTTATTTTAGCTAGTTAGAATAGTTATTAAATAGTTATTAACTATTTAATAACTACCTAGCTAAAAGAAATACAAAATTACCTGTAAAATAAATCCTAACCTAAGTTACAATTAAACCTAATACTACACTATCATTAAATTAATTAAATAAACTACCTACAAATAACTACAATTAAATACAATTACATAAACTAACTAAAGTACAAAAAATAAAAAAAAGCTAAGTTACAAAAAATAAAAAAATAAGTTACAAACATTTTAAAAATATTACAACAATTTTAAGCTACTTACACCTAATCTAAGCCCCCTAATAAAATAACAAACCCCCCCAAAATAAAAAAATGCCCTACCTTATTCTAAATTAAATAAAGTTCAAAGCTCTTTTACCTTACCAGCCCTTAAAAGGGCCATTTGTGGGGGCATGCCCCAAAAAGTTCAGCTCTTTTGCCTGTAAAAGAAAAATACAACCCCCCCAACGTTAAAACCCACCACCCACATACCCCTAATCTAACCCAAACCCCCTTACAAAAACCTAACACTAATCCCCTGAAGATCATCCTACCTTGAGTCGTCTTCACTCAGCCGAGCAGCGATGGAACCGAAGTGGACATCCGGAGCGGAAGAAGTTAATCCTCCAAGCGGCGCTGAAGAAATCTTCCATCCAATGAAGTCATCATCCAGGCGGCGCTGAAGAAGTCTTCGATCCGGGCGATGTCATCTTCCAAGAGGCGCTGAAGAGGTCTTCTATCCTTGCGATGTCATCTTCCAAGCTGGGTCTTGAATCTTCCTCCCGCCGACGCGGAACCTCCTTCTTCACCGACGGACTACGACGAATGAAGGCTCCTTTAAGGGACGTCATCCAAGATGGCGTCCCCTCAATTCCGATTGGCTGATAGGATTCTATCAGCCAATCGGAATTAAGGTAGGAAAAATCTGATTGGCTGATGGAATCAGCCAATCAGATTGAGCTCGCATTCTATTGGCTGATCGGAACAGTTTATGGAACTTCTTCCGCTCCGGATGTCCACTTCGGTTCCATCGCTGCTCGGCTGAGTGAAGACGACTCAAGGTAGGATGATCTTCAGGGGATTAGTGTTAGGTTTTTGTAAGGGGGGTTTGGGTTAGATTAGGGGTATGTGGGTGGTGGGTTTTAATGTTGGGGGGGGATTGTATTTTTCTTTTACAGGCAAAAGAGCTGAACTTTTTGGGGCATGCCCCCACAAATGGCCCTTTTAAGGGCTGGTAAGGTAAAAGAGCTTTGAACTTTATTTAATTTAGAATAAGGTAGGGCATTTTTTTATTTTGGGGGGGTTTGTTATTTTATTAGGGGGCTTAGATTAGGTGTAAGTAGCTTAAAATTGTTGTAATATTTTTAAAATGTTTGTAATAATTATATTGTAGCTATCTTAGGATTTATATTTATTTTACAGGTAATTTTGTATTTCTTTTAGCTAGGTAGTTATTAAATAGTTAATAACTATTTAATAACTATTCTAACTAGCTAAAATAAATACAAAGTTACCTGTAAAATAAATATAAATTCTAAAATAGCTACAATATAATTATTAATTACATTGTAGCTATCTTAGGGTTTATTTTACAGGTAAGTATTTAGTTTTAAATAGGATTACGGTAATTTAGTTAATAATAGAAATATGATTTAGATTTATTTAATTAATATTTAAGTTAGGGGCGCGTTAGGGTTAGTGTTAGACTTAGGTTTAGGGGTTAATAATTTTATTACAGTGGCGGCGGTGTAGTGGGGGTCAGGATAGGGGTTAATAAATGTATTATAGGTGACGACGGTGTAGGGGGGGCAGGATAGGGGTTAATAGGTTTAATATAGGTTGCGGCGGGTTCAGGGAGCGGCGGTTTAGGGGTTTAACTATTTATTTAGTTGCGGCGAGGTGCGGGATCAGCAGGATAGGGGTTAATAATTTTATTATAGAGGGCGACGGTATAGGGGGGGCAGGATAGGGGTTAATAGGTATAATGTAGGTGGCAGAGGTGTCCGGGAGCAGCGGTTTAGGGGTTAATACATTTATAAGAGTTGTGGCAGGATCTAGGAGCGGCGGTTTAGGGGTTAGTAACTTTATTTAGTTGTGGGGGGCTCCAGGGGCGCCGGTATAGGGGGTAGAACAGTGCAGTTTAGTGTGGGTGCTTAGTGACAGGCTAGCAAGAAAGCTGTCAAACAGCCGAAGAGCAGCGAGATCAGATGAGTGATAACTCTCACAGTCCGCTGCTCATCACCCCGCGGCTTTTTGACAGCTTTACTTGATAGGTAGGCGAGCTTAGGCGGGCGTATTGGGCCGGCGAAGGCAGAAAAGTAGACGGCTTGATAACTACCCCCCATATTGTGTCCAGTATTAGTTGTGACCTGAATGGGGATAGTGAGATGTGTAATTGGCCTTTTAAGGAAGTATGAACCATCAATTACTTTCTCATGAATAGGAGTAACTTTTTTTAACACAAGCGGCTAGATTACGAGTTTTGCGTTATGAGGGGTGCGGTGCTAACTTGCACGTTATTGTCACCGCTCACTTAACTACAGCGCTGGTATTACAGGTTTTCATAAACCCAGCGTTAAAAGGTAAGAAGTGAGCGTAGAGCAAAATTGTGCTCTCTACTGCACTCTAATACCAGCGCTGCTTAAGTCAGCAGTGAGCTGGTTGTACGTGCTCATGCATGATTGCCCAGTAGACATCAATGGGGAGAGCCGGCTAAAAAAAGTCTAACACCTGCAAAAAAGCAGCGTAAAGCTCCGTAACGCAGCCCCATTGATTCCTATGGGGAAACTAAAGTTATGTTTACACCTAACACCCTAACATGAACCCCAAGTCTAAACACCCCTAATCTTACACTTATTAACCCCTAATCTGCTGCCCCCAACATCGCAGACACCTACATTATACTTATTAACCCCTAATCTGCCGCCCCCAACGTCGCCGCAACCTACCTACACTTATTAACCCCTAATCTGCTGCCCCCAATGTCGTCGCCACTATAATAAACATATTAACCCATAAACCGCCATACTCCCACATCGCAAACACTAGTTAATTATTATTAACCCTTAATCTGCTGCCCCTAATATCGCCGCCACCTATCTACATTTATTAACCCCTAATCTGCCGCCCCCAACGTCGCCGCCACTATACTAAATTTATTAACCCCTAAACCTAAGTCTAACCCTAACCCTAACACCCCCTAACTTAAATATAATTCATATAAATCTAAAGAAAAATTACTATCATTACCTAAATTATTCCTATTTAAAACTAAATACTTACCTATAAAATAAACCCTAAGCTAGCTACAATATAACTGTTAAATTGTATCAAGCTTAGGGTTTATTTTTATTTTACAGGGAAGTTTGTATTTATTTTAACTATGTAGAAGCTAAAATAAATACAAATTTACCTGTAAAATAATTGATGAGTAGTCCAGTGGAGGTTCAAATAGCATGTAATGCTGCACTTATTGGATTACAAATATCTGCAAGTCTTAAACGGACTGTTTTTGGTCTATTTCCCCTGGTGCACCAGATAATAACTTTTTGGCCAGTACTTTATAACACTGCTTTGTGTGGGATCCACTGTATGAATGTGAATGTGTGTATTGTGCATTTAGTTAATAAATATTTATATCGTTTTTGACATACAAGCTTTTGTTGTGTATTTATTTAATTTTACAGTTGTGCTGGATTTACCTAGACTTTTGGGAATTTCTTATTGTGAAATCCCCACTTCCTTTTCTATGTTGTTTCATATGTATTTTTCTAGGAAGCACCTGTTCTCTAGTGAATTAACTTATTAGTGTGCAACTCTCTTCTTGTGTCTTAATTGTAACTTAGGTTAGTATTTATTTTACAGGTAATTTTGTAATTATTTTAACTATTTTAGCTATTAAATAGTTCTTAACTATTTAATAGCTATTGTACCTGGTTAAAATAAATACAAAGTTACCTGTAAAATAAATATTAATCCTAAAATAGCTATAATATAATTATAATTTATATTGTAGCTATATTAGGATTTATTTTACAGGTAAGTATTTATCTTTAAATAGGAATAATTTATCTAATAAGAGTTAATTAATTTCGTTAGATGTAAATTATATTTAATTTAGGGGGATGTTAGTGTTATGGTTAGACATAGCTTTAGGGGTTAATACATTTATTAGAATAGCGGTGAGCTCCGGTCGGCAGATTAGGGGTTAATAAGTGTAGGCAGGTGGAGGCGACGTTGTGGGGGGCAGATTAGGGGTTAATAAATATAATATAGGGGTCGGCGGTGTTAGGGGCAGCAGATTAGGGGTACATAGGGATAATGTAAGTAGCGGCGGTTTACGGAGCGGCAGATTAGGGGTTAAAAATAAAATGCAGGTGTCAGCGATAGCGGGGGCGGCAGATTAGGGGTTAATAAGTGTAAGGTTAGGGGTGTTTAGACTCGGGGTACATGTTAGAGTGTTAGGTGCAGACGTAGGAAGTGTTTCCCGATAGGAAACAATGGGGCTGCGTTAAGAGCTGAACGCGGCTTTTTTGCAGGTGTTAGGTTTTTTTTTCACCTCAAACAGCCCCATTGTTTCCTATAGGGAAATCGTGCACGAGCACGTTTTTGAGGCTGGCCGCGTCCGTAAGCAACTCTGGTATTGAGAGTTGAAGCTGCGTTAAAAATGCTCTACGCTCCTTTTTTGGAGCCTAACGCAGCCTTTATGTGGACTCTCAATACCAGAGTTATTTTTATGGTGCGGCCAGAAAAAAGCCGGCGTTAGTTTTTCGGGTCGTTACCGACAAAACTCCAAATCTAGCGGATATAATTTTATACATAAGTTCTTATATATATATATATATATATATATATATATATATATACAGGTAGCCCTCAGTTTACGCCGGGGTTAGGTTCAAGAAGGAATGGTTCTAAATCGAAACCGTTGTAAATTGAAACCCAGTTTATAATGTAAGTCAATGGGAAGTGAGGGAGTTAGGTTCCAGGCCCCTCTCAAAATTGTTATAAGTAACACCTAATACATTATTTTTAAAGCTTTGAAATGAAGACTTTAAATTCTAAACAGCATTATAAACCTAATAAAATAATCACACAACACAGAATATATAATTAAACTAAGTTTAAGCTGAATATTTTTGGAAGTAGTTTTTAGTTTGTTTTTAGTTTTAGCTATTTTAGGGGGATATCTGTGTGTACAGGTGACTATTACTGTGCATTATTATTAGGTAACTTAACAAAAAACAAATATATACCCATTTCAATTATTTATTTTTACCAGTGAAACCAATATAACATCTCAACATTCACAAATATACATTTCTGACATTCAAAAACAAAACAAAAACAAATCAGTGACCAATATAGCCACCTTTCTTTGCAAGGACCCTCAAAAGCCTGCCATCCATGGATTCTGTCAGTGTTTTGATCTGTTCACCATCAACATTGCGTGCAGCAGCAACCACAGCCTCCCAGACACTGTTCAGAGAGGTGTACTGTTTTCCCTCCTTGTAAATCTCACATTTGATGATGGACCACAGGTTCTCAATGGGGTTCAGATCAGGTGAACAAGGAGGCCATGTCATTAGATTTTCTTCTTTTATACCCTTTCTTGCCAGCCACGCTGTGGAGTACTTGGACGCGTGTGATGGAGCACTGTCCTGCATGAAAATCATGTTTTTCTTGAAGGATGCAGACTTCTTCCTGTACCACTGCTTGAAGAAGGTGTCTTCCAGAAACTGGCAGTAGGACTGGGAGTTGAGCTTGACTCCATCCTCAACCCGAAAAGGCCCCACAAGCTCATCTTTGATGATACCAGCCCAAACCAGTACTCCACCTCCACCTTGCTGGCGTCTGAGTCGGACTGGAGCTCTCTGCCCTTTACCAATCCAGCCACGGGCTCATCCATCTGGCCCATCAAGACTCACTCTCATTTCATCAGTCCATAAAACCTTAGAAAAATCAGTCTTGAGATATTTCTTGGCCCAGTCTTGACGTTTCAGCTTGTGTGTCTTGTTCAGTGGTGGTCGTCTTTCAGCCTTTCTTACCTTGGCCATGTCTCTGAGTATTGCACACCTTGTGCTTTTGGGCACTCCAGTGATGTTGCAGCTCTGAAATATGGCCAAACTGGTGGCAAGTGGCATCTTGGCAGCTGCACGCTTGACTTTTCTCAGTTCATGGGCAGTTATTTTGCGCCTTGGTTTTTCCACACGCTTCTTGCGACCCTGTTGACTATTTTGAATGAAACGCTTGATTGTTCGATGATCACGCTTCAGAAGCTTTGCAATTTTAAGAGTGCTGCATCCCTCTGCAAGATATCTCACTATTTTTGACTTTTCTGAGCCTGTCAAGTCCTTCTTTTGACCCATTTTGCCAAAGGAAAGGAAGTTGCCTAATAATTATGCACACCTGATATAGGGTGTTGATGTCATTAGACCACACCCCTTCTCATTACAGAGATGCACATCACCTAATATGCTTAATTGGTAGTAGGCTTTCGAGCCTATACAGCTTGGAGTAAGACAACATGCATAAAGAGGATGATGTGGTCAAAATACTAATTTGCCTAATAATTCTGCACTCCCTGTATATATATATATATATATATTTATATTTTTTTTTTTTTCGAGACAGATCGTTTTTTTAACAGACTTTTTAAAAATATATATGTTTTTTGTTTTGCAGGTGTGCATGTGTGTGTACACATTGAGGTTACAATAATTTAATGTGGGTTTTATATAAATTTTAAGATAAATATGATATGCTAATAATTGTTTATGCATTTCTTACTATTATTCATCTTTCAATGAATTGAATTTTATTTGTGTCTTATATGAATTTTATCATTCGTTTTAAGGAATAACGTTTTAGAGAACCGTATTAAATGTACTAAATATCCGTTATATGATTTAATGAATAAGTAGAAACAGCCTGTATGATAACAGTCTAACCTTGATTAATATGAATTGTAAATCCAAATGCCCTTTTCAGGGCAATAGGGAGCTTAGGTTTTTTTTAGTTAGGATTTTATTTGGGGGGTTGGTTGTGTGGGTGGTGGGTTTTACTGTTGGGGGGTTGTTTGTACTATTTTTTACAGATAAAAGAGCTGATTTCTTTGGGGCATTGCCCTGCAAAAGGCCCTTTTAAGGGCTATTGGTAGTTTATTTTAGGCTAGGGTTTTTTTATTTCGGGGGGCTTTTTTAATTTAGATAGCTCTATTAGATTAGGTGTAAATATCTGATAATTTGTTTTTTATTTTTTGTAATTTAGTGTTTTTTTTTTGTAATTCAGGTAATTTAATTTAATTGTTAGGTGTTAGTGTAACTCAGGTTAGGTTTTATTTTACAGGTAAATTTGTATTTATTTTAGCTAGGTAGTTAGTAAATAGTTAATAACTATTTACTAACTATTCTACATAGTTAAAATAAATACAAACTTGCCTGTAAAATAAAAATAAACCCTAAGCTAGATACAATGTAACTATTAGTTATATTTTAGCTATCTTAGGGTTTATTTTATAGGTAAGTATTTAGTTTTAAATAGGAATCATTTAGGTAATGATAGTAATTTTTCTTTAGATTTATTTTAATTATATTTAAGTTAGGGGGTGTTAGGGTTAGGGTTAGACTTAGGTTTAGGGGTTAATAAATTTAGTATAGTGGGGGCGACGTTGGGGGCGGCAGATTAGGGGTTAATAAATGTAGGTAGGTGGCGGCGATGTTAGGGGCAGCAGATTAGGGGTTAATAATATTTAACTAGTGTTAATGATGCAGGATTGAGGCGGTTTAGGGGTTAATATGTTTATTCTAGTGGCGGCGATGTCCTGAGTGGCAGATTGGGGTTTGTGATGTGGGAGGGCCTCGGTTTAGGGGTTAATAGGTAGTTTATGAGTGTTAGTGTACTTTTTAGCACTTTAGTTATGAGTTTTATGCTACAGCTCTGTAGTGTAAAATTCATAACTACTGACTTTAGAATGTGTTATGAATCTTGCGGGATAGGCTGTACCGCTCACTTTTTGGCCTAAAAAAAAGGTTGTAATACCGGCGCAATGGAAGTCTCATTGAAAAAAGACTTTACGAAAATTGCGTAAGTTAATTTGTGATACGGCCAAAAAAGTGTGCAGGACAGCTGTACCTACAAGACTCGTAATAGCAGCGGTAGTGAAAAAGCAGCATTATGAGCCTTAGCGCTGCTTTTTTACTCATAACGCAAAACTCGTAATCTAGCCGAAGGTATTTTATTTAGTTTAGCAACATTAACATAAATGAACAAACCAAAAGCTCTGGAATCAATTATAGCTTCAGCTTTGACATGGACTGGATCCCATTGCAATGATAGCAAAAGAGAACAGTAAGATGCCTGTTTACTTCTGTTAGAGAATTGAACAGAGAAAATGTTACCCTTCTTCTGACAGGTTAGGCTGGGACAGGTAGAAACTGTATAGTCCTTGCTGGCACAATATAGGCACAAATATGTCAATCTTTTACTGATTCTCTCCTCTTTGGAGAGAGGTCCTTTTACAGTTCTTATTTCCATAGGTTCAGATGGGGTAGTAGTCTTTTCAACTAACACTTGTGTAAAAATCAGGTGCATACTTTTCAGCACGTCTTTCTCTCAGACAATGATCCATGATAATAGATAATTTGATGAGTGAATCTAAAGTATTTGGAAGATTCACTTGTGATAACTCTTCTTTGAGCTGTTTAGAGAGGCCACATTTTGAATTCTGCCACATAGTCCTCAACAGGACGCCTGCCTTGGTTTAAAGCTCTCAGATTGGTCTTATTGGGATCTTCATATAGGGCTGACATGGCAGAGAAAAAAGCATCTAGTTAGTTAAGAATGTCATCTTTATTTTCAAAAAATGTGTAAAGGCTCTTCGCTGTCCCTTTAAGTAGGAAATGGCTGTACAAACTTTTATTCTATCGGTAGAGTATTTTCTGGGTTTTAACGTGAATAGGAGCATGCAGGCATTCTTAAACTCTCTGTATTCACTACGAATTCCTGAGAATGGAGTAGATGGGTTAATGATTCGTTCTGGTGAATCTGCAGAATTAAAGAAAAGCAGATCCTTTATTTGTGGGTTTTTTTTAAAAAACTTTTATTTATATCCAACAATGTATACAGGTATACAAAATTACATGTCGTACAGCGTGCGAAGAGATGAAAATCAGGCGCATTTAGGCATGTATTAACAATAGGTAAATTATGCTGGTATAGTTTCTTCTAAGTTCTACTATAGGTTCAGTAACTTTCCCCCATAAAATATTTGTACACACTGTTGGGGTTTTTATATTTTAAACACAACAAAACTAAACAACAATAAACAAAAACAAGCTAAAGCTAGTACCCTCTCTTATTAGAGTAGATGTCACCCTGTAAAACAGATATGGAAACATATACTTATTCAAAGTTTCAAGTTTTACATTGATTTGCAGTGCTTTGGGAATATTGAACCGGAGGAGTTGCTATATGGTTTACAAAATGGAGTCTGGGATAATCAATCAGTTACAGAGGATGGCAAATCTTTAGGGAATCCCTTGCATACTACACAAAAATCCAGCAAGTTGTCATTAAAACTCCAGAAATGATCCTAAGAGTAATCGCAAGCCTTTTATATAAAAATATTATGAGGATAATGACTAAGGGTTAGTTCTAAAGAGGTACACTAGTATAAATAATTACCATCCTTTCACCATAGGATATCTTACAACACATTTCTATATAAATGACTTTTTCTGTTTATTAGCACTTATAATAAATAGAAATATTTCCAGACCTGGTACATTATGGCCTTTTGTAAATTGAGACAGAGATTAACAGATGTGTTTTAAAAGGGTAGAGTCAGTCATGTGCACATACACATAGTCAAAATTATAGTTTGGGATATTTAGCTATGTCTTAGTAGTATTATAGTACAAAGACTTGGCCCATACATGTGCAGTGTGATAAACCAAGGGGTGGATTACAATTATTAAAAATACAAATATGAGAAAGTAATTAAAAGGGAACATCAGTGCTATATCTATCTCAGAGTAAATAGGGCTGTATATATCTAAGATCTAATAATGTGCACTTATAAAGACTTTGCAGGATTGGATATATTAGTTTAAATGTGTTGGCGGGGTTGTAACTTGCAGTTTATATTTGTAAATGTGGTGAGCAGGTGGACACTTTCTATTGCAGTAAGGGGCATGAAACCTAGAATGTCAAAACACTGTTTACATTAGATATTTAAAAATAATAATTATTGCTTCAGGAGAGTAAGTACTAGTAAAACAAAATGTTAAAACAGTAAACACTCAAACTGCAAATGAAATGAGACAGGTGCATATTCCTAAACTTAATATCCTTCACCACATCTTGCAGTTTTAAAGGCTCCAAGTAACAATTCAGTCCCTGGGAAGTACTCATATATGGTCTATAGATTATTTTTTGTGGGCATCTAACAGATTTCAAGGAGACAGTTGTCAGCAGTAGGTGCACTGGCCCGCAGTAATGTTAAACAAAGGCACGATCAGCCAATTCCCCTTACTCTGCAATCAAATTTTGGGATGCTTTTCACGTGGGGGCCATCTTGCAAATCCAGGTGTTTCGAGGTGCACCACATGAAATACGGATCTGCCATTGTCCTCAATATATACATGTTCCCCATCAAAGAGTGACCTGTGGAAGAAGTTATCAACTGCAAAACAGGTACTTTCCCCATGTGTATATAAATTCAGTCTCTCCAAAGCCTTGGTTGTATGGGAGTATAATCTTCTGCCTGGATAGGGAGGAATTGAGGAGCATTATTATGCAGGGACTCCAAGGTATTATATCTCAGTGTAGGTTGTGAACCGTGGTATCATCATTGCGAGATGGCGCTCCTCTAGGGTTGAAACAGGCTGTGTATCCTCTAGCCACATGGCTTTGTGATATGGATCCTGCTTTACCAATTGTTGACATCCAAGGAGTTTATAAGCAGGAATCAAGGTATTTATAATAAAGCTTGGTGTAGTGTCTTGCTTCCCTATAAATGGAATGGGGGTTTCAGAAGAGGTAAACAATGGAAAGAAGTCCTCCTGACACATGAGTATAAAGGTATAAAATCAACTTTCACGGTATGGGCTAGAGATCTCTTAGTCACCTGAACTGCTACATGTCATCTTTCGTAGCTTACAAACAAACGTTTGAATGTAGGCAAAAAAAGCTTCAAGTATCTGTGCAGCAATGCCTCTGTCTGGTTCCATTGCTCTGTAATCCCTAATGGATTATAACTTTGTGAATTGCCTTCCGAGGAAGAAGAGGTTAGAATGCTTCTATCTGCTAATGGTTCCTGGACAGCTTATCTGTCAAGGAAGATACAGATGGCATAGAAGGATGGCAATATTGCAGAATTTTCTTCAGAGCTAAAGAAGCTAATGAAGCTCGCTGCCATCTTCTAGAGTCGCCCACTGGAAGTTCCTCATTTGTGTTTTTAGGGTTAAATTCTCTTCCTGCACTTCCCTTAAACCTTGAGTTAAGTATTCTACTTTCTGTGTTAAAATGGATATATGTTTAGTTAAAGGGACAGTAAACACCAGATTTTTTGTTTTTTAAAAAGGTAGATAATCCCTTTATTACCCATTCCCCAATTTTGCATAACCAACACAGTTGTAATAATATACTTTTTACCTCTGTGTTTACCTTGTATCTATGCCTCTGCAAACTGCCCCCTTATTTCAGTTCTTTTGACAGACATGCATTTCTAGCCAATCAGTGCTTGCTCTTAGGAGCTTCACGTGCCGGAGCTCAATGTTATCTATATGAAACACATGAACTAACGCCCTCTAGTGGTGAAAAACTGTCAAAATGCTTTCCGATTAGAGGCAGTCTTCAAGGTCTAAGAAATTAGCACATGAAGCAAAATTGGTAATAAAAGTAAATTGGAAAGTTGTTTAAAATTACATGACCTATTTAAAACATGAAAGATTTTTTTTTACTTTACTGTCCCTTTAACTCATTGATATCCATCTGTGGGACTTTTTGGCTTGATGAAACTGCAATACTTATACAGATTTCTATTGATCTGATAGTTATATGGCAACAACCCTTTTGAATATATAATGGTTTTGTGTAGCTACTATGTAGCGAATACAGTTCAACACACTGAGAACTATGGAAAGCTACTATGCAGCACAAATAATAAGTTCACTTTAAGGAAAAAGTAAATATCCTTAATGAAATAATGACTTATACACTAAGGAAAAAGGTAAATAAACCTTAATTCCACACACTCATATACACACACGTTTGATCCCTTCCTTTCCAATCCCGCCCCTTTTCATGTCCCATTTCCCTTTTATTTTTTGTAAATAACACTTTGTTCCATAAATATTATCTCTAAATATAACTTTTATTTCCCTAGCATTTGTATGTGTTCTGCTAAGTAAACTAGCTAGTTTACAGGTCTCAAAAAACACTACATTTAAAAAATCTGTATTTTGGATTTTGTCTGAGCACAGCATTTAACTCACATGTACTATGCAGTGCAGTCAGCATGCTAATATCACTCTCTACACCATCCATTAAAAGAATAGGGCATGCTAAAAAGTTTAGGTGAAGTGATGATGCCTTATTAACCATTAAAATACCAGTTCACTATTCTTTGTGTGAGGTCATGCAATAGATAACACACCCTGCACTATCACTCTACTTGTAATCCAGCCTTATAAGTTTCTGACCCCTTGGAAATATTTCTGTTGACGTTCATACCTGTGAGGACCAGTTTGGCTGTGCAAGATTCTCTAGTGCTTCACCTCATTTTTGGTTGTAACCTGGATTTGCTATCTTCTAAACAGGCATGTAATGTAAAACATGCAACAAAGTTGCACCTAACAATAACAGCTTTCTTTTTTTGGAAAGCAATAAATAAATGTATTGTTGAAAATAGCAATTTTTGAATGGCCAATAGCACTAGTTTACAAGTTAAACTATGTCTACCAACCTATCCCATACATTATAAAAATGACTGATGCAGGAGAGCCACAGTGATACTATTATGCTTCTGTAAAGAGTGGTGCTATAACGATTCTGAAGTAGGTGTTAATATATAAACAGAAAATGCCCATTAGCTTGCTTAATCAATACAAATTCAGATGTTTAATGCACATATTGTATATTGCATTTGAACTAGCTATGATTACTAACATAAATAGATAGGGGTTCTTAATTTATAAGATAATTAGAGGAAAACTCTTTTAGCCCTCAAAATTACAAATACATTTTTGCATTAAAATTAATAGTAGATCATATTCATTTCTTTGATAATAAAGAATAATTAGGGATTGTATTATGGAAAACAAATATATCTTTTGAGAATTAATCTGGTTTTTCAGGCCATTCTCAGTGTTAATGAAACAGATGGTATTTAAGAGAATCCAGAAGGTAGTACTTGGTCTATAGCTATAGGCAGGCTTCCAAGTAGAATTTAATTTGGGCAATTTGATGGAAGGGTGGAGTGTTTTAGTTATGTTAAGCTTAGCATTGCATACCACAGTGTGGTTCATTTAAATATAATGCTCTTTGTTTATTATAAATACATTATTAGAGAGAGCAGATGGAGCACACATACACTGTGCAAAGTCATCAAATCAAGTTTTTTTAGTGTAAAGATGAATTAAAAAGCAAGTAATAAATAGAAGCAACTTTAACCTGGCACAATTTGACTCCATAGCTATTTCAATAATGCAAAGATGTAATTTTCTCAATAAATTTATATATATATATATATATATATATATATATATATATATATATAGAAATTTCCAAATGAACTCTGCACTCACTCCACTTCACAACCGCCAAGGGTGCATCCAATGCCACAGCGTGCCTTTACAAATATCCAAAAATGAAAGCACTCACTAGGACTTAACACATTAAAGCAATCACAGCTTTATTTTAACAAAGTGACGTTTCGAGGATTCCAACCTCGTCCTCAGACTTTACATTTGTGTACATACCTCAGTTCTTTTAAACCCTCCACCGACTATCACCGCGATACAGGAAGTCACCCGGCGTCCTGTGCGCAAAACTGCGCATGTCCAGTGCGTCGGCATGGCAACCGGCCGCGGTGTACACTAAAACAAAAATAAAAATGTGAATACAAATGGTTACAATATAGAGTTATTCAATTGTTACTTTATGGTTAATGCACGTAACATCCTAACTATGCATGCTAATACCTATTTCAAAGGTTACCTAGCAATTTATAACTATAGAACTGTGAACTGGTATAGACTTAATTCCTAATCTTATATCAAACCTACCACATTGTATGGCTATATCAGCAATCAATTATAAAAATAAAAATATACTATACACAGATTGGTACAAACTAGAACAAGATAATACCCCCTAATTTATTACTTATCGTTTCCAAATACTATTTTAAGTGCCACTATAGTATTATGGGTCTATTTCACAAGTAACAGTGCCAGTCCAGGTTGGTATTCAAACCATCTGGTACCAAAGTGCCCAGATTAAAGATCCACCTGGACTCGCACTGTAACAGGAGTCAATCTCTGTCACCTCCCCTAGTCGGGGGTGGAATGTGATCTATGATCACATATCTCAAATTCGCAACCGTATGGGCAGTCAACGCAAAATGTCGTGCCACGGGTTGGTCAGACCCCTTATTTTTTATGGCCAGTCGAATGGCTGCACGATGATTGGCCATACGGGTGCGTAAGTCATCAATAGTCTTTCTGACATAGAATAACCCACACGGACAGTGTAATAGATACACTATATGTGTCGTCGTGCAGGTTACTCTATGTCGGATAGTATATCTACGATTAGTGGTAGGATGAACAAAGAATTTTGCATTAGACAAACCACTACATGTAGTGCATCCTGCACACTTATAGCATCCAGGTTTTTTAGTCTGCAGCCAGTTAGATTTTTCGTAACACTGTACAGGGTCAACCTTCACCAGAATGTCCCGTAGAGAACGTGATCTTCTAAAGCCTACTTGTGGGTATCTAGAACCCTTAAATGGTAGATTTTTGTCACTTTCCATGATATTCCAGTTCTTCTTTACCAATCCTTGTAGATTTTGCTTGTCTGAAGTATAAGTGGTCGTAAGGATCGTAAGTTTCTCTTGGTAACCCCTCTGTAAGAACCTTGTTTTCATCTCCATCGATTGTTGTTGGGCATTGCTTTGTTTGCTATTATTTCTCATGACCCTCTTAAATTGAGAGATGGGTAGAGCCTTCTTTAATGATGGAGGATGGCAACTAGTAGCCTCCAGCAATGAATTCCTGTCCGTCTCCTTTTTGTACAGAGTTGTACCCAACATACCATCTTCCATAAATATTCGTAGGTCAAGGAAATCTACTGATGTAGAACTTTTGGTCATCTTGAATTGTAGATTGGGATTAATGGTATTCAATGCCCTATACCAATCCTCTAATTCTTCCTCCGTACCTGACCATAGAATGATCAGATCATCTATGTAGCGTTTGAAATATTTAATATGTTGGTGTACAAATAGATCAGTATCTCTTTCTTCAAATTCCGCCATAAATAAATTGGCGTACGATGGGGCCATATTCGACCCCATCGCCGTCCCTTGTAGTTGTAGAAAGAATGATTTCTCGAATTTGAAGTAATTTCTACTGAGGCAAAGTTCCAATAATTCCAGAATTAGCTCTACCGGTGGTCCCACGTATGGGTATTGGTTCAATTGTTTGCGAACTGCCAACATCCCTTGAGCGTGAGGGATGGAAGTATATAAACTAACAACATCCAATGTTGCTAGTATAATGGGTTGATTGATTGTGGGGAACAATTTTATCTCTTTAATCAGACTAATAGAGTCCAACAGAAATGAAGGCATATTGCGGACACATGATTGGAGGATACTATCTAGAAATACTGCTATTGGTTGTAAAAGGGAGCCTATGGAGGACACAATTGGTCTGCCTGGTGGATGGGTCGGGTGTTTATGGATCTTTGGCAGTGTATAAAACGCAGGAACCCTTGGAAACTCCACTTTCATAAAGTTCCTTTCTTGTTTGGTTAACCAGCCATTCCCAAATGCTCGATCCAAAACATCATCAATTTGTTTCTTAAACAGTATAGTAGGATTATAGGTCAGTGGTTTATATGTAGCCGTGTCATTCAGCTGGGAGAGTATTTCTTGCTGATAATAGGTATAATCCATTATGACCAGTGCTCCTCCCTTATCGGCCTCCCTAAAGATCAAATCTTTATTTGTGCTCAAGTTATCCAGTGTCTTCTTCTCTTCTTTGGTCAAGTTGTTTCTACAATCCGGTTTCGCCGATGTGCACATTTTATTAGAGTCATCCAATAGTAGTCTACTGTATGTTTTGATACTAGGATTTGTGCTTGAGCAATCATAAGTGCTTTTAGGTTTTAATTTTGAAGTGTTAGCAGTTTCCACAGTAGTATCCCCAAGTCCCATGCCAAAATGTTCCTTGAGTCTTAAGTTCCGTTCAAACCTTTGCATATCTATATACATATCAAAGGGTTTGTAAAAAGCTGTAGGGATGAATGACAAGCCTTTATTTAGTATCTTGGTCTCCAATGTAGACAACTGGTATGAGCTAAGATTGATAACTATATCATTTATTACATTCTGCGTCTGGCTCTTGGTGGTCTTCCCCTTACCACCCCCTCTCCTGGTGTGCGTCCGATGCCTGCCAAGTTTTTTGATCTTGTCATAATCCCTCCATCAGTTGATCTCTGTGATGCTTCAGTAGATGTTATCCCATCTGAGTCAGTGCTATTGCCAGAAGAATCTATTGTGGTCATATTTCTTGGTTTGTAGAATCTTGGTCTCCTAGGTCTACTCTCAAAGGTCCTCTGTCTTTCCTCTGCTGAGAGTAACCACCTATAGACCTTTTTCTCTTTATAGTCAGATTCTACAGCATCCCACTTGCGATTCTTGAAAGTTAGCAATTCTGTCTCAAAATCCTGTACCTGTTTGGTCAATTTATCTAACCATTTGTTTTCTTGATCCGCTTCCAATGTTGTTATATGTGTAAGTTCAAATTGTTGTATTTCAACATCAACCTTATCCAATAGTATTCTCACTTCTTCGATAACCAGGAGCATCAGATCTAAAGCGCATTTATTTAAAATGCTGCACCACTTAATGCAAAAAGAAGGGTTATTCCTGCCTATAGTGGGAATGTTTTTCACTCTGAATCCTCTAGGGATAAAGAGTTTTCTGTGGTAATCTGATAAGAAAGTTCCATGTAACGTTAGATCGATCTTTCTTTTCTTCAGTTTCAACAATTTTGCATATATGTGGGAGGGCTGTTCCTTTAAATCTCTATTAGGAACAGTGGCAAATCGAATTCTATTGGCATCATCCTCTGTGTAATTAAATGTAGTGGCGCCTTGTACATTCTCATCTGGAGTCTCCATTTCACCCAGTGCTGTAGCTAAAGGCTCTATATTGTAATCCATAATGTATGGTGTATTAAAAAACTATTTGCGGTTTAAATCAAAAAATAGTCAGAGGTAGAGAAATGTAATAGTTCAGGGTGCAAGAGTTAAACCGTAGTACACAAATTTCCAAATGAACTCTGCACTCACTCCACTTCACAACCGCCCAGGGTGCATCCAATGCCACAGCGTGCCTTTACAAATATCCAAAAATGAGAGCACTCACTAGGACTTAACACATTATAGCAATCACAGCTTTATTTTAACAAAGTGACGTTTCGAGGATTCCAACCTCGTCCTCAGACTTTACATTTGTGTACATACCTCAGTTCTTTTAAACCCTCCACCGACTATCACTGCGATACCGGAAGTCACCCGGCGTCCTGTGCGCAAAACTGCGCATGTCCAGTGCGTCGGCATGGCAACCGGCTGCAGTGTACACTAAAACAAAAATAAAAATGTGAATACAAATGGTTACAATATAGAGTTATTCAATTGTTACTTTATGGTTAATGCACTTAACATCCTAACTATGCGTGCTAAATGCGCTTTAGATCTGATGCTCCTGGTTATCAAAGAAGTGAGAATACTATTGGATAAGGTTGATGTTGAAATACAACAATTTGAACTTACACATATAACAACATTGGAAGCGGATCAAGAAAACAAATGGTTAGATAAATTGACCAAACAGGTACAAGATTTTGAGACAGAATTGCTAACTTTCAAGAATCGCAAGTGGGATGCTGTAGAATCTGACTATAAAGAGAAAAAGGTCTATAGGTGGTTACTCTCAGCAGAGGAAAGACAGAGGACCTTTGAGAGTAGACCTAGGAGACCAAGATTCTACAAACCAAGAAATATGACCACAATAGATTCTTCTGGCAATAGCACTGACTCAGATGGGATAACATCTACTGAAGCATCACAGAGATCAACTGATGGAGGGATTATGACAAGATCAAAAAACTTGGCAGGCATCGGACGCACACCAGGAGAGGGGGTGGTAAGGGGAAGACCACCAAGAGCCAGACGCAGAATGTAATAAATGATATAGTTATCAATCTTAGCTCATACCAGTTGTCTACATTGGAGACCAAGATACTAAATAAAGGCTTGTCATTCATCCCTACAGCTTTTTACAAACCCTTTGATATGTATATAGATATGCAAAGGTTTGAACGGAACTTAAGACTCAAGGAACATTTTGGCATGGGACTTGGGGATACTACTGTGGAAACTGCTAACACTTCAAAATTAAAACCTAAAAGCACTTATGATTGCTCAAGCACAAATCCTAGTATCAAAACATACAGTAGACTACTATTGGATGACACTAATAAAATGTGCACATCGGCGAAACCGGATTGTAGAAACAACTTGACCAAAGAAGAGAAGAAGACACTGGATAACTTGAGCACAAATAAAGATTTGATCTTTAGGGAGGCCGATAAGGGAGGAGCACTGGTCATAATGGATTATACCTATTATCAGCAAGAAATACTCTACCAGCTGAATGACACGGCTACATATAAACCACTGACCTATAATCCTACTATACTGTTTAAGAAACAAATTGATGAAGTTTTGGATCGAGCATTTGGGAATGGCTGGTTAACCAAACAAGAAAGGAACTTTATGAAAGTGGAGTTTCCAAGGGTTCCTGCGTTTTATACACTGCCAAAGATCCATAAACACCCGACCCATCCACCAGGCAGACCAATTGTGTCCTCCATAGGCTCCCTTTTACAACCGATAGTAGTATTTCTAGATAGTATCCTCCAACCATGTGTCCGCAATATGCCTTCATTTCTGTTGGACTCTATTAGTCTGATTAAAGAGATAAAATCGTTCCCCACAATCAATCAACCCATTATACTAGCAACATTGGATGTTGTTAGTTTATATACTTCCATCCCTCACGCTCAAGGGATGTTGGCAGTTCGCAAACAATTGAACCAATACCCATACGTGGGACCACCGGTAGAGCTAATTCTGGAATTATTGGAACTTTGCCTCAGTAGAAATTACTTCAAATTCGAGAAATCATTCTTTCTACAACTACAAGGGACGGCGATGGGGTTGAATATGGCCCCATCGTACGCCAATTTATTTATGGCGGAATTTGAAGAAAGAGATACTGATCTATTTGTACACCAACATATTAAATATTTCAAATGCTACATAGATGATCTGATCATTCTATGGTCAGGTACGGAGGAAGAATTAGAAGATTGGTATAGGGCATTGAATACCATTAATCCCAATCTACAATTCAAGATGACCAAAAGTTCTACATCAGTAGATTTCCTTGACCTACGAATATTTATGGAAGATGGTATGTTGGGTACAACTCTGTACAAAAAGGAGACGGACAGGAATTCATTGCTGGAGGCTACTAGTTGCCATCCTCCATCATTAAAGAAGGCTCTACCCATCTCTCAATTTAAGAGGGTCATGAGAAATAATAGCAAACAAAGCAATGCCCAACAACAATTGATGGAGATGAAAACAAGGTTCTTACAGAGGGGTTACCAAGAGAAACAGATCAACCAACACTTCCAGAAATTTGCCTCCATGGATCAAGATACAGCCTTACGAACTGTGACAAAAGGGGACAAGGAAAGAAGGATGATCCTTACGACCACTTATACTTCAGACAAGCAAAATCTACAAAGATTGGTAAAGAAGAACTGGAATATCGTGGAAAGTGACAAAAATCTACCATTTAAGGGTTCTAGATACCCACAAGTAGGCTTTAGAAGATCACGTTCTCTACGGGACATTCTGGTGAAGGTTGACCCTGTACAGTGTTACGAAAAATCTAACTGGCTGCAGACTAAAAAACCTGGATGCTATAAGTGTGCAGGATGCACTACATGTAGTGGTTTGTCTAATGCAAAATTCTTTGTTCATCCTACCACTAATCGTAGATATACTATCCGACATAGAGTAACCTGCACGACGACACATATAGTGTATCTATTACACTGTCCATGTGGGTTATTCTATGTCGGAAAGACTATTGATGACTTACGCACCCGTATGGTCAATCATCGTGCAGCCATTCGACTGGCCATAAAAAATAAGGGGTCTGACCAACCCGTGGCACGACATTTTGCGTTGACTGGCCATACGGTTGCGGATTTGAGATATGTGATCATAGATCACATTCCACCCCCGACTAGGGGAGGTGACAGAGATAGACTCCTTTTACAGTGCGAGTCCAGGTGGATCTTTAATCTGGGCACTTTGGTACCAGATGGTTTGAATACCAACCTGGACTGGCACTGTTACTTGTGAAATAGACCCATAATACTATAGTGGCACTTAAAATAGTATTTGGAAACGATAAGTAATAAATTAGGGAGTATTATCTTGTTCTAGTTTGTACCAATCTGTGTATAGTATATTTTTATTTTTATAATTGATTGCTGATATAGCCATACAATGTGGTAGGTTTGATATAAGATTAGGAATTAAGTCTATACCAGGTCACAGTTCTATAGTTATAAATTGCTAGGTAACCTTTGAAATAGGTATTAGCACGCATAGTTAGGATGTTAAGTGCATTAACCATAAAGTAACAATTGAATAACTCTATATTGTAACCATTTGTATTCACATTTTTATTTTTGTTTTAGTGTACACCGCGGCCGGTTGCCATGCCGACGCACTGGACATGCGCAGTTTTGCGCACAGGACGACGGGTGACTTCCGGTATCGCGGTGATAGTCGGTGGAGGGTTTAAAAGAACTGAGGTATGTACACAAATGTAAAGTCTGAGGACGAGGTTGGAATCCTCGAAACGTCACTTTGTTAAAATAAAGCTGTGATTGCTTTAATGTGTTAAGTCCTAGTGAGTGCTCTCATTTTTGGATATTTATATATATATATATATATATATATATACATACACATATATATGTAGAGAAATATATTTTACAAAAATACATTATATATATATATATATATAAAATCTATTTACAAACACATAGAACATTTTCTTCTATGTAAAGAACATTGGAATGTAAAATATTCATAACTACCTTTGGGTTAGCGTTGTTGGTCTAATGCATGTCAGGTAAGCTTGAGACCAATACGTGTTAGTTTTTTTCCAGTTTGAGCTATCCTTTGAAGTCTATGGAGAGAGGAAGTTAGGGCAGTTGTGAGATCTGAAGTCCTGAAGTTAGCGTGCGTTGGTTTTCACTTGCGGGCAAACATTTTACTTCAACTTGTAATACGTGCACTAACCTGTATCCCTTTAAAAGTTTACTTCTGTCGGTGTTTGCGCACAAACGAAAGCGCTAAATAGTGTGCCACTTGTAATCTTGAACCTGTATTGGGTTGTGGTTTCAGTTACCAGAAACATATACAAAAATATAAATATAGGAACATTTTAAACTCTGCAGCTGGTCTTACAACTAATTGGAAACACAATAATTTAAACCAATTTAATTGTACACCATCTCATTAAAACTAATAATCACCACCCTAAACCTATTTGACTCTTAACATTATCTTACCATTACTAAATACCCCTATGATATAAATACCACCTCATGATCTCCCTTAATACAATTTTAGGAATTTAGTTTTAAGAGATTGTAGGTGAAGATCATACAGGGTATTAGGTTTAAGGAGAATATATTCCAAAAGGAGAAGATTAGGTTCGATGGAGTTAATTGTGATTGGGGATTGTTTTGGGTCAAGGTCCCCATAAAAGTTTTGGTGGGGCAAGTCAGCCCCTAGATGTGACAATCAGGGGAGGTGTCTCTATTATGACATTGAAAAATGGGAATAGGATCTACAAAAACCTTGGTCAGACATGCATACTTGAATATGCCAGCAATGTAATGCATCCGTAGTGCACAAACAAACAACTCCGTGCTTATCCAGCAGACTATTAACTGGGTAACCCCTATATGTGTAGAGCAATTAGATACATTTGCTCTGGTGTACTCATGTTGTTGAGTGCTGCCTCAAAACTGCAGTCTGCTGTGTCCAGTGTATCTATAACACCTTCCCTCGTGTTAGATACTAGTCCTTCGTGGGGTGACTGTGTAATGTAGTGTATACCAGATCAAAATAAGCCGTATATACAAATGTCTTGTTACTCACGGAACCCCCATCCGGGTTTCTGGTGGTTGAAAAGCGGGTACTTGAAGAATCTCTGCTGGGCTTGGC
Organism: Bombina bombina; assembly: GCF_027579735.1. Lineage (NCBI taxonomy): Eukaryota > Metazoa > Chordata > Amphibia > Anura > Bombinatoridae > Bombina > Bombina bombina. The sequence goes on from NC_069503.1 coordinate 903,930,484, forward strand.
ATATTCCACTGTTACCGAATTTAAATCCGATCATAGCCTCTTGTCCTTTCCGCCAACAATTCAATGCTGCTCACTCGTGACTCTGGAAAAAGCAGATCAGTGGACCATTCCCCTGTAAGTCCCTTTAAGTTTGTGCGTACTCACTCCTGGCCAGAAAGTAATGTGAAATCAAAGAAGGAATTGAGGAGCACCGAACAAGCTTAAGGGTTAAAAGTAAAACAATTTTTTATTTAACAATCGTTAAAAAATTAGCGGGTTTTCAGCAACCCTGGTAAAACTGACATAAAGGGTACATGGAACAAGTGCAAAGGCTGACATGTTTCGGCAAAGACGCCGTACTCTAAGCCTCGTGTAAAAGATTAAACACAGACTGCATTCAAAACAATCCAAAGTTTGCTGATAGGACAAGAGGCACAAACCTCCACTCGGGAAAAATCAGCAGACCCACATGGACACCTACTCTCCTATGTGAACACTCAGTGCTGGGAGTGTGTGTACCATTATTAGGTTCCTCCCTCAGACTAAAAATCATATAAGATATAGACCAAATCCTCAGCACATATGTAAATAAAGCTAAGGAATATAGGGAGGATAAATAAAGGAGCATAATCTAATACACCTAGTCACAAAGGTACAATGTGTTCTTGCCCGCACCTATAGAAAACGAAATTCTACGGGCCTAACGGGGGATATCTATATTATGCGCAAACACACAAATAAAGTTAGTCTGTAGACATGCTACATTATGACGTTATTATTCTAAAAGTCAGTAATGCATACGTACCACAGATAGAGTGATCATCAACTACAGCCCGGGGGGGAGGGGGATTTAAATATATCCACTGTCGAAAGTGGCAAATGAACATTAGTGTGGAGATTGTTCAACTATTAAATAGTGATGTCCCGAACTGTTCGCCCGCGAACGGTTCACAGCGAACATAGGTTGTTCGCGTTTGTGGGCGAACACATGGCGATGTTCGATCTGCCCCTATGTGTCATCATTGTGGAAACTTTGACCCTTTATGTCACAGCCGCCTGACACATTAGAGCCAATCAACATCAGACACTCCCTCACAGACACTCCCAGCTACTCGGAATCCGCCATTTTAGACTCATAACGACCTTGCTTTTTTAATGAGAGGACGTGTTGTGTTTTTGCTCCTGACATTAATAGGAAAAACATAGCTAGGCTAGTGTATTTACAGTCCAGAAGGACTCCACTCATCTCTGCTGCAAGCACAGCACCCCAAAAAGCCCTTTTTAGGGCTATATTTCGTGCCGTTTTTTTTCTTTTCTTTTCTTTTTTTTTTTATTAGCATTTGCCTGGCTTTCAGCTGTGTGTTTAAGGCTCACAGCATATGCTGTGACTACTGCCACCACTGATATCTCCCTAACAACATTAGTTTAAATTTAACTAACCCAAAAATATAATTATTTTTCTAGTGTAATTTTTTTTCATTTTCTATCAGGCCAGTGTCACACAGCATATACTCTGGTTCATTGCTCTGTGCCAGCCAGCAGCCAGCAGTGTTAATATCCGTTTATAACATTATTTTTAATTTAAAAAAAAAAACACAAAAAAATATTTTTCTAGTGTAATCTAATTACATTTATTATCATGGCTGTGTCTGTCAGGCTCACTCAGCATTAATATACCTCTTTTTTTCAGTCTTTTGGTTAATTGGTCTGTGCCAGGCAGCCACCCAGCACTCTATTTTTCTTTCACCTTAATTTTAATATATATAAAAAAAAAGTTTTAAATTTGTTTGCTAGTGTAATCTAATATAATTTTCTATCCGGCCTGTGTGTTTTGCTGACATAGAGAGCCTACTGTGTTTACTTGCTGCCCTCCCTAGTCTATGAGCCACGACTCATATGTGTTTAACCTTTTTTTAATTCCCCCCCCCAAAAAATAATTTCAATCATTTTTCTAGTGTAATCTAATAGTATTTTCTATCAGGCGTGTGTGTATCCGACATACAGAGCCTACTGTTTTTAATAGCTGCCCTTCCAAGGCTATCAGCCACGATATGTATGTGCTTAACCTTTTTCTTAAAATTTCCAAAAAAAAGTCTTTAAATCATTATGCTAGTGTAATCTAATTGTATTTTCTATCAGGCTTGTGTCTAACTGTCTATCTGACTTACACAGCATACTGTTGTTATAATTGCTGCCCTAAGTAGCAGCCAGCCAGTGCGACCACTCATAGAGTCATATGTGCATTGCACTTCTTAACATAATTTTAATATTAAAATCTAAAATTTTAAAATATTTTGCTAGTGTAATGTAACTTAATTTTCTATTAGTCCTGTGTTTTTGTCACTTACACAGCATACTGTGTTAAATTACTGCCCTACCTACCATCCACGACTCATATCTGCCAGCCTGTCTGCCAGGCCCAAGTAGCCAATTAGTGGCACCAATCACAATTCTTGTAACAGTAATAAAAAAATAAAAAAAACATAATTTTTTGGACTGCAAATATTCAGTCTCCTAGGGCCATTGAATTTCATTTACCTCCTGCCTGCCACTGCCAGCCTTTTGTGCCAGGCCGTCTAGCCAACTATTTACACCAATCATAATTGTTGTCACAGTCAGACAGTATAGTTATTAATTTAAATAAAACATTTTTTTAGTGTTGATCTTAACCCTCAGTTTGCTCGTGCCTTTGAATTGCACTTTTCTACAGCCTTCCAAGCCTGTGTGCCAGGCCTACTTAAAAAATATTTACACCAATCATATTTGTTGTGACAGTATTCTAATAATTAAAAATTAAAATTTTTGGTAATAGTTGCTGTGATTTGAATCGTCAGTTTGCTGGTGCCATTGAATAGCACTTTCCTCCTGCCTTGCAGCCTGCCGGCTTTGGGTGCGGCTATTCATGCAGGCCATATAGAGCTGACAACATTCGGTGTCGTATCAGCTATTAAACTAATAAGAACAGTACTACCAAAATACAGCCAATGAAGGGCCTTAGGAAGACTGGGCCAAGGTTGGATTGTAGTATTTGGTTAGGCTAATCCTGATGGCCATGTAGACCACCACCACCGAGAGTCCTGGAAGTAACAGGGATGATGAGATGAAAGAGCTAAGAATAGTAGAACTTGAAACAACAGAGTTAGCCCTGGGTGTTAGTGCAAAACCGCTTGGCTTTTTTTTGGCTTTGGGTGCGGCTATTCATGCAGGCCATATAGAGCTGACAACATTCGGTGTCATATCAGCTATTAAACTAATAAGAACAGTACTACCAAAATACAGCCAATGAAGGGCCTTAGGAAGACTGGGCCAAGGTTGGATTGTAGTATTTGGTTAGGCTAATCATGATGGCCATGTAGACCACCACCACCGAGAGTCCTGGAAGTAACAGGGATGATGAGATGAAAGAGCTAAGAATATTAGAACTTGAAACAACAGAGTTAGCCATGGGTGTTAGTGCAAAACCGCTTGGCTTTTTTTTGGCTTTGGGTGCGGCTATTCATGCAGGCCATATAGAGCTGACAACATTCAGTGTCGTATCAGCTATTAAACTAATAAGAACAGTACTACCAAAATACAGCCAATGAAGGGCCTTATGAAGACTGAGCCAAGGTTGGATTGTAGTATTTGGTTAGGCTAATCATGATGGCCATGTAGACCACCATGTAGTAATAAGAACAGTACTACCAAAATACAGCCGATGAAGGGCCTTAGGAAGACTGAGCCAAGGTTGGATTGTAGTATTTGGTTAGGCTAATCATGATGGCCATGTAGACCACCACCACCGAGAGTCCTGGAAGTAACAGGGATGATGAGATGAAAGTGCTAAGAATAGTACTACTTGAAACAACAGAGTTAGCCATGGGTGTTAATCCAAGACCGCTTGGATTTATTTTTGTATTGGGTGCAGCTAATCATGCAGGCCATATAGAGCTGACAACATTCGGTGTTGTATCAGCTATAAAAATAATAAGAACTGTACTATCAAAATACAGACAATGAAGGGCCTATGAAGACTGAGCAAAGGTTGGATTGTAGTATTTTTTTCGGCTAATCATGATGGCCATGTAGACCGCCCGTAACAGGGATGAAAGTGCTAAGAATAGTACTAATTGAAACAACAGAGTTAGCCATGGGTGTTAGTCTAAGACCACTCAGCTTTTTTTTGGGTTTGGGTGCAGCTAATCATGAAGGCCAGATAGACCTGCCACCATTTGGTGTTGTAACAGGTATGAAAATGCAAAGAACAGTACTACTTAACACAACCTACTTACCATGGGTCCCAGAACATATGTTTGGTTGTTATATTTTGTAAGGGTAATCATGCAGGCCATATAGACCTCCACCGATAGGGTGAGTATGAGTAACAGCTATTAAAATGCGAAGGACATTACTAATTAACACAACATAGTTACCATGGGTCGCAGACCAAGAGCAGATGTCTTATTATTATATTTTGTATGGGTAATAATCCAGGCCATATAGACCTCACCAAATAGGGGGAGTTACAGAGATTAAAGTGCTAAGAATGGTAGTACTTAAAAAACAACCTCGTTAAAATAGGTAGCAGACCACATGTCTTATTATTATAATTTTTCAGGGTAATCTGGCAGGCCATATAGAACTCCCCTGATAGGGGGGGGGGGGGAAGGGATTAAAGTGCTAAGAAAAGTACTAATTGACACAAGCTAGTTGGGTCCAAGAACACATGTTTGATTATTAGAATTTATTAGGGTAATTATATATCTAACAAATCTATCTATTTCTCTTCTATCGATTCTATCTAACTATCAATCTATGTATATCTATCTATCCTATCTATCACTATCAATCTATCTTCTGTCCGGGATGTTTTGAGACAGCCACTTTGGGAATGTTAGTTGATTTAGACCCATTATGGCTTAAAAGCAGACTCTGCATCAACTATGTAATTTTCCATGGGAGTTTTGCCAGGGATCCCCCTCCAGCATGCAACAGTCCAGGTGTTAGTACCCTTGAAACAACTTTTCCATCACTATTGTGGCCAGAAAGAGTCCTTGTAGGTTTTAAAGTTCGCCTGCCTATTGAATTCAATGGCGGTTCGCGCGGTTCGCGCGTTCGCGAACAATACCGGAAGTTCGAGTCCGCGGTTCGTGAACCGAAAATTTTAGGTTCGCGACATCACTACTATTAAATACAAATTTATACAAATTGATACAAATTAATACAAAATAAGTGGAAATGGGGCACGGAATGACCTTGAGTTAAAGCTAAAATTTGCTAGACAGAACTATTTTAAGTAAAGTAAATAATCATTGAGTCTCAATCCACTGATAAAAAAGGAATCATATAGATGAAGTGTCATGTAATAATAAATATTATAGTCTATTGTCAACCTGTCTAACTTGATATTTAAAGGTTATGGTGGACACCAGTTAAGATAAACAACCCACAGACCCTGATTTTAAAAGGACCTCTAAACCTGACAGTTAATGTTTTAAGTAAAAATGGGTGGCCTGGGTTAAATAGTATTCTGATCCAGTAAGTTAAACAATATTGATCGCTGGTAAACCAATCCCACCTATGGATCCTGTTGTTGCAAGAGTATAAAGATCTACCAAAACTAGATCTACCAAAATTGAATCTGTATATGGTCAAACTCAGAGTTGAGACCCTCTGGAATCCTGGTCCACAGCCTGAATATCTAGAAGGCCTCATGCTCCGCCAGTTTTCTGGACCTAATGTCTCCCGATTTCACTGGTAGGACCCTCTCAATCAAATTCCATTTAAAGTTCCTCACATCTTTATCATGAAATCTTGAAAAATGAGTGATTAGTGGTGTGATGAGAGTACCTGCCCTGATGTCTGCTAAATGCTCCTTTATTCTGACCTGTGCTTCCCTCGTAGAGAGACCCACATATTGGAGACCACAATGGGTGCAGGAGTTGACATATACAATTAATGTTGAGCAACAATTAAGGCAGGATTTGATCTGGAATGTCTCCCCTGTAACCAACGAGCTGAAGTTGGCACCTATTTGTGCCTTTGCACAGGCTACGCATGTAAGATGGATACAGTGATACATCCTATTCAGTCTCAGCCAGGAGGAGTTGTCTTCTGTGCTTTTTCTTAATCTGGTAGGGTCCACTATGTTACCCACTGTTCTTCCCCTCCTATATGCAAATCTTATGCCCCCCTCCACTACTCTTTGGAGCCCATCATCTGCTGCGGTCAAGGGGTAGTGTTTCCAATTATTTCACGAATCTGAGGATGCTGTTGGGAATACTCTGTGATGAATACAACTTTGTCACTGGTGTTGTCTTCCTTCCTATTGGTTGCACTCTTGGCCCTAGACAAAAGTTTGTTCCTATACAGTGTTTTCACTGTTCTCCTGGCTTTTTGAATGGAAAATAACTTGTAACGTCTCTCCTCTAGTCTCTCAGTCAGGTCATCTGCTTGATTTTCATACTCAGCCTCATTCATACAATTCCTTTTGAGGCATATGAATTGGCCTTTCACCACACCTTGAAAGACCCTTTTTGGGTGGCAACTGGAGGCATGTAGAAGAGAGTTACCCGAAATCATTTTCCAGTAGACTTCAGTCTCTACAATTTGCTCTGGGGTGCCCCTGAGTGTCAGATCGAGGAAGTTGATCTTTGATTTATGTGATTCAGAGGTAAAACGTATGCCTACATCATTGGCATTCAGATATTCAACAAATCTGCTCAGGGTCTCTTCCATGTCCTTCCAAATGAAGAGCAGGTCATCAATAAAACATTTATACTAGAGGATATCCTATCTGAAAGGGTTTTCCTCCCCATAGATGTGGGACAGCTCCCACCAACCCATAAACAGGTTGGCATAGGAGGGAGCAAATTACACCCCCATTGCTGTCCCACGGATCTGGAGGTAGAACTCACCACGGAACATAAAATAGTTGTGAGTAAGTAGAAATTTGGTGATTCTAATCACATACTCCACAAAATCCCCATCATTGGCAAACTTCCTATCCAGAAAGAATCTCACCGCATCCAAGCCTTTATCATGGGGTATTGTGGAGTACAGAGAGCTGACATCCACAGTTAGCCACCTATACTCTTGCTTCCAGGACAAATCTGATAATAAATTGAGGACATTCTTTCTGTCCGACAGGTAGCTCCAGAGGTCTCCCACCAAAGGCTGGAGTGAAGCATCCAATAATTCGGATAGGTGCTCCAAGAGGGACCCAATTCCACTGACTATTGGTCTCCCTTGTATATTCAACAAGGACCTGTGGACTTTGGGGAGATGTTTAAATGTAGGGATAGTAGGATTATCCACTAATAGACACCGTTTAGTATCTTGATCAATGACACCTAATTCCACCCCATCATCCACCAGTGAGGTCAGCTGTCATTGGATAGTTTTTGTAGGGTCACCTTAAAATAGTGTGTAATCTTCCTCATTTCTCAACTGTCGGTGAGCTTCTTTCATAAAGTCTGCCTTATCAACTACCACCACAGCTCCACTCTTATCCACAGCCCTTATTACTAGATCTGAGTTTGACCTAATAAACTTTTGGTAATATACAGATTCAATTTTGGTAGATCTAGTTTCGGTAGATCTTTATACTCTTGCAACAACAGGATCCATAGGTGGAATTGGTTTACCAGCGATCAATCTTGTTTAACTTACTGGATCAGAATTTAGTGTGGCACTATTTAACCCAGGCCACCCATTTTTACTTAAAACATTAACTGTCAGGTTTAGAGGTCCTTTTAAAATCAGGGTCTGTGGGTAGTTCATCTTAACTGGTGTCCACCATAGCCTTTAAATATCAAGTTAGATAGGTTGACAATAGACTATAACATTTATTATTGCATGACATTTCATCTATATGATTCTATATATATCAATGGATTGAGTCTGGATGATTATTTACTTTACTTTAAATAGTTCTGTCTTGCAAATTTTAGATTTAACTCAAGGTCATTCCCCGCCCCATTTCCACTTATTTTGTATCAATTTGTATTAATTTGTATTTAATGGTTGAACAATCCCCACACTTTCCGTGTATGCCTACTATATAATGTTCATTTGCCACTTTCGACAGTGGAGTTATTTAAATCCCCGTTCCCCCCCCCCCCCCCAGGGCTGTAGTTGATGATCACTCTATCTGTGGTACGAATGCATTACTGACTTATGCCATTTAGAATAATAACGTCATAATGTAGCGTAAGTCTACAGAGTAACTTTATTCGTATGTTTGAGCATAATATAGATATCCCCTGTTAGGTCCGTAGAATTTAGTTTTCTATAGGTGTGGGCAAGAACACATTGTACCTTTGAGACTAGGTATATTAGATTATGCTCCTTTATTTATCCTCCCTATATTCATCAGCTTTATTTACATATGTGCTGAGGATTTGGTCTATATCTTATATGATTTTTAGTCTGAGGGAGGAACATAATAATGGTACACACACTCCCAGCACTGTGGGAGTGTGTGTACCATTGAGTCCATGTGAAAAGGGTGTGTGCCTCTTGTCCTATCAGCAAACTTGGGATTGTTTTTAATGCAGTCTGTGTTTAACCTTTTACACGAGGCTTAGAGTACGATGTCTTTGCCGAAACATGTCAGCCTTTGCACTTGTTCCTTGTACCCTTTATGTCAGTTTTACCAGGGTTGCTGAAAACTCGCTCATTTTTTAGCGATTGTTAAATAAAATTATTTTTGAGTTTTAACCCTTAAGCTTGTTCGGTGCTCCTCAATTACTTCTTTAATGTCTCTGTTAGTCCTCCAAAGAATGTGGGCACTAATGATACAGATTTTTTGAATGATACATCTTTTTTGGAGGATACACTTTTTTGGGCATTGACACTGTATGGTGGTCTCCAAAACATTACATTGATGCATTACACCAACAGGTTATAGTTACAAACTTAACTAGATTCCTCCAGGTCATCAAAATCTGATGATGACACAGCAAAACTGTATCTACCGGAATACAGTGCACCCCACAAACTATCAGATAATTATTGTTATCCATACAGGGGACATTTTTAATAATTTTGAAAAGGTTCAATGGATACAGTTAAATGTCAATTTAACAAAGAAAAATGCTTTCTGGGCAGAAATAAGATATGTCTCACAATAAATACCAAAACTCTTCCACAATGAAACACCATCTCTGTAATCTCTATTGCACTAAACCCTCAACTCCATATAGGGCCCCATGTACAATGGAGCGAGCGGACAAGCTTCTAAACTCAAGAAGTTGTCTGTTCGCCTTTCGCTACATACGGATAGTGGATGAACATGATCCGATGCCCGAATGTATCATTACACGCGCAAGTGAGCATGTAATGCCTGCCCCTTCTTTCACACGACCAATCATGTGAGAGAAGGGATTGTCAATCATGGAGAGCGAGCAAGCTCTCTGTGATTTTCCCTCACCATCTCAGAGGTATTGTAGAGTGTGAGAATCAGTGATCTAATGACCGATGCTTCTTACATTGCGGGAAGCAGACTCGCATATGCAAACCTGCCTCTCAAGGGCTCCGGAGCAGCTTTCACTGCTTAGTACATGGAGTCCTAAATCTTAGTTATTAAGTAACCCAACCATATAAACACCCTAATAACAAAACTTCACCCTGTGAAGTTAACTCCTAACCCCTACATTCCCCACTAACTCTCAATACCAAAGTACCCATAAACCAAGAAACAGCACTCTTGGACGCTGCAGCTATCCACCACACCCAAACCATATAAAATTCTACTTTACAACTGCAAGACTCAGTTGACATCTCCAACTGTTGTCTACCAACAGCCAAGGAAACGTACAACTTGTTTTAGCATTGCCAAAAAGTGTATGAAAAATACAGCAGTATGCAAAAATAATTTGTGTTATAACTGCCTTTATGGTTATATAGTTTATGTATGCTGTCCAATATTTATGCAATGTCTTTGTACATCCTGGGGTACTTTTATTGTTTAAAAAGATATATAATCCCTTTATTAAACATTCCCCAGTTTTGCATAACCAACACGGTTATATTAATATACTTTCTACCTCTGTGATTACCTTGTATCTAAGCCTCTGCAGACTGCCCCCAATTTCAGTTATTTTGACAGACTTGCATCTTAGCCATTCAGCGCTGTCTCCTAGGTTACTCCACAGGAGTGAGCACAATGTTATATATATGGCACACACAAAATAATGCCTTCTAGCTGTGAAATGCATTCAGATAAGAGGCGGCCTTCAAGGGCTAAGAAATAAGCATATGAACCTACCTAGGTTTAGCTTTCAACTAAGAATACCAAGAGAACAAAGCAAATTTGATGATAAAAGTAAATTAGAAAGTTGTTTAAAATTGCATGTCCTATCTGAATCATGTTAAATTTTGACTAGACTGTCCCTTTAAGATTTGGGTAAAAATAGATAATAAAGAATAAATATAGAAATAAAGGCACTGTCCTGTTGAAACAGTTTCTATGTAGCCAATTTATCAAATGTCTGTCCGTCATGATCCGCTCAGCGGATCATGTCCGACAGACATCGCTGAATGCCGACAGCATACAATGTTGCAATTTAACAATGCACAAGCAGTTCTGGTGAACTGCTTGTGCAATGCTGCCTCCTGCAGATTCACGGCCAATCGGCTGCTAGCAGGGGGGTTCAATCAACCCGATCGTACACAAACGGGCGGATTGATGTCCGCAGCCTCAGAGGACCGCTGCTTCATAACTGCTGTTTCCAGCAAGCCTGAAAGTTTGCGCAGAAACAGGGGCATCAGGGGCCATTCGGCCCTTGATAAATCGGCCCCTATGTGTGTTAGAATCTACTTATTAACCAATAATAGTTTAATATCAGTGCTATTAGCTTTTGTTTCTGGGTTATGTTGTATAATCATGTATGCAAATGAATGTTAAAGAACATGGCTTATGTTTTTTATAGAAAGGTGGGGACTCTAATTTCATACTCTACAATTATTTATTGTTTTGACTATCAAGTTAAATATAAACACCATCAGAATACATTTTCTGTAAGACATTGCTGTTTGACGGAAAATTTAAAAAAACTAATTTCCTCATTAATGGAAATTGAAGCAGTTATAGCAATAAAGGCTGATTAACTTGTTATAACTTTGAAGGCAATAATGTTTTATTTAAAACTATGCAAGGCCTAAAATATATTTATGTGCTATATAAAATAATTGCACACAAAGTATTATTGTCATTGGTCCCACATGATATTTTACAATATAAAATATTAATTTAAGCCACTTTAACATGAAACTCAAACTTGTAATACTATAATCTCAACATAAATTATTGTTCTAAGAAATATATATTGTATTTTTCAACATCCCATTCCAAACATTCCTGGCTACAGAGCAATATTCAGAGTATATTATGCAATTTGCAAGTGCAATAAAAGTTCTACTTTCTACTTAATTTTAAAGTGTAAAAATGGCTACACATTCCTAGACTGTGAGCAAATTATTTTATTCTCTTTTTACTGAAGAAATCTGATTCTCGTTGCATTAAAAGCCACTCGTGCTTCATATAAGTAACCCTCCCCTATTTTTAAAATCAAATTACGGAAAAGAGAAACAGATGTCACTTAGAAATATTTAAAGGTAAATTTTGGATGCAAAAATTACATAAATAGATAATTACGTTTTTAACCCCTTCTAAGGGCTAGATTATAAGTGGTGCACGTTAATTTGCACTTGTATTAGAGTCTATTTATTTTTTAAGCTACAGATGTAGCAACACCCTATATGGTAAGTCTGCTTTTATATAAATATTTAAGCTACAGGTGTAGCAACACCGTATTTGGTAAGTCTGCTTTTATATAAATATTTAAGCTACATGTGTAGTAACACCGTATTTTTATGGACTGCTGTCCTAAATATATCAAAAATATTTTATATATAAAATAAGCTACAGGTATAGCAACACCCTATTTGGTCACACTTATTTTATAAATATATTTAAGCTACAGGTGTAGCGGCACCGTAATTGGACGGACTGCTGTCCTAAATATATCCAAAATTGCTGCTCTTCTAATTATGTCTACTTGGAGTATATTTCTTTGTAGAACAAATTTTTTTGTAAAACAGGCATCACTTCCTGTTTATAAGTAGCCTTGTTCTCGTCCATCTATGACTTTAACTTTTACATCAGCAAAGCTTTTTACTCAAGAGAAAGCTGCATATAGCTGACCATGACTGAAAACAGGTTCAGGCAAATAGATGCCAACTCTATCTAAAGTTTGACCTTGAGACTTGTTAATAGTCATAGCGAATGCCAATTTAACTGGAAATTGTCTTCTTTGTAATATAAAAGGAAGTTCTGTATTACTTTGGGCTAAAAAAATGAAGAAGAACAGAGGGGCGCCTCATGTGATGTATCGTCAGGTGGAAACACAATGAAATCAAAACATAGCCAAATGGGTACTCACATACTTCAAGAACACATTAATGTGTTGGTAGGGACATGCTGTAGATTAATAAAGGTGTGACAGCTCACCCATTCAGTCACGCTCTCAATGATGTGGTGCTGGAGAATTAATGGAAACACAGAAGAAGAGCACTACATGTTCAGACTATTAAGAGTATAATCAGCAAAACTGTACTTGACATCAAATGGGTGCTCACATACTCCAAAAGCTCACCAATGTGCTGGTAGGAACAGGCTGCAGATTTAGGTAGGTGTGGCAGCTCACCCCAAGGCACAGTCTCAAACACTGTGAGGTAGTGGGTACAATATTCCAGAATAAACTTGCACCAAATGCTAGGATTACCCCTTGTGAAAAGTGTCCGGCAGAAGGTAGGTCGAGAGATCCACTCACAGATGGTTTAAAAAAATGTAATTTATTAAAAGCATAAAATTAAAATACAACAACACACAGGTTTGTTGTAAGAGGTGGATCAAGGGGTTAACAATGTGGCCCCCAATATTTCCAACGCGCTTCTCGGTTTACAAACCATTTAATCAGGCATATAATAAATCTCAAACCTACCTCTGCCTTTTATACCTAACAAACTAACATACAAACATTTACCTCCCTTCTAGAGGGTGTGTTTTCTAATTAGTGAGTAATGAGCACCTTTCTAGTATGACCAGCATCCGTGATTGCAGTCTTATATGTAAAGGGAAACCCTTAATCAACAAATGCAAAGGCAATATCTCAAAATGTAATAAATATACAAATAAAAATAAACCCATTTAGTTCAGAAAATCAAAGTGAATATTTGTGCACACATATAAACCAATAACGAGGATTTGAAGTTATCAGGTATTGCCAACAATAATTAAAATGTTTACCTTATCATTGTCCGCCTCTGTTGAAAATGCAGACTCAATTCTTAAAGCCTGAGCACAAATGATCACAAGCTAAGGTGCAGAATATACATATATATATATATTTACTAGAATAGATTTTTTTGTTAGAAATACACCGATTGTCAATTTTTTAGTAAGTGTGTCTTTCGTAGCTTAGTAACAGTAGCTTGTCTATTTGTATCTGCTAGCAACGAGTTCTCATTGGTCCTTGTGAATCGGATTAGAGATGTCCTGTCATTGGTTACGGAGATGTGATGTGCATCTGAATGTACACTCCCTCAACCTACCACGATTTTACAACACGGTCTATACTCTTGTTATTGTAGTATATTCTGACATTTCCAAAAGTATCTTCGTTTTGCGGAGGGGTTACTAATGACACCATGTGTGGTCAAACTCCGCTGGTACCATGCTTAACACCTGACCGTGCTTATCACTTATAGGGCGAATCTGGTATTCTACCCTCATGTGGTTGTAATATGGGTTATATTAGATCGAAAGTAACATATATATTTTTTTACGTCAATGGTAAATACCATTTTTTTACATCAATGGTAAATACCATATATATACAAGTGTTTAAAATGTTCCTATTGTAATGCGAGATCATGGATGTTAGTAGTTGTTTTATAATCACAAATGATTGCTATATGTATCCATACAATGTATTAAAATGGACAAATAAAATAACGATATGTGACAATAAAATAATAAATAGAAATATGTTAAAAGTGCTGGTGTTTTAAAGTATCTATCAATGTTTTAAAGTGATGCGAAATTGTGGATATTAATAGTTGTTTTATAATCACAAATTATTGCATACATTCAGTGTGTTAGAATAGATATGAGGAATAAATAAAAAACAATAATAAATGAGGACTAAAAAAAAAAAAAAAATATATACTGAAAGTGCTGGTGTTATGAAGTAGTTATTACAGATGAATATGAGCTATTAGGATATAAAACTGGGAAAAATAATCATGAATTAGAAAAGTGAAATCTGGATGGGAATGTGTTAACAACAGTGTGAATTATATGAATGTATAATTTAGAAGTGTAATGGGTATATTATTCTGAAAAATAATTGGAACATGTAACAATATTGATAAGTGGTTGAAAAAAGTGACTATATTTGTAATTAAATACATGTAGATATGTGTATCTAGTAAAAGTGATAAATATTAGCAAAAAGTATATAGTCTAGGTGTGAAACTTAGCCTTAAAAAATAAGGGGAAACAGGGGTACTATTTAATATAATCAGTATCAAGAAAAATTAGTCATCATATAATGATAAAATGGTAACAATGGTAACACATGTGTATGTGTGTGACTAGTGATGTGATGGCTACTCAAGCCATAGAAAAGTGCATGAGTAAAAGTGTGTATATGTGTGTGGAAATTGTGGTGCAGTGCAATGTTAATTTTAATTTTAATTATAATAAAAATAAAAAAATAAAAAAATGAACAGACAGTTCTGAGATCTAGAAAGCTGCCAAATCTAATACTTCGTTTAGGCCAGAGGGAAACAGGGACTGGAACTTAAAGATAAAAGTATATCTTTTGGAACCTATTTTGGGGTGAATGTGCTCCAGGGGAGTGATGCAAAAAGTGTGATGATGACCTCGATGTTGGACCGTGCTATGTCGTGAAACACTATGTTTAAGTGATTGTTTTTTGATGTTCCTTAGATGCTCGCTCCATCTGGTACGTATTTTCCTGCAGGTGCGGCCTAGGTATTGGAGGCTGCACCTGCAGGTCAAAATAAATTACATATTCAGTACTACAGTCTATTCTGTTTTTAATAGGAAATATTTCTCCTGTAGTGAAACAATTTACAGATGTGAGGTCATGTGTAACGAAACTGCACATATGGCATCTTGGTTTATTACATCTACACAAATATTCACTTTGATTTGCTGAACTAAATGGGTTTATTTTTATTTGTATCTTTATTACATTTTGAGATATTGCCTTTGCATTTGTTGATTAAGGGTTTCCCTTTACATATAAGACTGCAATCAGGGATGCTGGTCATACTAGACAGGTGCTCATTACTCACTAATTAGAAAACACACCCTCTAAAAGGGAGTTAAATGTTTGTATGTTAGTTTGTTAGGTATAAAAGGCAGAGGTAGGTTTGAGATTTATTATATGCCTGATGAAACGGTTTGTAAACCGAGAAACGCGTTGTAAATATTGGGGGCCACATTGTAAACCCCTTGATCCACCTCTTACAACAAACCTGTGTGTTGTTGTATTTTAATTTTCTGTTTTTAATAAATTACATTTTTTTAAACCATCTGTGAGTGGACCTCTCGACCTACCTTCTGCCGGACACTTTTCACAAGGGGTAATCCTAACATTTGGTGCAAGTTTATTCTGGAATATTGTACCCACTACCTCACAGTGTTTGAGACTGTGCCTTGGGTGAGCTGCCAAACCTGCCTAAATCTGCAGCCTGTTCCTACCAGCACATTGGTGTGCTTTTGGAGTATGTGAGTACCCATTTGATGTCAAGTACAATTTTGCTGATTATACTCTTAATAGTCTGCAATGTAGTGCTCCTCTTCTGTGTTTCCATTAATTCTCCAGCACCACATCATTGAGAGCGTGACTGAATGGGTGAGCTGTCACACCTTTATTAATCTGCAGCCTGTCCCTACCAACACATTAGTATGTTCTTGGAGTATGTAAGTACCCATTTGGCTATCTTTTGATTTCATTGTGTTTCCACCTGACGATACATCACATGAGGCGCCCCTCTGTTCTTCTTCATTTTTTATAGTTTTACCTGGACCCGCCAGTGAGGAGGAGGCAGCCACCACTTGAACACAGCCCACACCATATTAAGGACATTGCACTTTGTTCTACATGTGAATGGTGTTGTAAGAATCATTTCAATTTCCATATAAGATTCATTTTTATGTCTGTTTTTAATTTTATCTTTATTGCTTATTATAGATGTGTAAATTCTTTATTATTTTTCATATTTTACAATATACTCTAGAGCCCCCTTGTGTGACCAGGTCACACACCTTGCACATCATTATTACTTTGGGCTAAGTCTATTCGAGGAATAAAGACATTTTGCCCTTCTGCGGTACCTGTTACTACTTGAGCAATAATTAAATTTTGTCGCAAAGCTTTCACAACCAATCTGGTGCCATTAAAGAGACATCTCTTAGTATTAAGGTTACGCAAAAGCATAATAATACTACCAATTTTAAGATTGAGTTTATGAACTGGCATTCCAGAAGGAGCCAATTCATTTAAAAACTCAACTGGGTAATTATCCCTGTTGTCCTGTGATTCATCATCAATAGAATCAGTGCTTAAATAAGTAGAGGTTTCACCTTCTAAAAAAACTAAGAACTTCTTCATTGATCTTGTCAACATCACTATTTTTAGGACATAAAATTGCCATTTTGGCAAACCTAAAAGCATCAGAATCTTTTAACTGTTCACCAAAAATCTCCTTTACAATGGAGTCTTTGCAGATAATTTGAGATGGAATTTCAAAGATATCTTCATAAAAGCCATTCTTGTTTGTGAGTATTCCATCTCTAAGCTTTAGAAGCCAATAACTAAACTCAGGATCAACAGATCTTACATTATTTGTTAGCTTCAAAAGCTTAAACGTATACCAGAGTGGATTGAATTTTATGCTGGCTTCAACTATAGATGATCTACTTCCATGTGCAACAACAGGAATAGTTTGTCTGAAATCACCTCTGAGCAGAATTGTTTTTCCTCCAAAAGGTTTGTTGTTATTCATCAGCTCTTGAAGGAGTTTGTTGACACATCTGAGTGCATCACTGGAAGACATGGTAGATTAATCTCAAATAATAATCTTTGCTGTACAAATCATTTGCGCATCATTAGAGGTTTGTCTCATGGAAGAGGTTAAAGTATCCAACAAAAGAACTGGCAAATTAAACTGTGAGTGGTATGTTCGTCCACCTTCAAGTAAATTTGTCTCAATACCTGTTGAAGCAACTGTTAATGCTACCTCATTGTTTCCTCTAAATGTCCTCAGCAAAGTCTTGTATAGGTAGGTTTACCACGACCACCAGGACCATCAAGGAAATAACACCTTTGTGGTAAAGTGTCATTTTCTGATGCAGCAATAATTTCTTCAAAACTTTGTCTTTGAAGATCATTAAAAGATGCCTTCATTTGGATTCCAGTATAACTTTCAAGAGCAGCATCATAGAGGTCTCTGGTCTCTGGGATTTTCTGGTAAATTGTTTGGAGGATTTGGTAAATAAAAATCCTGTTAATTTTTGCCATCAATAATCAAGATATCCTGAATATCTCTAAGTGCAAAATTTAAACAGACACCCTGTAACCAGGGTGCCTTGAAAAGTCTTCAAAATGTTTTTTTTCTTTGTACTTTTCAAAAAGCTCTTTAGCATTTGGTGGAGATGCTAAAGCACAAATATGAGCAAAAAGCTCTCTAAGCAGTCGAGGCATCATTTCACTTGCAGCTTCATGCAGCATTTTTGAGCTGTTTCTTTAAATGTGTAAAATTGAACTTCATCAACTGTTCAGATATCTTCAAAAGAAGTTGTTCCTTTAATATGGAGTAAAAGTAATCGTAAACAAAATCTCTCAACATCTGAAGTTAAATTTACAAAGTACATGCGACCAATGGTGTTATTTGCTCGATCTTGTACTCTTTTTTTCATTTTGTTGTCTTTTGATGAAAAACAAAATGCTGGGGAATATCAGTGTAAAGAAATGCATGAGCTGACAAATCTTCTTGGTTTAACTTAAATCAAGCAGTTAAAGTGGTGTCTCTTAATTGTGTTTTCTCTACAGTTTTTGAAGACCCGACATCCATCCTCAACGAAGCCGGCAGAAGTCCTCAACGAAGCGGCAGAAGTCTTCATCCAACCGGGCAGAAGTCTTCATCCAACCGGGCAGAAGTCTTCATCCAGACAGCATCTTCTATCTTCATCCATTTGGCGTGGATCGGCTCCATCTTCAAGACATCTGGCGCGGAGCATCCTCTTCAATCGACGTCTTCTTCTGAATGAGGTTTCCCTTTAAATGATGTCATCCAAGATGGCGTCCCTTAGATTCCGATTGGCTGATAGATTTCTATCAGCCAATCGGAATTAAGGTTGAAAAAATCCTATTGGCTGTTGCAATCAGCCAAAATGATTGAGCTTTCATCCTATTGGCTGATCCAATCAGCCAATAGGATTGAGCTTGCATTCTACTGCCTGATTGGAACAGCCAATAGAATGCAAGCTCAATTCTATTGGCTGATTGGATCAGCCAATAGAATTGAAATTCAATCCTATTGGGTGATTGCATCAGCCAATATGATTTTTTCACCTTTAATTCCAATTGGCTGATAGAATTCTATCAGCCAATCGGAATTCAAGGGTCGCCATCTTGGATGACGTCATTTAAAGGAACCTTTATTGTTCAAGAAGACGTTGATTTAAGAGGATGCCCCGCACCGGATGTCTTGAAGATGGACCCACTCCGGGCCGGATGGATGAAGATAGAAGATGCCGTCTGGATGAAGACTTCTGCCCAGTTGGATAAAGACTTTTGCCCAGTTGGATGAAGACTTCTGCCCCTTTGTTGAGGACTTTTGCCGGCTTTGTTGAGGATGGATGTCGGGTCTTCAAAAACTGTAAGTGGATCTTTGGGGGTTAGTGTTAGGCTTTTTTTAAGGGTTTATTGGGTGGGTTTTATTTTTAGATTAGGGTTTTGGGTGGAAAAAGGCTTTTGGGTGGTTTTTTTAGGGTTTTGGGTGGAAAAAGGGCTAAATGCCCTTTTAAGGGTAGCTTAGGTTTTTTTAGTTTTTAGGATTTTATTTGGGGGGTTGGTTGTGTGGGTGGTGGGTTTTAATGTTGGGGGTTGTTTGTATTTTTTTTACAGGTAAAAGAGCTGAATTATTTGGGGCAATGCCCCAAAAAAGGCCCTTTTAAGGGCTATTGGTAGTTTAGTTTAGGCTAGTTTTTTTTTATTTTGGTGTTTTTTTTTTTTTAATTTTGTTAGAGCTATTAGATTAGGTGTAATTAGTTTAAATATCTGATAATTTCTTTTTTTATTTTGTGTAATTTAGTGTTTTTTTTGTAATTTAGTTAATTGTATTTAATTTATGTAATTTATTTAATTGTAGTGTAAGGTTAGGTGTTAGTGTAAGACAGGTTAGGTTTTATTTTACAGGTAAATTTGTATTTATTTTAGCGAGGTAGTTAGTAAATAGTTAATAACAATTTGCTATCTATTCTACTTAGTTAAAATAAATACAATAAAATAAAACCAAAGCTAGATACAATGTAACTATTAGTTATGTTGTAGCTAGCTTAGGGTTTATTTTGCAGATAAGTATTTAGTCTTAAATAGGATTTATTTAGTTATTAATAGTAGGTTTTATTTAGATTTATTTTAATTACATTAAAGTTACTGGGTGTTAGGATTAGGGTTAGACTTAGGGTTAGGTTTAGGGGTTAATACATTTAGTATAGTAGCTGCGACGTTGGGGGTGGCAGATTAGAGGTTAATAAATGTA
This sequence comes from Bombina bombina, assembly GCF_027579735.1. Classification (NCBI taxonomy): domain Eukaryota; kingdom Metazoa; phylum Chordata; class Amphibia; order Anura; family Bombinatoridae; genus Bombina; species Bombina bombina. Next base: position 903,950,308 of record NC_069503.1, read on the forward strand.
GGTAGGTTGCGGCGATGTTAGGGGCAGCAGATTAGGGGTTAATAATATTTAACTAGTGTTTGTGATGCGGGAGTGCAGCGGTTTAGGAGTTAATATGTTTATTATAGTGGCGGCGATGTCCGGAGTGGCAGATTAGGGTTAATAATTTTATTTTAGTGTTTGCGATGTGGCAGGGCCTCGGTTTAGGGGTTAATAGGTAGTTTATGGGTGTTAGTGTACTTTTTAGCACTTTAGTTATGAGTTTTATGTTACGGCTTTGTAGAGTAAAACTCATAAATACTGACTTTCAGTTTACGGTATGGATCTTGACGGTATTGGCTATACCACTCACTTTTTGGCCTCCCAGACAGACTCGTAATACCGGGCGTAAAAGGAAGTCCCATTGAAAAAGGACTTTTTGAAAGCTGCGGTAGTTACGTTGCGTTACGTAATACCAGCGGTAGTGAAAAAGAGTCTTAACACTGCTTTTTCAATCATACCTCAAAACTCATAATCTAGCCGAAAGTAAATAAACAGCACCCGTATTTCCACCATCCCCTCAAAACCGCAACTAAAAATTTTAAGCCCTAATCTGACAACCCCCCACATCGCAATCTACCTAATATAATTATTAACCACTAAACCGCCAACCACAAAGTGATTTACCCCTAAACCACCATTTAGATAACAAGCAAAAAATAATTAACCTATAAAATACTAAACCGCCAAGCACACACAACGCAAAAAACTAATTTAAATTATTAACCTCTAAACCGCCAACACCCACTCATAACGCCAATAATTTATCTAATATCTAACCCCCTAACCTAACAGCCCCATAAGTTAACCCTAATTAAATTAACATTTAAAAATAATTACAAACTTAAATTATTTACAAAAATACCTAACATTACAAAAAATAAAAAAATCCTAACATTACTTATAATTTTAAGATATTAAAATGACTGAAAAATAAAAAAATCTAAGAGTACAAAAAATAAAAAAACTAACATTACAGAAAAAAACAAACAACATTTTTCAATATATATTTTTATCCCTAATTTAATACCCCCTTAAAAAAAAGCCCTCAAAAATAAAACCCTTATCTAACAATAAACTACCAATAGCCCTTAAAAGTGCATTTTGTAGGGCATTGCCCTAAAGAAATCAGCTCTTTTAACATGAATAAAGAAGCAGTTACCCCCTAAAAGTAAACCCCCCACCCACAGAACCCCCCAAGATAAAAAAAAGCCTAAGTCTAAAAAAACCTAAGCTACCCATTGCCCCTAAAGGGGCATTTTGCACCCATAATTTTTTTCCCCTAATCTAAAAAAAAAACAACCCCCAAAAAATTAAATAAAAACCTAAGTCTAACCCCCGAAATAAGTACTCACAGTTTCTAAAGTCCGGTGGTGAAGATCTCCTTCCAGGCAGATCCATGTTCATCCAGCGCGGGGACATCTATCTTCATCATAGAGAGAAGGAACTGCAGAGGCGGCCTTATAGAGGAGGCGGCAGCGAAGCAAAGGCAGCTGTGGAGCAGGAACGGTGGCCGTGCAGACATCCATCATGGGGGATCCTCTTCATACGGTCTCCGCCGTACACTGAAGATTGAATTTAAGGTACCCCATTTATATAGGGGTAACCTTGAATTCCTATTGGCTGAAATTTTGAAATCAGCCAATAGAATGAGAGCTACTTAAAATCCTATTGGCTGATTTCAACAGCCAATAGGATTTCAGTAGCTCTCATCCTATTGGTTGCATTCCCATTGGCTGACATTTTGAAATCAACCAATATAATAATGAGAGCTACTGAAATCCTATAGGATTCTTTCACCACCCTGCCATTTTCGGAATCCACCTGGATGCAGCGTAAGCTGCATCCAGGTGGATTCTTTTGGCTGCTCGCACAGCCATCATTCTTTTGAATGCGCCTGCAGCCAACATTCCTTTGAGGATACATGCACAACTGGCGACACCGACGGACGCGTTACAAACATGATTATAGTATAGATAATAAAATCTAATGTGTATTATTGTGTATTTAATGTAAATATTTCCCATTCCAATGTTCTTCACATACAGGAATATGTTATTTTTTTTTATAAATATATATATATAAATCTATCATCTATCTATCTATCTATCTATCTATCTATCTATCTATCTATCTATCTATCTGTTTATACCTATACCTTTATCTATTCCTATAGATATTTAGGTATAGATATATATTTTACATTAACATTATCAGATAAATATAGAAATATATATTTTATATTAAAAATTACTTTTTCATGTGAAGAACATAGTAATGTAAAATATGTGTAATGCAGTTTGGGTTTCGCACTTTAGATCTAACGTGGTATTGGGTTAGAGCACTTAAAACCTAATTATCGTAAGGAGTGTTATTGAAAATTTACATATAAAATATTAAAACTATTAATAATAATTATTAAAAATTATTATAAATACTGTACAAAATGCTAAATAATCCATCGGATATTTATTTTTATTTTTTTATTTTATTTACAGTATCTATAATAATTTTTAATAATTATTATTAAAGGGACAAGAAACCTGAAAAAAAGTTAGCTCATTCAAAAGATCAATTAAACAAGTATTTTTCATAATGCCTTACATGTAGTGTTTTTGTTCCGTTTTATAGAAATCTTGTAGAGAAATTCCCTTTATTTCCAAACCCCACCTTAATTTCCAAACTCCCCTGCTATTATACAGGTCTTATCAGGGGGGTATACATGGGTAGGAATATGGAGCTGGTTATCTGTTATGCACAGGCACAGTCCTTTCATTAACGTAGCCGCTGATGTGACAACCCCCCTGCTTCATCGTTCAGAGAGCAGCAGACATGCTATATCTATTGCAGAGTGTGTAACGGAGCGGCACAGCTAAAGGTAAGTATGGTGCACATTGAATCTCCCCTAGTAATAACGAGCAATGCATTATAATTCATATAAGTAATTGATAGCAATTTTACGAATGAAACACTTATTCAAATTATGCCTAATGTTAGAATATATAAAAATGGCAATATAAAATCAATTTTAGTATTCTAAATAAAATAATATAGCTATACAGTTTTATTATATATTGTTATATACATTTATAATATACAGATGCCTAATCCATAAACAATACTACTAAATATCGATTGAGCAATTACATTTTTATTAATGTATATATATATATATATATATATATATATATATATATATATATATATATACAGTATATATATATAAAGTAGTTGATACTTAATAATTATATAAAAGATCACTAAATGAAAGAGCATTATGACTGTTATAATACCTGTATAGCAATGGGGCTTGAAAGAAAAAGGTCATGAGTTAATGCCAGCAATTCAGTAAATCACTGAAGAAAATGTAAAACCAGTTGATTTCATTAAAGGGACATTCTAGCCCAAAACTTTCTTTCATGCTTTAGAAAGAGCATGCTATTTTAAACAGTTTTCTAATTTACTTCTGCTATCTAATTTGCTTCATTCTCGTGATATACTTGGTTGAAAAGCATATCTAGATATGCTCAGTATCTGTTGATTGGTGACTGCACATAGGTGCCTTTTGCTATTGGCTCACCCATGTGCATTACTATTTCTTCAACAAGGGATATCTAAAGAATGAAGCAAATTAGATAATAGAAGTAAATTGGAATGTTGTTTAAAATTGTATTCTCTATCTAAATCATAAAATAAATATTTTGGGTTTCATAACCCTTTAAGTCACCGCTCGTTACTTCTACAAATAACCTTAGCATAAACTTCAATCCCACAGTGTGGCAGATACACTTCAAACACTGTCACACACTGTGCTGCGGTTTACACAGAAAACGGTGCCTGCCAGTGCACCGATAACATCTTTCAGAACAAACAATTGTGCATGCTCTATTCCCCTCAATAACGCTGACAGGCACTCCTTTCAAGGTTTACATTGCTCATGCGCGAATGCAGTTGGATGAATGCGCATGTGTCCGGACACTATCTCTAATGATAATTTTATGCAAAATTCTAAACTCTGATAGGACAGTTTAGTTAGCTATTAGACAGCCCTTTTTGGGGCTGTCTTGCGTGACGTAATAGCAAAAATAAAATTATTATTTTTAAACTATAGAAAAGCATTGTTTCAATATAAAAGTAAGTTTATTTTAATGTACCTAACTTTCAGCTAGATTACGAGTTTTGCGTTATGAGCGACTCGGTAATAACTTGCAAGTTATTTCCACCGCTCACCTCCCTATAGCGCTGCTATTACAGGTTTTCATAAACCCGGCATTAGCAGGCAATATTGCAGTTTTGAGCAAAGTTAAGCTCCATACCGCACTCAGATACCAGCGCTGCTTTGAGCTGGTTTTATGTGCTCGTGCACAATTTCCCCATAGACATCAATGGGGTGAGTCGGCTAAAAAAAGCCTAACACCTGCAAAAAAAGAAGCGTAAAGCTCCGTAACTAAGCCCCATAGATTCCTATGGGGAAAGAAAATTTATGTTTAAACCTAACACCCTAACAAAAACTCTGAGTCTTAACACCCCTAATCTGCTTTCCCTGACATCACCGACACCTACATTACACTTATTAACCCCTAATCTGCTGCCCCCGACATCGCCGCCACCTACCTACACTTATTAACCCCTAATCTGCCACCCACAATGTTACCGCCACCTACCTACACTTATTAACCCCTAATCTGCTGCTCCTAACATTGCCGCCACCTACATTACACTTATTAACCCCTAATCTTCCGCCCCCTAAGTCTAACCCTAACCCTAACACCCACTAACTTGAACATAATTAAAATAAATCTAATTAAAAATTACAATTCATACCTAAATAATTCCTATTTAAAACTAAATACTTACCTATAAAATAAACCCTAAACTAGCTACAATATAACTAATAGTTAAATTGTATCTATCTTAGGTTTTATTTTTATTTCACAGCTAAATTTGTATTTATTTTGGTAGACTAGTTAGTAAATAGTTATTGACTATTTACTAACTACCTTGCTAAACTAAATACAAATTTACCTGTAAAATAAAACCTAACCTGTCTTACACTAACACCTAACCTTACACTACAATTAAATAAATTACATTAATTAAATACAATTAACTAAATTACAAAAAAACACGCTAAATGACACAAAATAAAAAAGAAATGATCCAATATTTAAACTAATTACACCTAATCTAATAGCCCTATCAAAATAAAAAAGCCCCCCCAAAATAAAAACAACCCTAGCCTAAACTAAACTGCCAATAGTCCTTAAAAGGGCCTTTTGCGGGGCATTGCCCCAAAGAAATCAGCTCTTTTACCTGTAAAAAAAAATACAAACAACCCCCAACAGTAAAACCCACCACCCACACAACCAAACCCTCCAAATAAAATCCTATCTAAAAAAACTAAGCTCCCCATTGCCCTGAAAAGGGCATTTGGATGGGCATTGCCCTTAAAAGGGCATTTAGCTCTTTTTCCGCCCAAACCCTAAGCTAAAAATAAAACCCACCCAATAAACCCTTAAAAAAACCTAACACTGAGCCCCGAAGATCCACTTACAGTTTTTGAAGACCTGACATCCATCCTCAACGAAGCCGGAAGAAGTTTTCATCCAAGCGGCAAGAAGTCCTCAATGAAGCCGGGAGAAGTCTTCATCCAAGCGGCAAGAAGTGGTCCTCCAGACGGGCAGAAGTCTTCATCCAGACGGCATCTTCTATCTTCTTCCTTCCAACGCAGAGCGGCTCCATCTTCAAGACATCCGGCACGGAGCATCGTCTTCTGTCGACGGCTCTTCAAGAATGAAGGTTCCTTTAAGGGATGTCATCCAAGATGGCGTCCCTTGAATTCCGATTGGCTGTTAGAATTCTATCAGCCAATCGGTATTAAAGGTGAAAAAATCCTATTGGCTGATGCAATCACAAAAATATGTATGACGATCTGATGTCTAAAGTCCTCAACCTGGGTGAATGCCTGTCCGTATTCAACCTGGTTAAATCAATCCATTGCACAATGTTTGTATTTTAATCGTGAATCCGATCACTCCTCCACTTGAGAAAGCCTGCATGTTTAGCAGGGGAAACGTGTTGAGGTAGTCTGAGCCTCCATATCTTGAGTGATGACGACATTAAGCCTGGTGTAATGCTGTTTGTGTCGGAAAGGTCTGCGATTAAAATACAAACATTGTGCAATGGATTGATTTAACCAGGTTGAATACAGACAGCATTCACCCACGTTGAGGACTTCAGATATCAGATCGTCATACATATTGTTGTGTGCATTCATTCTTTTTATCTTGTGAGTACAAAGAGTGTTGTGTGCTTACCACTTGTTTTAAATAAATTTTGTGAGTCAGAGTTGCGCTTCTCTTTATTATGGGGCATATTTATCAAGCTCCGTACAGAGTTTGATGCCTCTTGTTTCTGGCGAGCCTTTAGCGAGCCTTTAGCGCTGACAGTTTTTTATTGTTAAAATGGAATAAATACCATAAACATATAGCTAGTTAAATAGACAGACAGGCATATATATACATAGATAGATAAACATTTTAATGTAAATCATTATTTTTTGCTAAATTTTACTTTTTTATTGTAGTATAAATAGTGCCATAATACCTTTACTCTTTATCAATTACCTATGTAATCTGTTTTGAAAACCACACTATTTCTACACTTGTTAACTAGAAACCTGTTGCAACATGCAATACATCATAATAAAATAATAATCAAATAATTATGGCAACAATTTTTTCTCTTTAGAACATGAACATAAGGGGAGGCATGTGGTGAGTAATTTAACACCCCAGCTTGATAACAAACAATAGCTCTTGTAAATAATTATAAACAGATGTTTCTACCAAATACATTTTTCAAAATAATTATTTTCTCGTTAAATAAAAACTGAGCCAAAATAATTTTCACTAACTGATTATTAGATAATGTAGCATTTTTTAATAAACTGATCACAAATATATAATATTTTTTTATCTATTTAGATTGATATAGCTGGAAAATGGAGACAATGATAATTGATTGGATTGCATTATTTTTATCTTTATACAGTAATAACATACTTTTATTGATATTGTAATGACATTGTTTTTGAAGGAAAAGACAAACGGCCAGATTACGAGTTTTGCTTTACTTGTAAGTTATTTCCACCGCTCACCTTTTATAGCGCTGCTATTACAGGTTTTCCAAAAACCGGCGTTTGCGGGCAATATGGCAGCGTTGAGCTCCATACCGCACACAAATACCAGTGCTGCTTTGAGCTGGTTTGACGTGCTCGTGCACGATTACCCCATAGACATCAATGGGGAGAGCCGGCTAAAAAAAAGCCTAACACTTGCAATAACGGAGCGTGAAGCTCCGTAACGCAGCCCCATTGATTCCTATGGGGAAAGAAAATGTATGTTTAAAACTAACACCCTAACATAAACCCCGAGTCTAAACACCCCTAATCTGCCGCCCCCGACATCACCGACACCTACATTACACTTATTAACCCATAATCTGCAGCCCCCAACATCGCCGCCACCTACCTACACTTATTAACCCCTAAACTGTTGCCCCCAATGTCACCACCACCCACCTACACTTATTAACCCCTAATCTGCCACCCCCAATGTCGTCGCCACCTACCTACACTTATTAACTCCTAATCTGCCACCCCCAACATCGCCACTACTATACTAAAGTTATTAACCCCTAAACCTCTGGCCTCCCACATCACTAACACAAAATAAATATGTTAACCCCTAAACCTAAGTCTAACCCTAACCCTAACACCCCTAACTTCATCCAAGCGGCCAAAGTCTTCATCCAAACCTGCAGAAGTCTTCATCCAGACGGCATCTTCTATTTTCATCCATCCGGCGCGGAGCGGCTCCATCTTCAAGACATGTGACATGGAACATCCTCTTCTTCTGACGTCTTCTTCTGAATGAAGGTTCCTTTAAAGGACATCATCCAAGATGGCGTCCCTTAGATTCCGATTGGCTGATAAAATTCTATCAGCCAATCGGAATTAAGGTTGAAAAAATCCTATTGGCTGTTGCAATCAGCCAATAGGATTGAGCTTTTATCCTATTGGCTGATCCAATCAGTCAATATGATTGAGCTCGCATTCTATTGGCTAGGGCTCTTAGATTAGGTGTAATTAGTTTAAATATTTGATAATTTATTTTTTATTTTGTGTAACTTAGTGTTTATGTTTTTGTAACTTAGTGTTTTTTATTTTGCGTAACTTAGTTAGTTTTTTGTAACTTTGTAATTTTTTATTGTAGATTTAAATTATTTGAGTAGGGTTAGATGTTTAAATATGTTATATAGTTAATTTAATTTGTAGTTTATTGTAATTTTAGTATAACAGTTAGGGTAGGTTAATTATTAGTTTAATATAGTTTATTGTAATTTTAGTCTAATATTTAGGGTAGATTAATTATCAGTTTAATATAGTTTAATGTAATTTTAGTATAATAGTTAGGGTAGGTTAATTATTAGTTTAATATAGTTTAATTTAAATCTAAAGGTACGTTTTATTTTATTATAAGATTGGGATGAGTTAATATTTAATATAAAGTTAGCGGGTTGTTAGGTTTAGGGGTTAATAGGTTAATTTAGTTTATGGCGATGTGTGAGGCTGGCAGTTTAGGGGTTAATAGGTTTAGTAAGTGCTAGTGATGTGGGAGGCCAGAGGTTTAGGGGTTAATATATTTAGTTAGTTGCGGCGGGGTCCAGGAGCGGTGGAATCGGGGTAAATAAGTTTATTAGAGTTGCGGCAGTGTCGGGGAGCGGCGGAATAGAGGTGAATAAGTTTATTAGAGTTGCGGCGGTGTCGGGGAGTGGCGGAATAGGGGTTAATCAGTTTATTAGAGTTGTGGCGGTGTAATCACGTCAACTCTAAAGTCCATTTTTTTAATAGAAAACCCAGTTTGGCTAGCCTCTCCTTATAGTTTAAATTCTCTTTTCCCCTTGTTAGCTTTGTGGCCCTTCTCTGAACTTTTTCTAGTTCTGCAGTGTCTTTTTTTGAGATTGGTCTCCAGAACTGCACTTTATACTCAAGGTGAGGTCTTACCAGGGATTTATATAGTGACAGAATTATGCTTTCCTCCCTTGAATCAATGCCTCTTTTAAAACATGCTAGTATCTTATTAGCCTTTGAAGCCGCTGCCCTGCATTGTGCACCCATCTTTAGCTTGTTATCTATTACTACTTCCAAATCCCTTTCCTCCTCTGTTTGGCTAAGTCTTGTCCCATTTAAATAATACATTGCCTGCTTATTTTTACTTCCAAAATGTAGAACCTTGCATGTTCTTGTATTAAATCTCATGTTCCATTTACCTGCCCATTCTTCTAATTTTTGCAGATCCCTTTGTGACGAAAGTTCATCCTGCTTTGACCTTATGACCTTATTTAACTTAGTATCATATGCAAAATAGATATTTCGCTATTTAATCCTTGCTCCAAGTCATTAATAAAAATATTAAAAAGAGCAGGGCCCAGTACTGATCCATGGGGGACACCACTAATTCCCTTTGTCCAATCTGAGTATTATCCATTCACTACTACTTGTTGCTCCCTATCTTTTATCCAGTTATTTATTCATGAGCTAACATTTTCAGCTATTCGCAGTCCCTTAATTTTGTGCATTAATCTCTCATGTGGCACTGTATCAAACACCTTTGCAAAATCTAAGTATATCACATCAACTGATTCCCCTTTATTTATATTTTTAAATATAGATAAAGTACAGTTATACTCATATTAACACTCGGCTAGATTACGAGTTTTACGGTAAGAGCGGCTCGGTGCTAACTTGCAAATTATTGTCACCGCTAACCTCCCTATAGCGTTGCTATTACAGGTTTTCATAAACCCAGTGCTAGCAGGCAAAAAGTGAGCGTAGAGCAAAATTATTGAGCTTCATACCGCACTCCAATACCAGCGCTGCTTTGAGCTGGTTTTACATGCTTGTGCACGATTTCCCCATAGACATCAATGGGGAGAGCCGGCTGAAAAAAAGCCTAACACCTGCAATAAAGGAGCGTAAAGCTCCGTAACGCAGCCCCATTGATTCCTATGGGGAAACAAAATTTATGTTTACACCTAACACCCTAACATAAACCCCGAGTCTAAGCACCCCTAATCTGCCACCACCGACATCGCCGACACCTACATTATACTTATTAACCCCTAATCTGCTGCCCCCAATGTCGCCGCCACCTACATTATACTTATTAAAACCTAATCTGCCGCCACCAATGTCGCCGCCACCTACATTACACTTATTAACCCCTAATCTGCCGCCCCCAATGTCGCCGCCACCTACATTACACTTATTAACCAATAATCTGCCACCCTCAACATCGCCGACACCTACATTATATTTATTAACCCCTAATCTGCCACCCCCAATGTTACCGCCACCTACATTACACTTATTAACCCCTACTATGCCGTCCCCAACGTCGGTGCCACTATACTAAAGTTATTAACCCCTAACCCTAACCCTAAGTCTAACCCTAACACCCACTAACTTTAATATATTTAAAATAAATCTAAATAAAAATTACTATTATTACCTAAATAATTCCTATTTAAAACTAAATAACTATAAAATACAAATTTACCTGTAAAATAAAGCCTAACCTGAGTTACACTAACACCTAACCTTACACTACAATTAAATAAATTACATTAATTAAATACAATTAACTAAATTACAAAAAACAAACACTAAATTGCACAAAAAAAGAAATGATTAAATATTTAAACTAATTACACCTAATCTAATAGCCCTATCAAAATAAAAAAAAACCCCAAAATAAAAAAACCCTAGCCTAAACTAAACTGCCAATAGCCCTTAATAGCCCTTAAAAGGGCCTTTAAAGAAATCAGCTCTTTTACCTGTAAAAAAATATACAAACAACCCCCCAACAGTAAAACCCACCACCCACACAACTAAACCCCCCAAATAAAAACCTAAGCTCCCCATTGCCCTAAAAAGGGCATTTGGCTCTTTTTCTGCCCAAACCCTAATCTAAAAATAAAACCCACCCAATAACCCCCAAAGATCCACTTACAGTTTTTGAAGACCCGACATCCATCCTCAACAAAGCCGGCAGAAGTCTTCATCCAGACGGTATCTTCTATCTTCATCCATCCAGCGCGGAGCGGCTCCATCTTCAAGACTTCCGGCGTGGAACATCCTCTTCTTTCCACGGCAACTGAAGAATGAAGGTTCCTTTAAGGGATGTCATCCAAGATGGCGTCCCTTGAATTCCGATTGGCTGATAGAATTCTATCAGCCAATCAGAATTAAAGGTGAAAAAATCCAATCAGCCAAAAGGATTGAGCTTGCATTCTATTGGCTGTTCCAATCAGCCAATAGAATGCAAGCTCAACCCATCTTGGATGATGTCCCTTAAAGGAACCTTCATTCTTCAGTTGCCATGGAAAGAAGAGGATGCTCTACGCTGCCGCACCGGATGTCTTGAAGATGGAGCCGCTCCGCGCCGGATGGATGAAGACTTCTGCCGGCTTGGATGAAGACTTCGGCCCGCTTGGATGAAGACTTCTACTGGCTTCGTTGAGGACTTCTTGCCGCTTGGATGAGCACTTCTTCCACTTCGTTGAGGATGGATGTCCGGTCTTCAAAAACTGTAAGCTTGATCTTCGGGGGTTAGTGTTAGGTTTTTTTAAGGGTTTATTGGGTGGGTTTTATTTTTAGCTTAGGGTTTGGGCGGAAAAAGAGCTAACTGCCCTTTTAAGGGCAATGCCCATCCAAATGCCCTTTGCAGGGCAATGGGGAGCTTAGGTTTTTAAGATAGGTTTTTATTTGGAGGGTTTGGTTGTGTGGGTGGTGGGTTTTACTGTTGGGGGGTTGTTTGTATTTTTTTTTACAGGTAAAAGAGCTGATTTCTTTGGGGCAGCCCCGCAAAAGACCCTTTTAAGGACTATTGGAAGTTTAGTTTAGGCTAGGGTTATTTTTTATTTTGGGGGGGCTTTTTTATTTTGATAGGGCTATTAGATTAGGTGTAATTAGTTTAAATATTTGATAATTTCTTTTTTATTTTGTGTAATTTAGTGGTTTTTTTTTAATTTAGTTAATTGTATTTAATTAATGTAATTTATTTAATTGTAGTGTAAGGTTAGGTTTTATTTTACAGGTAAATTTGTATTTATTTTAGCTAGGTAGCTAGTAAATAGTTAATAACTATTTACCAACTAATCTACATAGTTAAAATAAATGCAAACTTGCCTGTAGAATAAAAATAAAACCTAAGCTAGATACAATGTAACTATTAGTTATATTGTAGCTAACTTACGCCTAGATTTAGAGTTTGGCGTTAGAGGGGGTGCATTAGCTATGCGTGGTTTATTTCTAACGCACTGAGTTTTTTAACGCGGGTATTTAGAGGTTATAAACAACCTTCTAACGATACTCCTAACGCATGTATTTCACACGCGGAATCCCGCCCGCGATAGACAGTCTCCCATAGAGATCAATGGCAAAGCAAAAAAAGACGCTTTTTTCACCTAACACTCGATCTCGCGAGAAATACGCACTGCTCGGTCATATGACGTATACCACATAATGCACAACAATAACACACCGCAAATGTCACAACAACAATCACAAAACAAAGCACATAAGCATTACACATTCAGAAGCGGGGGGAAATTAATACAATAAAATCAAGGGAATACGCATATACTTTAAGATGCGGAAATACGGAAAATAACAACAAGGAAAAATAAATGCACAATCATACACAAGAAAAATACTCGCATTCAATATTACTATATATTAGGACAAACATACATATACAACACTTCACTAATACGACACCATCGCAAATTAACATTTACACATAATACTATTGGACAATGTTATAAAAAACGAGCACTATGACATCATCACATTCTACACATTCCCCAAATACAAACTCTAAATGAGCATGCGCAAATTCACACAACTAATACACATTGCACAAATAATAATTACTAACAAAGCACACCTGAACACAATTTACAAGGCAAACCGGTACATCATTAAACATTTACACAGGGTATATAAGCACCACACAAGCATGGCTTCTTTGACTGTGTTGCTGGTGGGTTTTTGGAGATTACAGAGAGATTTAGTGCCTTATTGTGAGTTAGTTCGTGTTAGTGTGAGAGAGTCAGTTAGTGTTATCGTGAGTGAGTTAGTGGGAGTTAGTGGTAGTGTGAGTTATTCAGAGTTAGTGGTAGTGTGAGAGAGTCAGTTAGTGTTATCGTGAGTTAGTGGGAGTTAGTGGTAGTGTGAGTTATTCAGAGTTAGTGGTAGTGTGAGAGAGTCAATTAATGTTATTGTGAGTTAGTGGGAGCGTGAGTTAGTGGGAGCATAAGTTAGTGGTAGCGTGAGTTAGTGGGAGTGTGAGTTAGTGGTAGTGTGAGTTAGTGGGAGCGTTATTGAGCGACAGTTGGTTTGGGTGAGTGTGCGAGTGCTTTTTCTGCATATTTAACACATTTACATGCAAACACATTCAATACATACATACACTTATCAGTAACACTCCATACACTCCATACCCCATACCTTCTCATACTACACTCCATACCCCATTCCCTGTAGTCCCATTCCGTTTCATCCCATTTACTCTTATCCCATACCCCATCCCCATCCCCTAGTTACATTTAGTTTACATATCCTCCTTTTAGTCTTCTTATACATTTTGTTTGTTTAAATACTCCTTACCCTCTTTTATTTATATCCCTTTCATTTGATCACACTCACTTTTTGTTTGCTTAGTTGGGGTTTAGTTTAGGGAAGAGATGGAGGAGGAGGAGGGCAGGCAAGAGATTAGTCAGGGGAGAGGTAGAGGGGGGAGGAGAGGGAGGGGGAGAGGAACAGGACAGGAAGGGGGGCAGGAAGGGAGGGTGGAAGCGGTGGGTGGACCCAGCCACTTTGTTCAAGATGAACAAGTGGCTGGGCCCAGTGGCGGACAGAGTAGGGCTTCACAGTCCGGGAAACAGAGGGCATCGTCACAGGGGAAGGCCAAGGTGACTAGGGAGGCGAGGTATACTATGGAGGAGAAGGAGGTCCTCGTAGAAGCCTATATGGGCAGGTATAGGAGGCTACAGGCTCAGAAGATCACCCCGAGTGAGAAGAGGAAGCTCTGGCAGGAGATAAGGGATGCAGTTAATGCAGTGGGGGGCCGGAACAGAGATATGGACTCTATTAAACATCACTACCGGGACTGCAAGATTTATCTTAAAAAAAAAATAACCAGGGAGTCCCAACATGCCGCAGGAAACGGTGGCGGCCCTGCACTGATAGTTGAGTACTGTCGATGGGAGGAAATGTTGTGTCCCAGCATCTCCGAGGTGGACATAGTGGGGATCGGAGGAATTGATACCGGGAACCTGCCACTCTCATCTGACGGTAAGCAGGCCACCGGGCATGGGCAGCCCACCGTGCACAACAGGAGGAGATAGGTGAGGTGCGGGTGTTACTCGACTACATTGACCAGATGCGTACCTCCCGGATGGAAAATATCCAAGGCAAAAGTCGTATTATTGACAAGCTTAGTGGCATTCGAGAAGGCCAAACACAAATCGTAGAGATCCTTAGAAGAATAGAACAAGGACAAAACAGGAGTTTCCAGCTACAACAAGATATGTTTAATTTCTTCCAGGAGGCGCATGCTAGTCTATCTGCTGTGTTCTATCTGCTGCTGTTCTATCTGCTGCTGTTCTATCTGCTGCTGGTCTATCTGCTGCTGGTCTATCTGCTGCTGGTCCTCCATCTGCTGCTGGTCTATCTGCTGTGGGTCCTCCATCTGCTGCTGGTCTATCTGCTGTGGGTCCTCCATCTGCTGCTGGTCTATCTGCTGTGGGTCCTCCATCTGCTGCTGGTCTATCTGCTGGGCCTCCATCTGCTGCTGGTCTATCTGCTGGGCCTCCATCTGCTGCTGGTCTATCTGCTGGGCCTCCATCTGCTGCTGGTCTATCTGCTGGGCCTCCATCTTCTGCTGTTCCTCCATCTGCTGGGCCATCTGCAAAGCCTCCTGCTGGGCCATCTGCAAAGCCTCCTGCTGGGCTATCTCCTTCTGGGCCATCTCCTGCTGGGCCATCTCCTGCTGGGCCATCTCCTCCTGGGCCATCTCCTCCATCTCCTCACCTTGGTCACCCCAGTACTCCTCCTTCCACTCTTCCCACAACATCTCCGATGAGAACTCGTCGGAGGCGGCAGTTGCCCCTCCCAGAGCCTCAGCCTTGTGGGAAGAGAGGTAGGAAGAGGAAGTAAGTATTTTTTTACATGTTTATTTCATATTTATTTAATGTGTAATGGATAGGTATGTGATGATGTGGTTTTCAGACCGTTGTGGACCACAATCTGTATATAATCTGCTTCTATGGGACCAGGTCCATGGAGGCAGATTGTTTGCAGAGTGTGGGTTATAAGTGTGTGGACACCACATCATCACATACCTATCCTTGTTCATGATATTGATTGGTTTCTGTGATGTGATGTCCAAACTGTTTCCCTAATTTCAAACAAAATGACCATTACAATTATACATGATGGCATATTACTGTTTGAATGCCAATAGCACAGCTTAAAGGGACAGTCAGAACATTATTGTTTACAAAGAAAACACTGTATTACGTATTATCAAGTTGGAAACAAAAACATGGAAAAATACGTGTGACTTATGTGCTTACCCTTGTATCTATGCCTATGAAAAATTACCACTTATTTGTTGTTCTGACATAACAACATTTTAGTCAATCAATGATCAATACATGGTAAATATGCTGTATGAGCTCAATGTTTTCAAGATACAAATGCTATCAAAATGCCCTCTAGTGGTCAAATTGCATTCTGATTACATGCACTCTTCAAGCTCTAAGAAATGAGCACACGAACCTCATAGGTTTAGCTAGCAAATAAAAATAACCAGAGAAAAATTATTAATTGGTGAGAAACCTTTTGATATCATTTTTATTTAAAAAATTGCTTTTTTAATAATGCAAATCATTATTTGTTTTCTAGACTGTCCCTTTAAAAAAATTACATATGCTAACATATACTAATATTTGGTGATTGTTGGTATATCTACATGTACTTGTTCAAACAAGAAATATTGCAAAAAGATTTCTATTGACGTGTTAAATAAAGTCTATTTTCTTAAAGAGACATTATTGTGTTTGATTTATTTTAGAAAGACATTTGTTTTAACAAGGAATATGGTTTAAAGTCCTTTTAGGAGTGACTAAACAAATATATGCTCACAATAATATATTTGGAGATTAACCAATGTGGAACTCATACATTATACAAAAATCAACATTTGCATTAAAGGGACAGTATACAATCTTTTTAACAGAACTGCTTGTAATAGACACTACTAGAAACAACAAGATTAACATATACTGATATCCAAATCAATATGAAAAAGCTTTAAACACTTCCAAATAAAATCGTGTTATCTCTATTGAAAAGATAGATGTAAACCACATTATAAGTGTAAAACAAGACAATACCCCTTCCTTAACATATGTTATTTGAACATAAGCAAAAGTAGACATGTCTTTGGTAAACAATGGACTATATAACTAGAGGGGAAAAAAAACATATTTGGTTTTTAATGTGAGTGTATAATGACCATTTAATAAAATATACGACAAAATAACATCTAGAAGAAGTCGGCATCTCATATATTTAGCATATGATAAAGATAAATGCACATTGATTACTTGATTCTAATACAATAGCGCATATTTATGAATTCGATATCTTGAAAATTAAACACAACACAGTCATTTTTCATAAAAAGGAACATATTGTTGACAAACATATTAAACAAGATGGACTATATTTAGGGATTTGCACTTGCCTCGAAATATCTTATGCATGAAAACATTTTGCTTTCATTCGTTTATTCAACCAGACAGCCAGCAAAACAGAATGTTGTGTTCTTTATCAGCTATGGGTCAACAATGTTACATGATGCACACAATCCATACTCGCCATGGTTTTAAACTTGTCTTCTCATTCACAAACGTGTGTTACGTGCAAAATCAAATATTGCGGGACTACGTAATACAATCAGACGTTTTTTTACACCTTTGCATGTTACGTCTTAATTAACATGGCGCATCCTTGATCACGTAAAAACGCCATCCAATAAAAGGCGCATCCTTGATCACGTAAATACGACATCCAATAAAAGGCGCATCCTTGATCACGTAAAAACGCCATCCAATAAAAGGCGCATCCTTGATCACGTAAAAATGTCATCCAATAAAAGGCGCATCCTTGATCACGTAAATACGCCATCCAATAAAAGGCTCATCCTTGATCACGTAAAACGTCATCCAATAAAAGGCGCATCCTTGATCATGTAAATACGCCATCCAATAAAAGGCGCATCCTTGATCACGTAAAAACGCCATCCAATAAAAGGCGCATCCTTGATCACGTAAAAACGTCAGCCAATACAAGGAATCATTGGATAGCCTGGAAGGTGACGTCTTAAGCAAAATGGCGCATCCGAGATCGATGAAAAACCTCAGCCAATACAAGGACTCAGTTGATAGCTTGGCATATCAATAAGAAACGTATTTATATTTTAGTAACTAGTATGTGTCTATATTGCTATCTAGGAATGTCACGATAGATAACGAAATACTGTGATCTATCAAATAGAATACATTATAGAAAATAAGGAGATATTTCATTAGAAGCAGAGGATTTATAACTAAACTATTTAGCAAGCAGCATATTTTAAGTAGACATGAAATCAATATTTTAAGGTTACACGATTATGTACGACATTGCAATTTGAAATACATTGTAACAATAAATTAAAATCTTTGGATTATAGTGTTTCATGTCCCTTTAAATGAAAATTAATGCTAGGAGATGCATTAGTAAAATAGGGATGTGTTAGATATTATATGTTAAAGGGACAGTCAACCCCAGAAATTTATTTTTAGAAAATATAGCTAATCCCTTTATTACACATTACTCATTTTTGAACAACAAACACAGTTATATATTAATATACATTTTACTTCTGTTATTATCTTGTATCTAAGCTTCTGCTGACTGCCCCATTATTTCTGTTCTTTTGACAGACATTCAGTTTAGCCAATCAATGCTCACTCCTAGGTCACTTTACGTGCATGAGCTCAATGTTATCTATTTGAAACATGTGAACTAATGCCTTATAGTAGTCAATATTTTTAAAACATTAGAGGCAGTCTTCAAGGTCGAAGAATTTAGCATACGAACCTCCTAGGTTTTACCTTTCAAATAAGAATAACAAGAGAACAAAGCTAAATTGGGAATAAAATCCAATTAGGAATTTGGTTAAACTCGCATGCCCTATTTAAATCATGATTCATCTTTTTGGACTTGACTGTCCCTTTAACTATAGCTATGGTGTACATCTTTAACATTTAAAAGATACACATGAGAAATACATATGCCATTGATGTTTTAAGATATGTTTAGATTGTTTTGGAATAACAATAATGACACATGTATTGATCAAACGTGTCACTTATTCAAGTTGAAATATGGTCAGCCTACCTATAGCCATATATGGGAGGAGAAGTATTTTTTTACACACAGAGATTGATTTGGTTACACTATTACAATAAGATAGAATTGAAATTGAAATACATGTGCTGTCAACATTACAATAAGATTGTTTATTAATAAGATTATATGTCCTTGTTCATGTAAAAAGGACAAAAACGCTTTAGAAATGGAAATCCATTCATTAACAATTGTGGTCAGCATCACTTAAAGGGACATGAAATAACAAATAAATAAAGAGGATATACAGAGAGAATACTATTTCCATAAAAATAACACTTTACAGGGATTATCTCATTGTATCAATCCTGGGATCATTTGTTAAAGGTGCATCAATTCACGCAGAGTTTACAAATAAACACATGGATGTGAAATTTTAAATATACATATATATACAAAAATAAAGATATATATATATATATACATATGTCAAAAAATTACTATGCTAATCATAATCATGCAATGATAAAGCTTTAAGAAAAATATATAAAGAAAAATAATAAAATTAAATTGGAGATGTAAATTTTAAAGTCATTTACAATTGTATTACATATATGATTCAGGAAACACCATTATTTTTGTTAAGGTCCCTTTAAGGATTAACCCCATAAACTAGAGATTTCAATCAATGACATGAATAAAGAGGACAAAGAATCGTGGAATGACATGTCTTTTATTAGTATGTCAGAAAAAATCAACAGCGTTTATAAATAATCTTTTAAAGATCAGGAAAATTGGAGCCATTTGACAAGGTCAAAGAGTGCATCACAGTCCATGAAGAGAGTTGCCAAGGGCCAGCATAGCCCCATTGGAGCCATATGACAAGGTCAAAGAGTGCATCACAGTCCATGAAGAGAGTTGCCAAGGGCCAGCATAGCCCCATTGGAGCCATTTGACAAGGTAAAAGAGTGCATCACAGTCCATGAAGAGAGTTGCCAAGGGCCAGCATAGCCCCATTGGAGCCATATGACAAGGTAAAAGAGTGCATCACAGTCCATGAAGAGAGTTGTCAAGGGCCAGCATAGCCCCATTGGAGCCATATGACAAGGTAAAAGAGTGCATCACAGTCCATGAAGAGAGTTGTCAAGGGCCAGCATAGCCCCATTGGAGCCATTTGACAAGGTCAAAGAGTGCATCACAGTCCATGAAGAGAGTTGCTAAGGGCCATCATAGCCCCATTGGAGCCATTTGACAAGGTCAAAGAGGGCATCACAGTCCATGAAGAGAGTTGCCAAGGGCCAGCATAGCCCCATTGGAGCCATTTGACAAGGTCAAAGAGTGCATCACAGTCCATGAAGAGAGTTGCCAAGGGCCAGCATAGCCTCATTGGAGCCATATGACAAGGTAAAAGAGTGCATCACAGTCCATGAAGAGAGTAGCCAAGGGCTAGCATAGCCCCATTGGAGACATATGACAAGGTAAAAGAGTGCAACAGGCACAACAATAATAAAAAAGGCCAAATGGCAACAATTCAAACACGGAACATCAACATGTGGACGGAAGATTCTTATCTGCGCCCTTGGAGCATCTCCAGATCCTCCACTTATTGGTCATCCCCTTCATCGTCCTGTGCATGTCCAGCTACAGATTCAAGCATTGACTCAAACCGCATCATACGTCGGAGAGTCAAACGCTGAACCTGTAGCTGGGCATGCACGGTGTTGTTAATCCCTCTCAGGCCAACTGCGTTCCTCTACGCGTGCTAGAGCTTCTAGCATGAGCCATATTGAGTCACAGCCTAAAATAAAGAATAAATAAAATATTAATGATAATTACACAACAGAATAAAAAATAAGCAAAGATACATTGTCATCATAAAGACAAATCATTCTTTAAATTAATTTTTGGAAATTGATTATTTACACATTAAATATGTTATTCAGACAGACCTAAACCATTAAAGGGACAGTTTAATTGGTTTTCGATGATCCACTTTTACAGCTTGAGTGTATAAAATCTTGTAAAAGGATTTCCATTGTACTTACATTAGCAATTTAAATATTTTAGTTATACTGTGGTAGCCACACCTATCCTTAAACATTTTGGCGTTGAGGCGAAGCTGTGTAAACATAGCAACCAGAAGAAATTACATTCCCACTGGGTTATACAAGAGATAATGTATGAACATTTGTACATAAATTGTTGGATCCAAGTAGTGGTGATTGGTATATGTAGTGATATCAAATTAAAGGGACACTGAACCAAAATATTTTATTTACTGATTCAGATAGAGCATGACATTTAAATCAAATTTTTAATTTACTCCTATTCTTGAAATGTTATAATTCTATAGCTATATTTTAAATGCAAGAATGTAAGTTTATAGGGCAGGCCATTTTTGGTTATCAACCTTGGTTGTCCCTGCTGATTGATGGATACATTCATCCAACAATAAAGAAATGATGTCCAGACTGTTTTTTAATTTCAAAATAATTATAGGCATTTCTTTGTTTCAATAAAGATAGTAAGAGAACGAAGAAGAATTGATAAGAGTAGTAAATTATAAATTTGATTAACATTGCATGCACTATTTGAATCACAATAGAAACAATTTGCCTTCAGTGTACCTTTAAGTATCTTATAATGTTGATTTTGAATGATACTTACAGCTGTGCCTGGGAAGGACAATCCGACACCCAGGACAATGCAGGTTGAGACAGGGGGAAGGGATGGTATTGGGTTGGGGAGGGATGGGATTGGGTTGGGGAGGGATGGGCTGCCACTCTGGGGTAGGCCGTACAGCTGGGGAGTGGTGAGTTGGGGGCTGGGCAGGTGGGGTAGCTGTACGGGCCAAAAGACGGGGAGAGCAGCGAAGGGGGGCGAAGGGGCATTTTTTGGGAGGGACAGGACAGGGAAAATGTGAAGGGCCGGGAGGGTCTTGGGTCTGTGGAGGGGCCTGTGAAGGGGCCTGGGCAGGGGCCTCAGCAGGGGCCTGGGCAGGGGACTAGGCAGGGGCCTGGGCAGGGAAATAGGCAGGGGCCTGGGCAGGGGTCTGGGCAGGGGACTGGGCAGGGGCGGAAAAAGGATGAACAGAAGTGGAGGATCCATCTGAAATAAATAATAATACTCATACATCATGAAATCAAATCAAGGCATTCCAACTTGATTATGTTTGCAATATACTTAGAAATGTGTTTGAATTTCTAAACAATGATGACATGAGGATATGGTATGCATATAGGCACTCAGATGAATAGCAATGACTGTCTGTACAATAATAAAATTATTGGTTTGGCCTGGAATAGGCATGTGACATCATGATGGCATGAATTAGAAATCAAACAAAAATGAAAGAATAATCAAAGCATATGTTCATGCTGCCTGATATAGAAAGGGGGCAGTAGTGTATTTGAACAGAAAAATAATATTCCTTTTTAAAGTGCAAAAGCTGTAGACTTTGAATGTCTTCAATAAAATGTTTTACAATAAAAAAACATGTTGGATACATGTTAGATATATTTCACATACCATCAGACTCCAAGGGAGCCTCTTCCTCCTCCGTCCCACATGTTAAATCAATCTCTGTAAAACATAACATGTTGTGTACACGTTAAGATCAGATATTATAACATATGTTACTGTTGCTCAAAGACACACATCAATGTTGCATTAAAGATATACACACCCAAGTTATGATTTACATCATTTTGATGGAGCATACAAATGACATTAGATTTGTTATTCTCAATGATTCAGATTTTCGATTTATTGTTTGTATTATTTTAAAAATCATAAAAGCATAGTACATTGAACATATAAGATTTCTCATGTGTGTATCACTTGATGATTGTTGTCAAAATTGAAAATGTAAACAAACATATGCTATACATTTTCTGAATAACAAAGGTATAGACTAAGAAACTTGGAATTCTTAATCTTTCAATATTAAACTAAAATTTATATATAATCAGAGGAGTAAATTATATGTTTGTTTCAAATGTAATGCTTCATCAGAATCATGCTCATAATATTGATTACCAATACACCTTCAATGACATATAAATGAGTCAATGGACTTACCAGAAGACTGCAAAGGCAGCTCAGTGTCAGTGCTGGATCCCTCTGGGCTCGCCACAACAACTCTCTCTATGAATGATATAGATATATATTAGTGAACACATTTTGGATAGCACTAAATCACATCTGTATCGATTTATAAGAATAATCAACTTCAAAATGTGAAGAATAGAGCAGTCATTAGAAGAAAAAAAGCTTGATTGAATCAAGGGGATTATGAATAAAATCGAGCCATTTGTGCAATGTACAGTAATCTTGTGTAGGACACAACACATATTGATCACAATACAAAACAAAATTGATTATTAAAAATATGTATTCATGGTGCTGTTAGAGTATGCTTATATCTATAAAGTAACTCCAACAGTGAATATGTGAATTATATATCAATATTGTTTAAGCCAAAGAATGTAAGGATTAATTAATGTATTGTTTATTAAAGGGACACTGACATTAATTTTTTCAGTGATTTAACTGTTCAAACTGTTACAAATTATGTAACTTTGACTCCTATTATAATATGTATTTTGAAACATGTTAATCTTAAAGGCAGATAAGCAATTATTTAATCAATAAATATTGTTTGTTGAAGGTATCCAACAATCATCAATAACAACCCAGGTTGGTCAACAAAAATGGAGCTGTAGATAAACTAACATTCTTGTTTTTAAAATACATTTATCAAGAGAATATTGTAAATATGATTATAGTATTAAAATTAAAATTTGATTAATATTGCATGCTCTATCTTAATGACAACAGTAATAATTTTTGATCAGTGTCCCTTTAATAGAAAAAGATATTGATTTGACAATGTCGCTGTTAATGAATTCTCTAATCCATATGTTGATGTAATGAATGGGATGGAGCATGCAATTACAATATAATATGTTAGTTAAGGATATCCTCAAGAATCTTTAATTATCCTCTCTTAAAGGGACATGAAGCTCCAAATGTGTCATTGGATACTTTTTGAAACTATGTACTACTGTTATCTGAACACATGATTTGAAAATATGTAAATAGGCCAATTTCTGAATGAAAAATAAGCCGGTTAATCCCAGTAATGCATTGCTTAACCTAAACCAAACTCAATATGTTTTTAGAATAACGAAAACAATAGACTGAACAAATTTAGCTAATAAAATGTTTATACAAAACAAGAAAATAACGTGTCGAAATCAATCAATTTAACATTTAGTTGTCATGTCCCTTAAATGACTCGAACAATTAAAAATATGTAATGTATATTTTAAAATTCAAAACATATGCAAAACTGTGTGAATGTGGTCAAAATGTATCCCAATAATATTAAACAATACACAGGGGAAGAATATTAATTGGCCATTCAAAGAATCTTACATTAAAATGAAGATATCAAGAATAGATGTGATATCTTAAAATTGTCAAAATTTCAGATTTGTATGTAATCCAAAATATTTTATATTTTATTATTTTTAACTTTTTAAATTATAGAATTTGAGGATCCATATAAATATCGAACAATGTGGATGTATTATGTAATGTTCTGTCCATGTTTCTAAGACAAATGTCAATTAAAATGAGACATACCATACTGTGACAAGCCTTGGCTTGAGGTTCCAGCACCAACATCACGATCTGTAAAATATTAAATGAGGATTGGATATCATTAATACAAATCATGCCATGTTTAAACACTTTAAATTAGTACAAAATCACTGACAAACGAATGAGTTAATTTTTTCATCAATTAATTTCATCATAAATATCTCCTGTACTCTTATTTTTCAATCAGTTATGTTGTTGACTGTATCTTTAATTAATTTGTTGTGTTATTTCATTCGCATCAATTGATGGACATAGTTCATTGTTTATTTGGATTCTGCTAGTATATTTTTTATTATGTATAAGATTGAAAATAAGAATACTGTATTCTTCACATATATAATAATTCACATTTACATTTGACCAACATGTTTAAAGCGATGCCATTTACAGCAAACCCATGTTCACGTGTGTGCACTATTCTATTTCTCGGGATCATTGCGCAATGATTCCAAGTGGAATTAGGCACACGTGATTTGACCAACATGTGTAAAGCGATGCCAGTTACAGCAAACCCATGTTCACGTGTGTGCGGTATTCTATTTCTCGGGATCATTGCGCAATGATTCCAAGCGGAATTAGGCATCCGTGATTTGACCAACATGTGTAAAGCGATGCCAGTTACAGCAAACCCATGTTCACGTGTGTGCGCTATTCTATTTCTCGGGATCATTGCGCAATGATTCCAAGCGGAATTAGGCACCCGTGATTTGACCAACATGTGTAAAGCGATGCCAGTTACAGCAAACCCATGTTCACGTGTGTGCGCTATTCTATTTCTCGGGATCATTGCGCAATGATTCCAAGCGGAATTAGGCATCCGTGATTTGACCAACATGTGTAAAGCGATGCCAGTTACAGCAAACCCATGTTCACGTGTGTGCGCTATTCTATTTCTCGGGATCATTGCGCAATGATTCCAAGCGGAATTAGGCACCCGTGATTTGACCAACATGTGTAAAGCGATGCCAGTTACAGCAAACCCATGTTCACGTGTGTGCGCTATTCTATTTCTCGGGATCATTGCGCAATGATTCCAAGCGGAATTAGGCATCCGTGATTTGACCAACATGTGTAAAGCGATGCCAGTTACAGCAAACCCATGTTCACGTGTGTGCGCTATTCTATTTCTCGGGATCATTGCGCAAGGATTCCAAGTGGAATTACGCATCCGTGAAATAATTTTGGATAAAGTAGTGTGATGAGTATCATTTCATAAAGCCTTCAAATATATTTGCAATTGGTTGTATTACGAGATGAAAATAGTATATATGTTAATATTGAACAAGAACAAAGAATATATCTGTCTTAGGAATCGATAGTTAATGTATGAAATGGTGGATGATAGTGATTTCACGGATGCGCAATTCCATTTTTGCTCTGTGACGCATATTCTGTAGAGCGCAAGAAACATCATTCATATTTAATGTGTGACTAATCTAAAATCAGATATCTAAACATCATATGTAGCGTATGTTGTGAGATCTATCTAGGTTTAATATCTGACTATATACAAATTTCTTTAAAATCTAATCAAATATTAATATATTATATGAAGTTGGATAGTTACCTGGTTCAGATTCTCTGTCCGCTCCTCCCAGGCCACCGGACGGAGAAGCAGCTGCACTGGCCCCCGGGTCAGGACTTTCAGATCCAGCAGCTGGGAGGGAAGAAGAGGAGGCCGAGGATGGAGAGGATCTAAATCTTTTGGGGACCCAGAGACTGAGGAGCTCGCATAAAGTCACCTCATAAGGGAGTAGGTAGAGTTTCCGCGGGGCCTTTCTTTTGCCCCCTCTTTTACGGGCTTGTACCCACTCCCTTATAAGGTCGACTTTTTTGGACAAGCGCAACCTCATATCTGCGAATCGCCGCATGATCTGATCCTGGCTCCTCTGGATGCCCAACACCAATTGAACCGCATTGGTGATAGACTCCCAGAGGACCTTCTTAACATGCACATCTGTCGACCTCCTCTTGTTCCCAAACAGCTGGGGATAAAAGTCCTGGACGGCGTGGACCAGTGCAGCGCTCTCCTGCTTGGTAAACCTGGGAGGTTTCATGCCTGCTGGGTTTTCTGATATGATATATATAAATTATATATACAGTACGCCTGCAGGCATTAGAGAACTGACAAAGATGGCAACGTGTAATGGACTTTTATATGGTGAAGTAAACATGAGATGCACCATGGGACAAGTTATCTGTACATCTAATTGGATAAAAGTTTGAAATATTGTTAGAATGTCTGTGAGACCATCCTGACTCAAGTTGTGTTTGTGTGATGAACTCTGATTGGCCGTTCCTTAATGTTTCATATCTTAGTAACTTCCATACACATACCTCCTGGTGGTGCTGTTACTTCATTTTTCATGTAGACTTATTTGTAACTCATGGGCCTGTCATGTGGATATGTGTGACGCAGATTTAATATACGTGATCCGTTAAATATTAATGTTTAAATTCACCATATAATGTCACCTAATACTGTCACATTATTAAATGTTGTAGACATTTTTCGGTTTAATATCGGTCTGTTTCTTTAATACAAATACGTTGGATTAATACACATTTAACATTGTATGTATTAATTGTACATAAAATCAATTCGGTGACTTATTGTGAAGTATTGACATTGCTCTATTAAATGTATTTATAATGCACATTGATTGTGTGCTATTGCGTGACATTAGACTAGAATGTTTAAAGACGCAAATCTCGTGTTTCAAGATACGTTTCCCATGCAACATTTCAGAATGTGCAATTTCTGGTTATAATGTCCGTAACTTGGATAATCTGTTTATAAATGTTAAACTACAGGTTTGTTTGTTATTATTAAATAAACCTTGAGCTTGTATTTGTCTGAACTGCTCATATATGTTATTGTGCAATGGCGTCTTTATTTTTAAAGAGACATTACAACCAAACAATTGTATCAAATGATCTGTAGAGATCAAAAATGTTTAGACTTTAAAATGTAACTCAATTTATCTTTGTATTTAGATATCCTTAACTGAAGAAATTTCAATGCACATGGTTGAGCCAATCACATAAGGCATCTCTGTGCATCCACCAATCTTCATCTACTGAGCCTATCTCGATGTGCTTTTCAAGCAAAGTATGTCAAGATAATGAGATAAGAGAAGTAAATACACTCTTTAAATCTCTTAAAGGGACACTGTACAAAATATTTAGCATTTGTGAATCAGATTGAGCCTGAAATTTTAATCAACTTTCTAATGTAATCCTATTCTAAAATTTTAATATTTTCTTGTTATCTTTATTTTAAAATCAAAAATGTAATTTTTTTAGAACATGGGTTGTCCTTGCTGATTGTTGGATAAATTAATCCACCAATAAAAAAGTGCTGTTCAGAGTACTGAAGGGAAAAAAATAAACAATTTAATGCCTTGTTTTTAAATTAATGATAGCAACATAACAATGAAATTTGATAATATGAGTAAATTATAAAGTGGCTTAAAATTGAATACTCGTCAGAATTGCTAAATTTTAAAAAATGTATCAGTCTCCCTTTAAGGATATTTTGAGTTCATGTCCCTTTAAGGAGACATTTCACAATAATGCAGGAAATATCATAAACCTAGGCACCTTACTTTATCAAACTTAGTATAACATGTGACTAAAGCATATTTAGATTACCTTCTGGATTGTTTTCCCCACTGTGAATGAAATATATATTCTAATGGCTGTATTTCGCCGTCTTCAGCTTAGAGGGACATTAAGCTATATGTTATTTACGTATTTTGAAGAATACTAGAAAATTTAAACAACTTAATATTTATTTTTATTCTCTCATTAGCTTTTAATTATATATATTCTTTGATTTTAAAAAAAGCTACATAGGCTATTTTGATGCTGATTGTTGGTTGCACATAGATGCCTTATGTCATTGTCTAAGACATGTCCATTGATATATCTTTTTCTAAGTATATTTAAAGACTGAATGTAATTCAATAGTACATTCAAAATATGTTTTTATTTTTTTAATTGTTTAAAATTCAATACACAATATATTTTCTTAATGTCCCTTTAAGGACAAAACCATTCGGAATGTGGATTTAACATTGTAGAAATAAACTAAAGGGGAATGAAAATACATATAGATATGTGATGTCTAACCAAGAGGTAAGATTAATATAATTTGAACAATTTTTTAATAACTATAGTTAAATGACCGTTTAAATGACTCCACTAGAACAGAAAATAAATTAATATGGCATCCAATAACTAGCTTGTGGAAAATATGAAGTTAACTGACTTACCATTTTAATGTTTTTTAAAGCTAGATTTATGAAAATAATGTTTTTGTATACCTAAGGAAGATACAAGATCTTATGTAAAAATTTTGACATTCAACCACACTGTCTCTTTGAAGTGAACCACTTTCCCTTCTTAAAAGTGAAAAGAAAGTTATGTCAAATTCTGACTACATATCCGAAAATATTGTTAAATTTTAAAATCTAAAAATTACACAATAAAAGCATCGATGAATTTCAATCCCCAATTAATTTAAAAAAAGCTACTTGACTTTAACATTCTCTGAATCAGTGGATTTTCAAAAATTAATGCTATACATGATGCCTAGTTTGATCTTATGCATGTGCTTGTCAAATAGACAATTACCAGTCATGGGAGTCAAATATTTTTTTATTGACAGATTATATGGATATTTATTATAATCTGTTCAAAAGATGGTCTTTAATCAAAATAAAAGGTTTATTATTACCATTTTTTTTTTTTAAAATAATAAATCAAACAACTGTAAGTCATCACAGATGAAAATCTGTAAAAAAAAACAAATATAAAAAGTTAATACACACGTTGTAAAATATTCATTAAATAAAATAAGTTTAAAATCATCTTGTGTTTATGCACTAACTTTGTGCAACATTTTATCAAGATATTTATGAATCTAAAACACAAACATAAAATCTATACATAATTGAAAATACCATTATATTGTGTAATCTAAATTACACTTAAATATGAGCTTTTCAAATTATACATAATGCATATCACATTTAAATAATCAAAAATACATATATGTATGTTGAACATAAATGTAATATTTAATGTCCATTCAAATACCTCTATCAACTATAATATGTATTCATATGTATGATTGTGATACAGAAAAATCCAATTATGAACAAAGTAGTGGTCATGTGTGTAAGCTACAAATATTCTAATATAGGACATGTATGTTTTCAAAATATTTTACATTCTTCTTCCTGTGATTCTTAACTAGCATGCATTGGGCAAACCAACCTGGATTATGCATGGTCTTTGAAAGTCAATTCTCTTCAATAGGTGTCTTATTCATCATTTCCAAAATAGAGGACTGTGAAATACCATCTAAATAAATAATCTAAGTGTCTCCAGTAGGATGCCTCCACAGCCTTATTCCATCAAATAGTTGGCACTTACCATGTGAACATGTCTTTGTATGGTTTTCAAGGTCAGCAGATTTGAAAGACAATGCCAGACATGATCCCATTGGTATTCTTCACTTTCAATCTTGGCTTTTTCCCTTTCAGTCTGGGAATTCTTCACTTTCAGTCTTCGAATTCTTCACTTTCAGTCTTTCGATGAAGTCATCTCCTTAATGGCAGAAAAAGGTGTGATAAAATTATTACTACAAGTGTGTGAATCAGTTCTGTACCCCTCTACCACCCCCCATTTCAGAACTAATTGATGTCACTAGCTTACTAAGCGTGTGTAGCATCTTGTGCTATGTTCTATAAAAGTGTGAAGATGAGTCATATTGAGCAGAACGAGCCTCTAATGTGTGACTTTGAACCATAGTCATGCTAGAGGATCCCTTTCTGAGTATTTACATTTTAAGTAATGTGCAAACTAAATACGAGTTTTGAAAATGTATGCCATATGATATATTTGTGTAAAATTCCTGCCAGCAACAGTCCATACATTTATACTTACCAGCTAATGTTGTCTTTAAAAACCAGGTGGCAAAGACTCGCTACAGGACCCAATGACCAGAGCATCACCTATATTTATAAATGAAACCAATTGTTAGAATTTGATGAACAATCCTAACATGTTTGCATAATTCTCTATTTGTCATTTCCCTAGAGTTCACATCTATTGACAATACTCCAATCTAACTTCTATTATTTACTGTCTGAAGTGGCGGTTGATGATGTCTTCTCTGACATTGAGCCCCTCGTCCCGGAATGGCCCCTCTAGAACAGGCTCATCCTCCTCATCTTCGAGGAGGTGTCGGGGTGCCTGGACGGCCTGCAGCATCCCAGCCCGCTCTGCAATATTATGCAGGACGCTACAGGCTACAACGATTTTAGCCACCTTCTTTGGGCTGTACTGGAGGGCTCCTCCTGACCTGTCAAGGCACCGGAATCTCATTTTGAGTAGCCCAAACATCCTCTCGACCACAGCCCTGGTTCTCTTGTGCGCCCTATTGTAGCGCTCCTGAGCCTCATCAGTAGGGTTACGTAACGGCGTAATGAGCCAAGGCTGGCTCATGTAACCAGAATCACCTATAAATTATGAACAGAACAAAATTAAAAATTAATCCACAAAAAAGTATTTATCTTCAAAAATAATTTTGTGTACACGATAATCCACTAACAAATGTTTAAATTTAAAAATAATAATCTAGTTCAATCTTATTCTCTATCTTCCCATTTCATCTAAGACATGCTACATATGCATTAGCATAAACCAGACCTCGTCTAGAATACAAACTAAATGGTTAAATTGCATTCTCTGAGCATTTAAGGTAAGACATGCTACATATCTGCATTGAACTAAAACTAGACATTTGCGGAAAGAGACAATGACATGGTTAAATTGCATTTGCTATCTTCCCATTTCAGCTAAGACATGCTACATATGCGTATTTGGCATAAACCAGACCTAGTCTAAAATACAAACTAAATGGTTACATTGCATTCTTTGAGCATTTAAGGTAAGACATGCTACATAGCTGCATTGAACTAAAACTAGACATTTGCGGAAAGAGACAATGACATGGTTAAATTGCATTTGCTATCTTCCCATTTCAGCTAAGACATGCTACATATGCGTATTTGGCATAAACCAGACCTTGTCTAAAATACAAACTAAATGGTTACATTGCATTCTCTGAGCATTTAAGGTAAGAAATGCTACATATCTGCATTGAACTAAAAGTAGACATTTGCGGAAACAGACAATGACATGGTTCAATTGCATCCTATAGCTGAACATTACACTAACAGTTTAAGACTACAGTGGCAATTGTCTAAATAATAAACCATGTTGTGCACAAATACTCACCAATGAGATACCCAGGGGGAAACTGTCTTTCCTCAAACTGCCGCCACAAGGAGGACAGAGAGAGGATGCGGGCATCATGACAAGCCCCTCCAAAATTCGCACACACATGCATAATCCTCATCCGTGCGTCACAAATATACTGCACGTTGAGGCTATGAAAATGTTTGCGATTTCTGAAGGGCAAGTCATCAACTGGAGCACGCAGCGCAATGTAGGTACAATCAATCGCTCCCAAGACATTGGGCAATTCAGCAATAGCAAAGAATTCCCGCTTCAGGCGCCTCCAATCGCCATCATTCTGTGGGAATCCTATGTAGTGCTTACTGATACGTACCATGGCGTCCAGAAAGTTATCAAACACCCCAGAGAATGTACCTTGAGCCAGGCCATGCATGTACATCTCTCCTGATTGAAAACTCCCGGAGGCCAGGACGTATAGACAACTTAGCATCTTAGTGATGCCGGGGACAGCAGTCCTTATTCTTATACGTGGCTCCAGATGAGGTCTAAGAACATCGTAAAGGCCAATGAGCTGTTCGCAATTGAGCCGATACTTGTCATAAACCTCGAAGTCGCTCATGTTTTCCAAGGTGGGTCTTACCCTGTAGACACGAGGACCTCTAACCAGACGACCCCTTTTTCTCACTCTGAGCCGCCGAGGCTGCCTGATTCTATCAACCGCTACTTGGCCATCAGCAGCACCAGCAGCGTCTACAAGATCATCGTCATCCATATTTGCCAAGCTTAGCAGCACCAAGCCAAA
The DNA here is from genome assembly GCF_027579735.1 of Bombina bombina. Classification (NCBI taxonomy): domain Eukaryota; kingdom Metazoa; phylum Chordata; class Amphibia; order Anura; family Bombinatoridae; genus Bombina; species Bombina bombina. The sequence goes on from NC_069503.1 coordinate 903,982,596, forward strand.
CAGCAGAGCAAACACAGCGCAAGGAGTAATAAGGTATGCAAAAACACAGAAGCGAATTGATACGATGTCGATCACCATGGACGCTTTGGCCATGTTGTTTGGGGGATTTATAGTGCAATTAGTCCAATGGTAGTGAGTTTGTAATGATTGCTAATTGTATTCACTTGTTTGTATGTGTGCGGCGCAAATGCTTTTAAAGTGGGCGTTTTTTTGGGTGTTTGCTGAAATGTTGTTTTCCCCCAATGAATCTCAATGTGAAAGTGTACAATATCACACATACAGTGCATGTTTGTAATGTTTGTTCATATGCGTAATAAATATTTATTAAACGCGATATTATAGTAAAAAGCACACGTCCACGCTAACATGAATGAAAGTGCATACTTGTGTATAATGTGCATAGAATGTGATCGATCAATGTTGCTGCAATATTGTTTGAAAACGATAAAGTAACAGCTGACATCTGTAGTATTGTATATATAAGTGATTGGCGAGATGTCAATATTGTACGCGTCCCATTAAAATCTCACTAATACTGAAGAACTTCCGGCTGCCATCTGTAGTATTGTATATATAAGTGATTGGCGAGATGTCAATATTGTACGCGTCCCATTAAAATCGCCATAATAATTCAGAATTTCCTGCTGCCATCTGTAGTATTGTATATATAAGTGATTGGCGAGATGTAAATATTGTACGCGTCCCTTTAAAATCGCACTAATGATTCTGAACTTCCGTCTGTCATCTGTAGTATTGTATATATAAGTGATTGCCGAGATGTCAATATTGTATGCGTCCCATTAAAATCGCACTAATACTGAAGAACTTCTGGCTGCCATCTGTAGTATTGTATATATAAGTGATTGGCGAGATGTCAATATTGTACACTTCCCATTAAAATCGCACTAATGATTCTGAACTTCCGTCTGTCATCTGTAGTATTGTATATATAAGTGATTGGCGAGATGTCAATATTGTACGCGTCCCATTAAAATCGCCATAATAATTCAGAACTTCCGGCTGCCATCTGTAGTATTGTATATATAAGTGATTGGCGAGATGTAAATATTGTACGCGTCCCTTTAAAATCGCACTAATGATTCTGAACTTCCGTCTGTCATCTGTAGTATTGTATATATAAGTGATTGGCGAGATGTCAATATTGTACGCGTCCCATTAAAATCGCCATAATAATTCAGAACTTCCGGCTGCCATCTGTAGTATTGTATATATAAGTGATTGGCGAGATGTAAATATTGTACGCGTCCCTTTAAAATCGCACTGATGATTCTGAACTTCCATCTGTCATCTGTAGTATTGTATTTATAAGTGATTGGCGAGATGTCAATATTGTACGCGTCCCATTAAAATCGCACTAATACTGAAGAACTTCCGGCTGTCATCTGTAGTATTGTATATATAAGTGATTGGCGAGATGTCAATATTGTACGCGTCCCATTAAAATCGCACTAATACTGAAAAACTTCCGGCTGTCATCTGTAGTATTGTATATATAAGTGATTGGCGAGATGTCAATATTGTACGCGTCCCATTAAAATCGCACTAATACCGAAGAACTTCCAGCTGTCATCTGTAGTATTGTATATATAAGTGATTGCCGAGATGTCAATATTGAATGCGTCCCATTAAAATTGCCCTAATAATGATGTTCCAAACTGTTGTTTACGTATATGTTGTATTGTAGTATTGAGTGGTAAAGTTCTGAAAGGGGCGGTACAGTCGTAAACTGTAATGTGTATGGTTGAATCTTCTAATGACGTAATGATATTATGAACCTGCCTGTGTAGTTATGAAATCCTCATTGTGTTGTTGTATTTGACTACATTGTTATTGTGTGCTGACTAAAATATAAATGTGTGCTTTGTGTTTGCGTGATGCGTGTTATGTACATAGACGTATATATTGTGATTGTGTCCCACATATGCTGACTTCTCTAAAGCGGTCTGGCATTGTTGTTCCTTCCCATAAAGTGACAGCTGTAATCTGTTGTAATGATGTTCTTATTGCACGTAATTCCTAATGGTTTATTGTGATCGAATCATGATGCTAAAAGTACAGTAAAATCCCTATTATCAGTTTGGTGATTCATCATAGAGAAAATATAATGTGTTTTCCCCCCATCATTTGAATGCACATGTATGAGTGAATGATAAAAGTAATGTATGTGCATCCATGACTGATCATGTGTTAAGCCTATGTAGATATGCTGTTGCTGCAAGCATATGAGTTGAATAAATGAAATGCAATAATAAAGGTAAACAAGAGGTGTTTCCCATTGTCTACTGTTTGCGAATCCTGAAATGTTGCAATTATGTTTGTGTCCGTTTAAATGTGATGTAATTGTTGTAAATGTTTGTTACTAGTGATGGTGATTTGTAGTTGATGTAATGTAAAATTATGAAACAATTTAATATTGTTGTGAATTTGCCATAAGTTAACTCCATAAGTCCACCATAGGAAAATTGGCATTTCTTGATCTATTTGTCATAGCTGGGTCTAACGCAGAAAAGCATGAGTTATTTAACGAATTCTAGCGCTGGTATTTAGAGTTTTTTTGTCTACGCTTTTTGCGTGCGTTAGGAAAATCTGTCTGTCGCGTGCACGAGCACGTCTTCCCCATAGAAGTCAATGGAGGCTCCAAATTTGTGTGTAAATAAATTCCAAGACTGGTTTTGAGCGAAAAGTGAGTGACGTCATGGTCTTGTGTTAAAAAGTAGCTAAATCGTGTTCATTTTGTAATAAATAACTTGTTTGTGTATGTAATGTGGTGTATATTTTTTGTATGCATCGATGAGTGTATGTTTGTGATAATATTATTAGTTAGATGTAGCTATATGAGTGTCTTTTCCCGTCTGTCAATGTAAGTCAATGGCAAAATGGATTTGTGATGTTTTCTTTTTCTAACACCCGAGATCTCGCAACTTTGATCCTTTCTATTTTGATGAAAAAAAAATTAAATCTGAAAAATAAATATAGTGTAGTGTTTGTATGAGTGTAAGTGTACTTTGTGTAATATTTGTTTTGTGATTCGTGGATGTTTATTTTGTCGGTAGATGTTAACTCCTGGGTCTGAGCTGTCGGTAGAGATTTGTGCGTTCGGAGATTTTGGAGTGTTGGTAAGTGAACTCTAAATACCAGCGGGCGGTAAAAACAAGCATTAGAAGCCCTATACGCTGGCTTTGTCGGCTAACGCCAAACTCTAAATCTAGGCGTTAGGGTTTATTTTACAGGTAAGTATTTAGTTTTAAATAGGAATTATTTAGTTATTAATAGTAGTTTTTTTTTAGATTTATTTTAATTACATTACAGTTAGTGGGTGTTAGGGTTAGACTTAGGGTTAGGTTTAGGGGTTAATAACTTAAGTATAGTGGTGGCGATTTTGGGGGCAGCAGATTAGGGGTTAATAACAGTAATGTAGGTTGTGGCGATGTTAGGGACAGCAGATTAGGGGTTAATAATATTTAACTAGTGTTTGCGATGCGGGAGTACGGTGGTTTAAGGGTTAATATGTTTATTATAGTGGCAGTGATGTCCGGAGCGGCAGATTAGTGTCAGATTTTAGTGTTTGCGATGCGGGAGGGCCTCGGTTTAGGGGTTAATAGGTAGTTTATGGGTGTTAGTGTACTTTTTAGCACTTTAGCTATGAGTTTTATGTTACGGCGTTGTAGCATAAAACCCATAACTACTGACTTTCAGTTTACCGTATGGATTTTGACGGTATAGTGTGTACCGCTCACTTTTTGGCCTCCCAGGCAGACTCGTAATACCAACGCAAAGGAAGTCCCATTGAAAAAGGACTTTTGGAAAGCTGCGGTAATTACGTTGTGTTACGGCCAAAAAAGTGTGCGGTGCAGCTAGACCTGCAAGACTCGTAATACCAGCGGTAGTGAAAAAGAGCCATAACGATGCTTTTTAACTAATACCGCAAAACTCGTAATGTAGCCGATAGTCTAATAAAAATGATTTTAAAAAAAATATTGCACACAAAAGTTATAAGGGCTCAAAGATAGGAGTTCCAGGGTGTTAGAAAAAAAAGCAGACAAAGGGATTTTACATAGAGATACATACAGATACATTGCTAAAGATATGTTAGCATGTACTTATACTGTATATGTCTGTATATGTGTACATATATATTTATGTATTTATATGTTTATATATGTATCAACAGACATATATACACATATAAAAACATAAATATATGTAGACATATATAGACATATAGTATGAAGAGTGTACTCAGGCCCCAACAATACAGAGGCTAAGGTAAAAAATGAGGATTTATTACATATAATTTGCTCACATATACATATACATCTGCATGGATCCACGCTAAAATTATAAAACCACTAGTCTAAAAATATAAAATCAATCAATCTCTGAAGTGAGGAACAAACTGTTAAGTGTGTCCCAATGCGGTACAATATGTCCCTAAGAGTTACCAAAGGAACATAATAAAAACAGTGGTTGTAGTTTAAAACTAATAAAAGTAGTAAACAGCAATGACAATAAAAACAAAAATAAAAATACAAATAAATACGTGGTGAGTGACCGTGTAAAAATAATGTGTTAAATTATTAAAACAATCCAAATGTGAAAAAATGTTAAAAAATGTTAAAAAAGTGTGACTGTGTGTGCGGTGTCCTTGATTACAGGAGTGCTAAAAATCATCTAAAAAATTCCAAAAAATTCCAAAAAAAATCCAAAAAAATCCAAAACAATTCTGTGAAGTGTCTTAAATATGTCCTAAATAATTTCCAGAAGTCCTATGAGTGTCCAAAGTGGATGAAATAAAAGTCAATTTGCTCTGTGCTTGTCCAGTGTGGAAAGTAGTTCAGTGCACAAAAATACAACAAAAAATAATAGCAAAAATAATAGACAGAAAAAAACCTGCGAAGAAAAAATGAGACACAATGTGTAAAAACTTTACAGAAATATCCTCCTAATGAAAAAGAGCTTACCAGGTCTACGCGTTTCGGCCTCTCCTAGGCCTTTATCAAGACTGATGGTAAGCTGTTGGTGTTGGCCTTTTATAGGGCCTTTAGTTTTGTAACCGGAAATGGAACTAGTTGGTAACTTCCGGTTTTCCGATTTTCGTTCTCATTATAGATTCTATTTCACATTTATATTGTTATTGTGTAATATTATAGTTCTTATTCTATATGGTATAATATCCTCTTGCAAGATATTTGTTAACATTAACTCTTGCATCTTACTTTTAATCCTTAGCCTCCGTGCACTAATGACGTCACTTCCGGTTTGGGTCCGTGGTTTACTTTGTTTTAACAATTTGGCTGTTAGTTCCACTAATATGGATTGCCCTCTTGTTAGTTACCGGGTATTAATTTTATTTTATTGGAATTTGCTAAAATGTATTCTTAATGATGGGAAAACACGATTTTTTGTGTTCCGGTTTTCTAAGGATCCCATTGGTCATGACGTCATTGGTTGGCGGTATTGGTTGGCGGTTTGTAATTGATTCAGTGGTGTCCGATTCTTAACACTATTTCATTTGTGAATAGTAAGGGTGTGTCAGGACCCTATACTCTGATTGGGTGTCTATTTGTGTATATAGTACTACGCTTTCTTGTTACTCCATCGCTGTTTGAGGGAGAGTTATGATATTTTACATTGATTTGATTACAGTTAGTATATGTTCCTATGACTCGATTGTTGTTGAAGAGGGATATTCCGTTTGTGATCTTATATGTTGCAGAAAGTAGAAATATTAGTTGCTTTTATATTTGCTCAATCTATATCTATATAGTTTGGAAAGAATACAATTTTTTTTTAGAAATTTTATATTTTTGAGGAATATTTAAATATAGATATTTAATTCTTTAACAGAACAGAAGGATATGTGATATTTATTAATTTTCTAAATCTTTTTATGTGCCGTTGAAAGTATAAAAGTGTTGATGACTTTATGAATCTTACAACAGATGGTGGGCATTTTATATTATGTTTGCTTAGGATAAAAATATTATTAAAAATATTATTAAAAATATATATACTTATCCCTTAATGTATACAGTTAGTAGTTTTCCAAGAGTTTCTAATTATTTTCCTTCATAGGATAAAATTTCTTATTTCCTCAACAATAAGTTGACAGTGGTTTTGTCGTCTTTTTCATTACTATGAGGGTGGGGCGGGGGGAAGGGGTGGTCGTTCTAAGTGCTAATCATGCTCTATTTTAAGAGGCAGTCAGCCAGATTCTGGCATCTTTATCTGACATCTTTATCTTTATCTGGATAAAGTGTGATCAAGATTCCAGTGATTATATGAAGATGAGCTTACTTCTTTTCTTTTCCTCAAAATAGGATGGCTTTTTTAATTATCCATGTCTCACATTATCTATATTCGGGCTGTGTGCCATATATACGATATGGATACTTCTACTATTGATCTTAACATTACTAGGAAGGGTGACTCCCTCCATTTCTTATTTATTTATAGATGATCGTACATATTTCAAATTGTCTATCTTTGAACTGTACAACGTATACGTTATCTGTACTTGCTTTCTCGTCTCCTTATAGGTACTTTTGAAGAATAAGGATAAAGATAAAGATAAAGATAAAAATAAAAAATGACTCAGGAGGTTATAAAGTCACAGTTGTTCTCTGGATAGGCTACTAGGGGTATTCGGTATGTAGGCTTTCACCTATAGGTAGATTGGTTTGGTCCTGTGCCACAACACTATAATTTAGTGGATATCCCAAATTTCTGGGGGCTTTACAGAGAGCTGTGGGGGAGATAAATTTGGAGGTTTGATCTCTGGCTGTCGTGATGGACGCTTATTAGTTGGACTTTCAAATTTCATCTAATCTAGAGGGGAGATTCCATTACATCCTTGTTCCAACTTATATCTAGAGGGGAGAGTTTCTGAAGATTCTGGGTGACCGTAATCAGATCAAGTTGTATAAGTGGGAAAGATCTTCCTTATTGTTCAATCCCTTTGGGTGCAGGCAATCCAGATTGAAGATCCATTTTGACTCGGTGGTGAGTAATGTTTTTGTATAGTTTCCTCCTCTCCAGTCTTTTCGGATCTTTTGAATTCCCATAAAGGATAGTTCTTTAATGTTACCTTTATGTATAGTTGAAAAATGACTGTACAGAACTGTGTCCATATTTAACTTCTCGATCAATAATAAGTGTTCGCGTATTCTATCTTTTAGAATTCTTGATGTTTGGCCTACATATTGGAGGCCACACGAACATTGTAGCATATAAATGACCCCTGCATCTTGACATCGGATTAGTTCATTCACTTTGTATTCTTCTTTGGTGATGTGGCTATGGAATGTGGTAGCTTTCTTTCCGCATTTGCATGCTTTGCATAGCGGGCATGGGAAAAAGCCTTTTACTTCTTTTCCAAATGTATCTAAGATGCCCTGCTTTTTCTTCTTTTCTATACTTGGGGCCAGTTTGCTTCGTAGATTCTTCGTCTTCCGATATACGAATTTTGGTTTCAATGGCAGTCTATCGCCTATTATGTCGTCTTCTTTCAATAGTGACCAGTGCTTTTGGAATATTCGCTCAATTATATCTTTGTTTTCACTATATTCTGTAATCATCACCACATTCAGGCGGTCCTCTTCTGTTATAGATGTTTTTTCTTTGTACTTTAGAAGTTCCTTTCTTTCAATATTTGCAACTTCTTGAATATTCTGATCTAATGCATCTTGGTCGTACCCCCTCTCTAGAAATTTGTTCTTGATGATTTCTGCCTGTTCTCCCCATTTCTCCTCTGTCGAGCAATTCTTCTTAATCCTTAATAACTGTCCTTTTGGGATGTTACTCTTCCAGCTTTTGTGGTGGCAGCTTGTACTATGTATATAATTATTGCTGTCGACACTTTTAAAATGTGTAGATGTTTCGATCTTGCCATTTCTGACTGCAATTTTCGAATCCAGAAAAATAAGCTCCTTAGTACTGCAGGTATAGGTAAACTTCAAGTTGTTCGTACTTTTATTCATGACCTCAATAGTGTAGTCCAAGTCCTCCTGAGTGCCTTTCCAGACAATGATGATGTCATCTATATAACGGCGGTAGAGGACCAGGTCCGCGCCTGCTGGGCACGACTCCCAGAAGATGTTTTCCCACTTGCCCATATATAAGTTGGCGTAACTAGGCGCGAACCTGGTCCCCATTGCTGTGCCGCAGATTTGTTGGTAGTAATTTCCATCGTCATGGAAATAATTGTGGGTCAATATATACTGAATCCCGTCTAGGATGAAGTCTTTTTGGTCCTCAGGGACTTCTGGGTCCTTATCAAGGAAGTATTTGACTGCTTCCAACCCATCTTCATGGGGGATACACGTATATAGTGACATCACATCACAGGTCGCAAAGATGTAGTCCTTCTCCCATGGGATCTCCTCTAGGAGGTTTAATATCTGCATGGAGTCTTTAAGATATGACGGTAACTGTTTTACATATCTTTGAAGGTTAAGATCAATGTATTCCGAGAGATTACTGCTTAGAGAACCGATACCCGAAATTATCGGTCTTCCTGGTGGTTTCTGTAATGTTTTGTGAATCTTCGGTAGGTGGTATATTACCGGAGTGATTGGATGACTTATATTGATATAATCATATTCTTTCTTACTCAATATTCCTTGTTCTTTAGCCTGATCCAGAATCTGCAGTAGTTCTTTCTTGTACACACCTAGCGGATTTGAGGGTAGTTTTCGATATGTTTCTTGATCTCCCAGGATCCTAGCATTTTCCAATTTATAGTCAGCTCGGTCCATGATGACGATTCCACCACCCTTATCCGCTGGTTTAATGATCAAATTGTGGTTGTCTTCTAGTGTCTTGATCGTCTTAATTTGTTGGTTTGTGAGGTTTCTTGTTCTCAGCTTTAATTTTTTGGATTGTAGCTCCTTAATTTCTTTGCAGACTATTGTCTCAAATGCCTCAATTGAGGCCCCCTTACTATTTGTGGGGAAAAAAGATGACTTTGGTCTCAGACTTGTGTGTCTGTAGCTGTCATTATGTTCCTGTGGGCTCCACATTGTTCTTTCTATTGCTGACTTGGCAAAGAATCTTTTTAATGTGAGTTTCCGGATGAATTCTTTTGTGTTAATGAAGGTCTGGAATTTATCCAAACTTCTCGTCGGTGCAAAGGAGAGACCGAACCTGAGGATGGTGTTTTCTTCTTCAGTTAGAGTGTGTGAGCTTAGATTGAATATCCCCTCAGTATTTCCCGTGGTGGTTATTCCATTCTTCTCGCTCCCTCTCTTGTTTAATTTCGTCCCTCCTCGCCTTCCTCTGTGTGTCTTCTTCTTGTCGAGGTTGTTGGTTTGTCTTGTTCTGTTTCTCTCTGTGGTCTTGGGGCTCTGTCTCTCTCTCTGCTGTATGCATGGTTCAATCCTAAAAAAGATTGGTCTGTCACGATGCCCGGTGTGGATCTTTGAAGTTCTTTCTGTGGTTCCATTTTTTTGGGTCGTTGTTGGATTTTCCATTCTTCCCTTGTATACATACCACATGAGGAACAATACGTACAGAACACCAACTAAGAAAGAAGGACCAAATACTCATAGAAAAGATGAGGGGCATACAAGGGAAGAATGGAAAATCCAACAACGACCCAAAAAAATGGAACCATAGAAAGAACTTCAAAGATCCACACCGGGCATCGTGACAGACCAATCTTTTTTAGGATTGAACCATGCATACAGCAGAGAGAGAGACAGAGCCCCAAGACCACAGAGAGAAACAGAACAAGACAAACCAACAACCTCGACAAGAAGAAGACACACAGAGGAAGGCAAGGAGGGACGAAATTAAACAAGAGAGGGAGCGAGAAGAATGGAATAACCACCACGGGAAATACTGAGGGGATATTCAATCTAAGCTCGCACACTCTAACTGAAGAAGAAAACACCATCCTCAGGTTCGGTCTCTCCTTTGCACCGACGAGAAGTTTGGATAAATTCCAGACCTTCATTAACACAAAAGAATTCATCCGGAAACTCACATTAAAAAGATTCTTTGCCAAGTCAGCAATAGAAAGAACAATGTGGAGCCCACAGGAACATAATGACAGCTACAGACACACAAGTCTGAGACCAAAGTCATCTTTTTTCCCCACAAATAGTAAGGGGGCCTCAATTGAGGCATTTGAGACAATAGTCTGCAAAGAAATTAAGGAGCTACAATCCAAAAAATTAAAGCTGAGAACAAGAAACCTCACAAACCAACAAATTAAGACGATCAAGACACTAGAAGACAACCACAATTTGATCATTAAACCAGCGGATAAGGGTGGTGGAATCGTCATCATGGACCGAGCTGACTATAAATTGGAAAATGCTAGGATCCTGGGAGATCAAGAAACATATCGAAAACTACCCTCAAATCCGCTAGGTTTGTACAAGAAAGAACTACTGCAGATTCTGGATCAGGCTAAAGAACAAGGAATATTGAGTAAGAAAGAATATGATTATATCAATATAAGTCATCCCATCACTCTGGTAATATACCACCTACCGAAGATTCACAAAACATTACAGAAACCACCAGGAAGACCGATAATTTCGGGTATCGGTTCTCTAAGCAGTAATCTCTCGGAATACATTGATCTTAACCTTCAAAGATATGTAAAACAGTTACCGTCATATCTTAAAGACTCCACGCAGATATTAAACCTCCTAGAGGAGATCCCATGGGAGAAGGACTACATCTTTGCGACCTGTGATGTCACTATATACGTGTATCCCCCATGAAGATGGGTTGGAAGCAGTCAAATACTTCCTTGATAAGGACCCAGAAGTCCCTGAGGACCAAAAAGACTTCATCCTAGACGGGATTCAGTATATATTGACCCACAATTATTTCCATGACGATGGAAATTACTACCAACAAATCTGCAGCACAGCAATGGGGACCAGGTTCGCGCCTAGCTACGCCAACTTATATATGGGCAAGTGGGAAAACATCTTCTGGGAGTCGTGCCCAGCAGGCGCGGACCTGGTCCTCTACCGCCGTTATATAGATGACATCATCATCGTCTGGAAAGGCACTCAGGAGGACTTGGACTACACTATTGAGGTCATGAATAAAAGTACGAACAACTTGAAGTTTACCTATACCTGCAGTACTAAGGAGCTTATTTTTCTGGATTTGAAAATTGCAGTCAGAAATGGCAAGATCGAAACATCTACACATTTTAAAAGTGTCGACAGCAATAATTATATACATAGTACAAGCTGCCACCACAAAAGCTGGAAGAGTAACATCCCAAAAGGACAGTTATTAAGGATTAAGAAGAATTGCTCGACAGAGGAGAAATGGGGAGAACAGGCAGAAATCATCAAGAACAAATTTCTAGAGAGGGGGTACGACCAAGATGCATTAGATCAGAATATTCAAGAAGTTGCAAATATTGAAAGAAAGGAACTTCTAAAGTACAAAGAAAAAACATCTATAACAGAAGAGGACCGCCTGAATGTGGTGATGATTACAGAATATAGTGAAAACAAAGATATAATTGAGCGAATATTCCAAAAGCACTGGTCACTATTGAAAGAAGACGACATAATAGGCGATAGACTGCCATTGAAACCAAAATTCGTATATCGGAAGACGAAGAATCTACGAGGCAAACTGGCCCCAAGTATAGAAAAGAAGAAAAAGCAGGGCATCTTAGATACATTTGGAAAAGAAGTAAAAGGCTTTTTCCCATGCCCGCTATGCAAAGCATGCAAATGCGGAAAGAAAGCTACCACATTCCATAGCCACATCACCAAAGAAGAATACAAAGTGAATGAACTAATCCGATGTCAAGATGCAGGGGTCATTTATATGCTACAATATTCGTGTGGTCTCCAATATGTAGGCCAAACATCAAGAATTCTAAAAGATAGAATACGCGAACACTTATTATTGATCGAGAAGTTAAATATGGACACAGTTCTGTACAGTCATTTTTCAACTATACATAAAGGTAACATTAAAGAACTATCCTTTATGGGAATTCAAAAGATCCGAAAAGACTGGAGAGGAGGAAACTATACAAAGAAATTACTCACCGCCGAGTCAAAATTGATCTTCAATCTGGATTGCCTGCACCCAAAGGGATTGAACAATAAGGAAGATCTTTCCCACTTATACAACTTGATCTGATTACGGTCACCCAGAATCTTCAGAAACTCTCCCCTCTAGATATAAGTTGGAACGAGGATGTAATGGAATCTCCCCTCTAGATTAGATGAAATTTGAAAGTCCAACTAATAAGCGTCCATCACGACAGCCAGAGATCAAACCTCCAAATTTATCTCCCCCACAGCTCTCTGTAAAGCCCCCAGAAATTTGGGATATCCACTAAATTATAGTGTTGTGGCACAGGACCAAACCAATCTACCTATAGGTGAAAGCCTACATACCGAATACCCCTAGTAGCCTATCCAGAGAACAACTGTGACTTTATAACCTCCTGAGTCATTTTTTATTTTTATTTTTATCTTTATCTTTATCTTTATCCTTATTCTTCAAAAGTACCTATAAGGAGACGAGAAAGCAAGTACAGATAACGTATACGTTGTACAGTTCAAAGATAGACAATTTGAAATATGTACGATCATCTATAAATAAATAAGAAATGGAGGGAGTCACCCTTCCTAGTAATGTTAAGATCAATAGTAGAAGTATCCATATCGTATATATGGCACACAGCCCGAATATAGATAATGTGAGACATGGATAATTAAAAAAGCCATCCTATTTTGAGGAAAAGAAAAGAAGTAAGCTCATCTTCATATAATCACTGGAATCTTGATCACACTTTATCCAGATAAAGATAAAGATGTCAGATAAAGATGCCAGAATCTGGCTGACTGCCTCTTAAAATAGAGCATGATTAGCACTTAGAACGACCACCCCTTCCCCCCGCCCCACCCTCATAGTAATGAAAAAGACGACAAAACCACTGTCAACTTATTGTTGAGGAAATAAGAAATTTTATCCTATGAAGGAAAATAATTAGAAACTCTTGGAAAACTACTAACTGTATACATTAAGGGATAAGTATATATATTTTTAATAATATTTTTAATAATATTTTTATCCTAAGCAAACATAATATAAAATGCCCACCATCTGTTGTAAGATTCATAAAGTCATCAACACTTTTATACTTTCAACGGCACATAAAAAGATTTAGAAAATTAATAAATATCACATATCCTTCTGTTCTGTTAAAGAATTAAATATCTATATTTAAATATTCCTCAAAGATATAAAATTTCTAAAAATTTTTTGTATTCTTTCCAAACTATATAGATATAGATTGAGCAAATATAAAAGCAACTAACATTTCTACTTTCTGCAACATATAAGATCACAAACGGAATATCCCTCTTCAACAACAATCGAGTCATAGGAACATATACTAACTGTAATCAAATCAATGTAAAATATCATAACTCTCCCTCAAACAGCGATGGAGTTACAAGAAAGCATAGTACTATATACACAAATAGACACCCAATCAGAGTATAGGGTCCTGACACACCCTTACTATTCACAAATGAAATAGTGTTAAGAATCGGACACCACTGAATCAATTACAAACCGCCAACCAATACCGCCAACCAATGACGTCATGACCAATGGGATCCTTAGAAAACCGGAACACAAAAAATCGTGTTTTCCCATCATTAAGAATACGTTTTAGCAAATTCCAATAAAATAAAATTAATACCCGGTAACTAACAAGAGGGCAATCCATATTAGTGGAACTAACAGCCAAATTGTTAAAACAAAGTAAACCACGGACCCAAACCGGAAGTGACGTCATTAGTGCACGGAGGCTAAGGATTAAAAGTAAGATGCAAGAGTTAATGTTAACAAATATCTTGCAAGAGGATATTATACCATATAGAATAAGAACTATAATATTACACAATAACAATATAAATGTGAAATAGAATCTATAATGAGAACGAAAATCGGAAAACCGGAAGTTACCAACTAGTTCCATTTCCGGTTACAAAACTAAAGGCCCTATAAAAGGCCAACACCAACAGCTTACCATCAGTCTTGATAAAGGCCTAGGAGAGGCCGAAACGCGTAGACCTGGTAAGCTCTTTTTCATTAGGAGGATATTTCTGTAAAGTTTTTACACATTGTGTCTCATTTTTTCTTCGCAGGTTTTTTTCTGTCTATTATTTTTGCTATTATTTTTTGTTGTATTTTTGTGCACTGAACTACTTTCCACACTGGACAAGCACAGAGCAAATTGACTTTTATTTCATCCACTTTGGACACTCATAGGACTTCTGGAAATTATTTAGGACATATTTAAGACACTTCACAGAATTGTTTTGGATTTTTTTGGAATTTTTTTGGAATTTTTTGGAATTTTTTAGATGATTTTTTAGCACTCCTTTAATCAAGGACACCGCACACACAGTCACACTTTTTTAACATTTTTTAACATTTTTTCACATTTGGATTGTTTTAATAATTTAACACATTATTTTTACACGGTCACTCACCACGTATTTATTTGTATTTTTATTTTTGTTTTTATTGTCATTGCTGTTTACTACTTTTATTAGTTTTAAACTACAACCACTGTTTTTATTATGTTCCTTTGGTAACTCTTAGGGACATATTGTACCGCATTGGGACACACTTAACAGTTTGTTCCTCACTTCAGAGATTGATTGATTTTATATTTTTAGACTAGTGGTTTTATAATTTTAGCGTGGATCCATGCAGATGTATATGTATATGTGAGCAAATTATATGTAATAAATCCTCATTTTTTACCTTAGCCTCTGTATTGTTGGCGCCTGAGTACACTCTTCATACTTCTGTTTTCACCTGGTGGTAGCTAGGTACCACCGTCTCGGGCATATAAGGTTTGGTTGGCGCTGGGATACACCTCCCCTTTTTCAATATATAGACATATATAAAAGTGCATTATATCCCTTTGCCATTAAGTAGATAAAAACATTATAAAACATATTTACGAAATATTCATATTTAATAAAGATTTTAACTATGTATTTACTGTAAATATTTCACATTTGCTAATGCGAATATGCTATGTTATAAACTAAGTTATTTGACAACTTGTAATACCTGCACAGCCCAAAGGGGTCAATTTAGCCGGAAACAGAAGTTATGAAGCAGCGTATTGGGGGCGGTATTGCCCAGCAGTTCACAAGAACTGCTGGTGCAATGATAAATGCTGACAGTACAGCGTATGCTTTTGGCATTTATTGTGCAGCAGACATGATACGCTAGATTGTATCATGTCCGCTCGTACTATAATAAATTGACCCCATAATGCGTAAAAACCCTTAATGCATGCTGTCATGTTGGCAGTTGCAAAAACCAGCTTTGCCACAAGACTTATAATCTTGCCCTATATGTGTACTGTAAATATTAACACTTCAAATGCAAACAGTTATCTGTCAGTCCCTTAACTAATTTATAACATTCCAAGGCATAAATCACCAGCCTTCTAATCAAACAGCCTAAAAGGTTTAATAGCGGCTCACCTTTACGCATCACTTGCGGAGGCCAATCTTCAGGAATCGGGTGATGCCAGGACTCTTTGCAGGCTCTATGCAAAACCCAACTATCACACCACACAAAAAAAATCACATTTCCCTGCAACCAAAAACAATGCAAATCTTGCCCACACATCCTAACAACAGAGACACTACCCAATGAGAACAGTAATACAAAGTCCAGGGCCTTTTTACTTGCTCCTCGCCAAATGTGGTAATCCTCATAACATATAACAAATGCAAAAATAGGGGACAACATTGGAGAAATAGGAGGAAAGAGAACAGCGGAGTCTCTAGGTGACACGATGATCAGAAATCGCCGGTGGGCATTGAGCGAAACCTCATATAATCTTTGGGGGGCTTTGTAATGAAGTCTTGTTCCTGATTATCTCCCCGGAGGTCCGTTGTGCTGAGTTTCCATCAATTCCATTGGCTCCCCTGCTGGGTCGACTCTGACGCTGCCTGCTGAGTGACGTTTGCCTCCAGAGTATTGAGCGTATGCTTGTCTGATGGGCGACTTTTGGTTCCGTCCTGCTTGTCTGGGTACACGTTTGTACCGCCTCTCTTGTGAGTAATACTCTGTGGGGGGTCCGCTTGTTTTGTCTCCTCTGTTGCTCAAGACGATACTTGTCCCATGAGGCGCCTCTTCTATCTGTCATCCACAGGTTCACGACGTTCATTGGAGAAATAGAACAACTCAGAAAAAGAATAAATCTCAGACCAAATCAAAACTTCCAGGATTTGAAAATAACAGTACTGAAAGGGAACTTCAGATCCCAAAGGGAAAGAAGGATTTGTAAATACAGATTCATATGCCTGTTTGATTCTTTCAATTTAAGGTGGAACCTAAAGCACGCCTCTATGGACTTATATATTTCCTAAGGACATGGAAAAGCTACTAATTTCTTCATATTAAAACATTCCTACAGAACTATTTAATCATAAAAATGACTGGTATAATACCACCAACCCCGTGGAGACAGACAGCTTCTCCACACATACGGTACAATATGATCCTGAACTCTGTTTTTTTTTTTTTACCACTTTGTTATGCATATCTAAGTAATCATGTAAAGGAATCACAAATATCTTCACACAAGTCTATGAAACCTTTCCTAAAGCCCTGACCATACAACTACAACACAACAAATGTTCATACTTTGGCCGATGTTTAACTAACACTGGGAGGACAAGGCTAGATCCAGCGAACCTGTCCACCCAATATCACAGCCGGCAGGCAGGAATACCCTGTCAAATTTTTTATTGCACTAGCAGGGACATGAAACCCAAAATGTTTCTTTGATGATTCAGATAGAAAATACAATTTTATACAACTTTCCAGTTAGCTTCTACTATTTAATTTGTTTCCTTCTCTTGTTATCCTTTGCTGAAAGGTTTATCTAGGCCTGTTGAGAAACCTGTGTCTACCATACCAGTGACAGCCTTCTTCAAATTAGCTGTGTCTGCTGTACCTACCTGGTATCCTGTGACAATCTCACCAACAGTACCTGCTCGGTATCCTGTGTCTGCTGTGAAACCTGTGTCTAGCATACCAGTCACAGCCTTATTCAAACCAGCTGTACCTGCTGTACCTATCTGGTATCCCATGACAGTCTCATCAACAGTACCTGCTAGGTATCCTGTGCCTGCTGAGAAATTGGTGTCTACCTTACCAGTAACAGACTTCTCCAAACCAGCTGTACCTATCTGGTATCTCATGACAGTCTCACCAACAGTACCCACTGGGTATCTTGTGCCTGCTGACAAACCTGTGTGTACCATACCAGTGACAGCCTTCTTCAGATCAGCTGTACCCAATAAGTATTCTGTGTTACCTCACCTCTTACTGCTGTAACCAAACACCACTGTCTAATGGACATTGTTTCTGCTAAAAGACTTTAGTGATTTGCACAAGACTTTTTCTGTGATTTCCAATCTGCACTACCTACTGTTATTTTATTTTTCAATCAGTAAAGCTTTCAAGAAATACTTTAATTTGTTCTGTGTATCTGTTTCTGCATTCTGAGTTCCACATACACCCTTATCCCTCACAAATCATATATTTTACAATTCCGGTGTAAAGGTTCAACCCCTGTCACATCAGACATTTTCCCACAACTTTGGAGCATCATCCTGATCTTTGCAATGTCTCTTTGGTGCCACATTTTCTCCATTTATTGATGATGGTTTTGACAGTACTTTATTGTACATCCAGTGCCTTTGATATTCTTTGATATACATCTTATGATTTGTACTTTTCACAGTTTATTTGGCAACTTTTTGAGGACCATGGATCTCCCAGTAGGATTTAAATATTCAAACAAATCCAACAGCTACAGCTGACTTTAATCTGGCTTTAATCAGAATCACTTTCATTGATGGTGGGTATATGATATTTACCTACAGGCATGTTTTAGAATGTGATTGCTTAACTGTACACAGTCACCATTACATGTTTGCAGACTTATGCAATCAGGGTTTTGTTTTGTTTTTGTTATAAATGTTCTTAATAATTAACTATCAGCTAGATTACAAGTTATGGTGTAATGGCTGTTCCAAATGAGCGTGTGCGTTATTTTTACTGTGCACTTTTCATAACGTCGGGATTACAAGTCTGAAAAGAACCTTGTTACGCATTGCGG
Source organism: Bombina bombina (assembly GCF_027579735.1). Taxonomy (NCBI): domain Eukaryota; kingdom Metazoa; phylum Chordata; class Amphibia; order Anura; family Bombinatoridae; genus Bombina; species Bombina bombina. The sequence continues at coordinate 904,000,789 of NC_069503.1, forward strand.
TAATACGAGTACCGCGTTTATTTCCAAAGCGGAATCACGGACGCATAATGGTTTCTCCCGTAGAGATCAATGCAAAATGAAGAATACACGGATTTGTCTTCTAACACTCAATATCACGAGAAATACACACTGCTCTGTCATATTACGTATACAATATCATGGACAAGAAAAACAGTCAGCTCAAATGTACAAACAACAATCGCTCACGCAACATAACACATACACATTCAATATTCACAATCCTTTATAACTAATACTACACATTTACACTAAATGAGGATTAGGAAAATACGTTGCGATCTGCATCACGGAACAAAACAACATGAAAAATGAATTGCACACTGATACACAAACAAAAAATTCGTATTGACGATTAGAAAACATTATTACAAAATAAACATTTACAACACTTAACTAATACGATACGAATAGAAATCACCATTTAGATTTTACAATACTAAATTAGAAGAATGTGATTCAAAACGATCACTATGACATCATCGCATTGTACACATTCCACAAATACATATGTGCATTTACAAACTCCATATGAGCATGCACAAATTAAAACAACTACTCCACATTGCACACATGCAAATCATCACTAAAACACACCTGGACCTCCTTTACTTTGCAAACCGGTACATCATTAAACATTTATATAGGGTATATAAGCACGCTAGAAACATAGCTTCTGTGACTGTATTGCTTTTTCGAGATAGGTGCAATACATACACACACATACACTCCATACCCCATTCCCTTTAATCCCATACCCATCCCATAGTTAGAATTTGGTTGATTTACACCAACTTATGGTTTACATACCCTCATTTAATTATTTTTCTTATACGTTTGTATGTTAATTAATACCCCTTACCCTATTTTTTTAAGACCATTCACAGTTTAAGCACTTTTTACATTTAGTTCATTATTTTGACCCCCTTTCATTTGGGCACTTTCACATTTTGAACGAGTATGGCGGAAAGGAGGGCTAGGGGAGAGCCAAGGCAGGAGATCAGCGAGGAGCTCTTACAGCTTATTATGCAGCAGATTACTCAACAGGTTAGGGAGCAGGTTATGGAGGAGGTTAGGGAGCAGGTTATGCAGGAGAGAGGGACATGGAGGGGGAGAAGAAAGGGGAGAAGAAGGGGGATTGGAACTAGAGAGGAAGGTGGATAGGAAGGGGGAGAGGAAGGGGTGGGTGGACCCAGCCACTTTGTTGAAAATGAACAAGTGGCTGGGCCCATTGGTGTAGGGCAGGAGCGCAGACAGGGCACAATACACTCCGGTCAACAGAGGCTCACATCACAGGGGAAGCCCAGGCAGAGGGAGGAGAGGTATACCATGGAGGAGAAGGAGGTCCTCATAGTAGCCTAGATGGAGAGGGCTAGGAGGCACTGAAGGCCACCCCTTCAGATAAGAAAAAGTTGTGACTTGAGATCACGAATGCTGTTAATGAAGTGGGGGAGTACAGGAGGGAAATGTCAAATCAATACAGCACCACTACCGGGACTGCAGAAGTGAACTCAAGAAGAAGATGTCAAGGGAGAATACATACCATGCAGGGACTGGTGGCGGCCCAGAGCAGACATTTGTCTACAGACGCTGGGAGGAAATGCTGCATCCCAACATCTCCAAGGTGGCTGTAGTCGGTATCGAAGGTGGAATTGATACCGGAACCTGCCCCTCTCATCTGCTGGTAAGCTAATTTAATAATCTCTTTACATCCACCTCATAGCCCATTCACACGCAAAATAAATTAGGGATATGACTAACGCAATTATGCTTTTTTAAACATTATTACAAAAACACATTCAGAATTACCTTGAGAAAGTTGGATTGGAAGAAAAGCCATCACTTTTAGTATTTAGTCTAAAGATTAGGTGTGCATTTAAAAAGATTTAAGATGCACACAAAAATACATTCATATTGACCATCTAGATAGCCAAAAGACGGGTTTGCAAATACATAAATCGTATTGTTTGATTTTGGTTACAATTGAATTATGAAGGCAGCCTCATTAATACACTTTCAAATATAACATTTACATCTTTATTTGGAACTGTGCTAATATCTCTATTTCTTTCATTTTCAAATATACAGAGTCTGAGGCTGGGGAGGAAGAAACACAGCACCAACAGGCTCCTCCTTCACCCAGGCATTAGAGTGGTGCAAAAGGTGACACGCCACCTCTGGGAGAAATTGAAGATATGCCTGCACCTCCCCCCCCCTGAAGAAGCCCCCCATGCAGAAGACATCCCTGCACCAGCCGCCTGTGCAGCACCAGCCCCCCGTGCATTAGTCCACAGTGCACCAGCAGCCCACCATGCACAAGACCCTCCTGATGAGAACATCCTCCCAGAGGTGGAGCTGATAAGGGCCTTGCTGATAGAAATGCAGAGCTCCCTGAGGGAACAATAGGAATACAGAGAGTTCATGACAAATGCAATGAACCGGCTGTTTGAAGAACAAAATAATATCTTGCAGGTCCTCCGGGAGATGGCAGGCAGACCAGGAAGGGGAAGACCCTCAGCTCCTGGACCCTCAGATCCTGAACCCTCAGCTCCTGGACCATCTGCCCCTGAGCCTCCTTCATCGCCTCCACTGCTTGGTGAATCCCCAACCACTCATACTACTACTCCTCCCCTTCTTCCCCAACCATCTCCAAGGAGGACATGTCGGAGTGGCCATTTGCCCTCCCCAGAGCCTCCGTCTTGTGGGAAGAAGGGAAGGAGGAAGAAGTAATTATGTATATATATATATTGTTTTAGTTATTTAATGTGTAAAGGATAGGTATGTGATGATGTTGTCTTCTTACACTTGTGGAGCACACTCTGTATTGAATAGGCTTCTATGGGACCGGGTCCATGGAGGCAGATTGTTTTGCAGAGTGTGTTTTACAAGTGTTTTGAGACAACATCATCACATGCTGTCCTTGTTGATTAGATTTTGTGATGTGATGTCCAAACTGTTCTCCTAATTCAAAACAATTACCATTACAATAATACATGATGGCATATCACTTTGTTGATGCCAACAACACAGCTTAAAGGGACAGTCAACACTTGAATTATTGTTGGTTAAAAATAAATATAATTCCTTTATTACCCATTACCAACTCTGTAATAGAAATACACATTTTTACCTCTGTGATTACCTTTTATCTATGCCTCTACAAACTGACCCCTTATTACAGTTCTTTTGACAGAACTGCATTTTAGCCAATCAGTGCTCACTCCAGGATAACTATACGTACATGAGCTCAATGTTTTCTATATGAAACACATTAACTAATGCCCTCTAGTGGTCAAAATGCATTCAGATTAGAGGCACTCTTCAAGGTATAACAAATTAGCATATGAACCTCCTAGGTTTAGCTTTCAACAAACAACACCAAGAGAACAAAGCAAAATTGGTGATAAAAGTACATTGGAAAGTTGTTTAAAATTACATTTACGATTTAAATCATGAATCTTTTGTTTGACATGACTGTCCCTTTAAACAAGAACATATGTTAACATATACTAATCCTTAGGGGTTGTTGGTATATATATATATATATATATATATATATATATAACACATAGAAACACCCAGCACTCACCAGCTAGCTCACAGATAAGATAAAATCACAACTGGAAAGGTTAGTCATCGCATCTGGCCAAATGGGAAAGCTCAGGCACCACGTCAAGGTCCTTTCCTTTGCCTGAGTCCCTAACACAGGCACACCCTCATGCGAGCTCACAAAGCTAAACAAACTGAGAACAAAGAAGGGGTGCACAGGTGGCTGTAATCACCCATAGAAAATACAAAACATGGAAGGCAACTGCACTCCAAGACCGGATCAGGTACATATCCTGTGACTCAGTAACATCCAGCCCTGGGTGCTAAATAGCACTCCAAAAAAGCTGTGATGTCACCAGAGCCATAGGCAGTTAACCCCAGTCCGGAATGGGTGCAAGAAACAAGGGAGATTACAAATAAAAAGTAATACAACACATAGAAACACCCAGCACTCACCAGCTAGCTCACAGCTAAGATAAAATCACAACTGGAAAGGTTAGTCACTGCATCTGGCCAAATGGGAAAGCTCAGGCACCACGTCAAGGTCCTTTCCTTTGCCTGAGTCCCTAACACAGGCACACCATCATGCGAGCTCACAAAGCTAAACAAACTGAGAACAAAGAAGGGGTGCATAGGTGGCTGTAATCACCCATAGAAAATACAAAACATGGAAGGGAACTGCACTCCAAGACCAGATCAGGTACACATCCTGTGACTCAGTAACATCCAGCCCTGGGTGCTAAATAGCACTCCAAAAAAGCTGTGATGTCACCAGAGCCACAGGTAGTTAACCCCAGTCAAGAATGGGTGCAAGAAACAAGGGAGATTACAAATAAAAAGTAATACAACACATAGAAACACCCAGCACTCACCAGCTAGCTCACAGCTAAGATAAAATCACAACTGTAAAGGTTAGTCACCGCATCTGCCCAAATGGGAAAGCTCAGGCACCACGTCAAGGTCCTTTCCTTTGCCTGAGTCCCTAACACAGGCACACCATCATGCGAGCTCACAAAGCTAAACAAACTGAAAACAAAGAAGGGGTGCACAGGTGGCTGTAATCACCCATAGAAAATACAAAACATGGAAGGGAACTGCACTCCAAGACCGGATCAGGTACACATCCTGTGACTCAGTAACATCCAGCCCTGGGTGCTAAATAGCACTCCAAAAAAGCTGTGATGTCACCAGAGCCACAGGCAGTTAACCCCAGTCCGGAATGGGTGCAAGAAACAAGGGAGATTACAAATAAAAAGTAATACAACACATAGAAACACCCAGCACTCACCAGCTAGCTCACAGCTAAGATAAAATCACAACTGTAAAGGTTAGTCACCGCATCTGGCCAAATGGGAAAGCTCAGGCACCACGTCAAGGTCCTTTCCTTTGCCTGAGTCCCTAACACAGGCACACCATCATGCGAGCTCACAAAGCTAAACAAACTGAGAACAAAGAAGAGGTGCACAGGTGGCTGTAATCACCCATATAAAATACAAAACATGGAAGGGAACTGCACTCCAAGACCGGATCAGGTACACATCCTGTGACTCAGTAACATCCAGCCCTGGGTGCTAAATAGCACTCCAAAAAAGCTGTGATGTCACCAGAGCCACAGGCAGTTAACCCCAGTCCGGAATGGGTGCAAGAAACAAGGGAGATTACAAATAAAAAGTAATACAACACATAGAAACACCCAGCACTCACCAGCTAGCTCACAGCTAAGATAAAATCACAACTGGAAAGGTTAGTCACCGCATCTGGCCAAATGGGAAAGCTCAGTCACTACGTCAAGGTCCTTTCCTTTGCCTGAGTCCCTAACACAGGCACACCATCATGCGAGCTCACAAAGTTAAACAAACTGAGAACAAAGAAGGGGTGCACAGGTGGCTGTAATCACCCATAGAAAATACAAAACATGGAAGGGAACTGCACTCCAAGACCGGATCAGGTACACATCCTGTGACTCAGTAACATCCAGCCCTGGGTGCTAAATAGCACTCCAAAAAAGCTGTGATGTCACCAGAGCCACAGGCAGTTAACCCCAGTCACGAATGGGTGCAAGAAACAAGGGAGATTACAAATAAAAAGTAATACAACACATAGAAACACCCAGCACTCACCAGCTAGCTCACAGCTAAGATAAAATCACAACTGGAAAGGTTAGTCACCGCATCTGGCCAAATGGGAAAGCTCAGGCACCACGTCAAGGTCCTTTCCTTTGCCTGAGTCCCTAACACAGGCACACCATCATGCGAGCTCACAAAGCTAAACAAACTGAGAACAAAGAAGGGGTGCACAGTTGGCTGTAATCACCCATAGAAAATACAAAACATGGAAGGGAACTGCACTCCCTTAACTGCCTGTGGCTCTGGTGACATCACAGCTTTTTTGGAGTGCTATTTAGCACCCAGGGCTGGATGTTACTGAGTCACAGGATGTGTACCTGATCCGGTCTTGGAGTGCAGTTCCCTTCCATGTTTTGTATTTTCTATGGGTGATTACAGCCACCTGTGCACCCCTCCTTTGTTCTCAGTTTGTTTAGCTTTGTGAGCTCGCATGATGGTGTGCCTGTGTTAGGGACTCAGGCAAAGGAAAGGACCTTGGTGTGGTGCCTGAGCTTTCCCATTTGGCCAGATGCGGTGACTAACCTTTCCAGTTGTGATTTTATCTTAGCTGTGAGCTAGCTGGTGAGTGCTGGGTGTTTCTATGTGTTGTATTACTTTTTATTTGTAATCTCCCTTGTTTCTTGCACCCATTCCGGACTGGGGTTAACTGCCTGTGGCTCTGGTGACATCACAGCTTTTTTGGAGTGCTATTTAGCACCCAGGGCTGGATGTTACTGAGTCACAGGATGTGTACCTGATCCGGTCTTGGAGTGCAGTTCCCTTCCATGTTTTATACATATATATATATATATACGTGCTTGTTAAAACAAGCAAATATTTGATTGTTATCATAAGCCAGTATGCCATATTTCTCTCGATGTGTTAAATAAAATGTTTATTTTTAAAGCGAGATTAAAGTCTTTTATTTTGGAAATCTATTTCATTTAAAAGGGTTATCAAAACAGAAAATTCGCTTACATGATTTTGACAGAGCATAACATTTTAAACAACATTCACGTTTACTCAAATTCTTTGAATTGTTATACTTTGCAGAAAGGTTTATCTAGGAAAGCTCAGGAGCAGTAAAGAACATAGCATCGTTCTGCTGAATGGACTGGTAACTAAAACAAATGTACAATAAATTAGATTAATAATATGATAAAACATATAAAGGGAGGGAAAAATAAATATCAATGTAGAGGAGGGAAAATGATCGTCTCTGTGTCTTTAATAAAATCTAGATTATACCTTCACAAATCAGGATAATCCAAATTTTATTACAAAACCAGAGACTCATATTTTGCTAGTTTAAACCACACTAAAAAAATAAATTAAGAGAGGCATGTTCAATGGGTTTAAAATAGAATCTGAAGACCAGTCAACTGGATCCAGAATTAGTTGAAGGGTAGCAGCTTTCAAAAATGCTTTAGAAGCGACTGATCCTCTGACAGAGTGATCAGAAAAGATAAATCAATACCAGCTTCACTCATAACCCATTTAACCCACCTAGCAATAGAGGTAGACGACACAGGAAAATGAGGAGGGACAAATGATAACAAAAGTTGATTAGAAGAAATAGTAAGAAAAGAAGAAGTTCTATGTTCATACTCTTTGAGACATAAAACCACACAGAGAAAAGGTTCAGAAGGTAAATAAGGATATAATATAAAAGTTGAAAAAGATTTAGTTATTTTAGAGAAAAAGAAAGTGACACCTTCAGGAGTGAAACGTTTAGAGTTAAAATCTAAAGCTCTAACATCAGAAACTCTGTGAAAAGAGATTAAACACAAAAGAGTAGCTAATTTGGCAGAAAGTTGTTTTAAAGATAACAATTCTTTAGAAGGCCAAGATTTAAAAAGAGAGAACACAAGGTCAACATCCCAAAAAGAAGAGTATTTGGGAGCAGGAGGTCTTTTAAGTTTAATGGCTTTCATTAATTTGAAAACTAAAGGGTGTTGGCCTCAGGAAAATTATTAATAAAAGAATGTTTAGCAGAAATAGCTGATCTAGAAACATTAATAGTCCCATATGCTAATCCCGAATCAAAAACAGACATAAAAAAATAAACATTATAGATGCATCAACTGAAAGGGGATCCAAACCTCTCTCCAAGCACCAGCTAGACCATCTGGACCATGCAGAAAAATAGCATTTTTTGGTACCAGGGGCCAGAGAGTCTTGAAGGAGTGTTTTAGCTTGTTGTGATAAGCCTTGGAGAGATGAAGATTGCCCGAAAAATTACCAAGCTATGAGACAAAGAGATCCGTGAATGATAAGATCATGAGGAAGACCTTCTGGATCTGACAAAAGAAGAGGGAAAAGAGGAAGAAGAACAGGATGGTTGACAGATAACTCTAGGAGAAACAGATACCATGGCTGAGGTGGCCAAAGGGGAGTGATTAGAAGAATTGAAAGGAGTAGACCGTCAGACTACTGAGATGGTTTTCTGAATCACAGAAAATGGGGGAAACGCATAAGCTGTCTGAAGAGGCCAGGGGTGGAGAAATGCATCGATCGCCAGGGCATCTGGATCTGGATGCCAACTGAAATAAGGACAAATCTGAAAATTCAGTCTGGATGCAAAGGGATCCATTGAAAAGGGTCCAATGAGAGACTGAAGCAAATGAAAAACTTGAGAGTGATGCTTCCAAATACTCGATTCTGTCAGATAATGAGAACCCCAATCCGCTGTGACATTGGATCCTTCAGACTACTGAGATGGTTTACTCAATCATGGAAAATGGGGGAAATGCATAAGCTGTCTGAAGAGGCCAGGGGTGGAGAAATGCATTGATTGCCAGGGCATCTGGATCTGGATGCCAACTGAAATAAGGACGAATCTGAAAATTCAGTCTCGATGCAAAGAGATCCATTGAAAAGGGTCCTCCGAGAGACTGAAGAGATTGAAAAACTTGAGGGTGAAGCTTCCAATCGCTCGAGTCTGTCAGATAACGAGAACCCCAATCCACTGCGACATTGGATAGACCTGGAATATATTCCGCTTTGACAGAAATATTTCTGTCCAAGCAAAGGAGAATTAAATCTTTCGTAATAATAGCTAAATCTCTTGATTTTGTACCACCGAGATGATTCAAATAATGTACTGCAGAAATATTGTCCATTCTGAGTAAAATGGACACAGGAAAAGAATCTTTGACAAAACTCTTGACTGCAAAAGAGCCTGCTAAAACTTCTAAGCAGTTGATATGAAAACTTTTTTCTTCTGAAGACCATTTTCCGCCTGTGATTGAAGGAATGCAACAAGCTCCCCAGCCCGAATGACTCTCATCGGATTCTATAATTAAATCCGAAACTTTCCCAAAAATTGCTCTCCCGTTCCAAGCTTCTATATGGGAGAGCAACCAAGAAAGTTCTTCTTTGGCTTCTGAAGATAAAGGAATTAGATGGGAATATGAAAGACCTTTCTGAAGATGAAAGATTTTCAAACGTTGAAGTTCCCTGTAATGAAGAGAAGCAGGAAAAATAGCCTGAATAGAGGATGAGAGTAACCCAACTATTCTGGCTATAGTCCTGATGGGAACCAAAGATAAAGAAAGAGTTTTCTAAATGTCTTTCTTGATATTGAGGATTTTCTCTCTGGGTAGACTGAGTGTAGAATTCAATGTGTCTATTTGAAAACCCAAAAAGGTTAAAGATTTGGTGGGGGAAAGAACTGATTTCTCTTTGTTGACTAAGAAACCTAAATTTTCCAGAATATAAATAGTAAGCTGGAGCTGAGATTTTAAAATAACAGAACTCTGATTCATAATCAAAATATTGTCTAAATAAATGATAAGACCTACGAATAATTAGTATAGAATTTGTACATGACATACCTGTGTAATTATTGATTCAGTGTGATCGTATTCTTCCCTAATAAAAAATATTTCAACATAAATAAATGATAAGACGAACACCTCATAATCAAAGCCAGGTAGTTATTGGTTTCATTAATTTGGTGAAGATCCAAGGTGCGGAAGACAGACTGAAAAGGCATACAAGTAAAACTCCATATTTTGCCTTCCCAAAAAAGGTGAGAAATTTCCTGTGTTCCTGAGCTACAGGAACTGTAAGATATGCATCTGTCAGATCTAATATGACTAAGAAATCATTGTCTAAAAGGCAATCTCTGAGAAGATGAATACTTTCCATTTTGAAATGTTGATAGACAGCGAAGGCTCTATGGCTTGTTTTGATAAAAGGATTTATATTTTGTTTTGAACCAAAGTTCTGTCTGAAACTGAAAATTTTATTGGAAGAGGAAGAGAATTTTGGATAGGAGGAGAAATAAAAAAAAAATACTGGTCTGGGAGAGCTTTCTGGATTTGAGCGTAGATGGTGATTTTTGTGGTGCTACATGAACTTGTAATAGCAGGGTTAGGGAAAATGAGGCGTTATGGCCCGTAACGATGCTATTTGAGTCATAACGCAAAACTCATAATCTAGCTGTATTTGTTTTTTTTCTCTGTATTTTTGTTTGTTAGATTATCAGGTTTGACATTTACATTGTTTATATTTCTGTCTTTACATTTAAAACCATGCAATTGTATAAGGGTGTGCATGCTTTTTATATTCACCATACTTTTCCTAAAGTGCCTGGATGCAGCAGGTTTTGATTGGTCATACATTTTGCAGATATATGCATGACATGTGTGTGAGTCTTTTGTGATACAGATTTTAAAAAGGAGAGAATACAAAAAAATTACTGTAGTTACTAATTTGTGTAACAACTCAAATTTAAAGGGATACTAAACTCATTTTTTTTTAATTCATGATTCAGATAGGGCATGCAATATTAATCAACTTTCTAATTTACTCCTATTATCAATTTTTCTTTGTTCTCTTGCTATCTTTATTTGAAAAATCAGGAATGTAAAGTTAGGAGCCATCCCACTTTTGGTTCAGAAACCTGGGTAGCACTTGCTGATTGGTGGTAACAATAATTATTAGTATCAAAAGAGCTAAAAATACCATTTTGTGTGCATCCATGTAATTGTTTATAATTGCTACAAAGAGACAAGACAATTGTATCATATTTTAATGCAGAATTCCGTAGAAAATGTGCTGATAAACTTTTTTTTGCCTGGATATAAATAAACCCATTCGGGCCTTAGGTTAGTGAGTGTAATTCACACTACAATACTTTAAAATGTACTTATCCTGAACATAATCTTCCCACTCCACTTACATACATTGTCATTTCATGCTATCAAAATGAATAATAAGCTTTAACATTTAACAATTTATTTAATTATTGATTTTTTCTAGCCATGAATACAACAAATGCTGTTTATGAAGACAAACTATTATTGTGTTTTATTTAATGGCAATATTTCTGATTACATTTTTAAAAGCGTTGGCAAAAATCCCTTATTCTGGCAAATCTTCAATTCAGGCCCCTAGGCAATATGTTAATAACACACATTTTTTTGTAGGGAAACATTTGCTCTGACGAAATTAATAGGTTTTATCCAAACCATCTGTTGGTGAAGAAGTATTCAAATGTAGCTTACTTATGTTGCTCTTTAGAGAAATGTTGTGAATAAATACAAAAATCTGAAATCAATATTTGTTCATTAGTTTCTTTATAGTTTCTTGTAAGAACACAGCTGCCATTTTGACTTTGTTTCATACCAGTAGTATTTTAGGTTACACATCACATAATTGAAGAAATGATTTATTAACCTTAATAATGTTTTTATAATATGTATTGGTACTTTAAAATAAAATGTATTGTTTTCATGTTTAATGAAGGAAGTGCACTAATATTTAGAAGGTAAATATAAGATACATTTAAGATATAGTGGTAAATTTGAGATATAATGTTACCACATGTTGTTCTCAGTGTACAAATAATAGAATTGTTGTTGTGATATTAAAGAATCACATTTTCTGTGACTGTGCATTAGATGTGTGACTCTTCTTATTAATTCATTGCTTACAGGGATAGAGAAGTCAAAAACTGAAATGTGCATTTTAATTTTAAATAGAAGCCTTTTTTTTCTTCTTTTAGCAAAAATGCTTCTAGTAAAAGTTATTACTATTTCAGTGGCATACACACATATGCTATGTGTGACTAGAGAATCTGGATTCAAACACCAAACAAGCCACCGCTGGTCTCTGAGAAGGTGTGGTGCTTGAATACTGATGCATAAGGCAAAAACAGTACTAACTTTGACTAAAGGCATTTTTAATATGGACACAACCCATTACACAATGATAGGAAATGTACAAATATTTAACTGCTGAACCATTTCCACCCCTTTGCTGAACTGTTTTGGAGTTTTTTTTTAAGCCCTACTGTATTAGAACCCCACACATATTAACAGACCCAGCAGATTCAAACTACATCATTATTTTTATGTAAATATATTTAGATATAGTTACCTCTTCTCAAATAAAAGTGCATGTTTTCATGCCAGGTGATTACTAGTGATGTTGCGAACCTAAAAATTTCGGTTCGCGAACGGCGGACTCGAACTTCCGCAACTGTTCGTGAACCGGCAAACCGGGCGAACCGCCATTGACTTCAATAGGCAGGCGAACTTTAAAACCAACAGGGACTCTTTCTGGCCACAATAGTGATGGAAAAGTTGTTTCAAGGGGACTAACACCTGGACTGTGGCATGCCGGAGGGGGATCCATGGCAAAACTCCCATGGAAAATTACATAGTTGATGCAGAGTCTGGTTTTAAGCCATAAAGGGCATAAATCACCTAGCATTCCTAAATTGTTTGGAATAACGTGCTTTAAAACATCAGGTATGATGTTGTATCGATCAGGTAGTGTAAGGGTTACGCCCGCTTCACAGTGACAGACCAAACTCCCCGTGTAACGCACCGCAAACAACCGCAAACAGTCCATTTGCACAACCACGAGATAGATAGATTTGATAGATAGATACATAGATTACATAGATCAATAGATGCAATATACATTTGATAGATACAAATTACATAGATCAATAGATGCAATATACATTTGATAGATACAAATTACATAGATCAATAGATGCAACATACATTTGATAGATACGAATTACATAGATCAATAGATGCAATATACATTTGATAGATACGAATTACATAGATCAATAGATGCAATATACATTTGATAGATGCAAATTACATAAATCAATAGATGCAATATACATTTGATAGATACGATTGATAGTTAGATAGATTTGATAGATAAATAGATAGATTTGATAGATATATAATTTCCCAGACAGAGAATTACAAGACGTGCGGTCTGGGACCCATGGTAAGGTTACTTCCTTTTGCACAGTCGAGTACAGGTTGGGGTCCGGGATTGCCTTTTGTGCAAAGAAATTGTGGCCGGGTACCTTCCACTGCGGGGACGTGTATATGGCATGGATTTTAGGAACCGGGAGATGGAAAAAGATGCTTGGACACTCAGTACAGGTCATTCTCCTTCAGCCTTTTTATACGAGGGTCCCCGACCCTCAACAGGCATGACAGCATGAAAGACCCCATATGCCATGACTTCCTTTTGCACAATCGAGTACAGGTATGGCATTGATTTTAGGAACCCGGAGATCATTTTTAGGAACCGGGAGATGAAAAAAGATGCTTGGACACCCAGTACAGGTCGTTCTCCTTCAACCTTTTTATACGAGGGTCCCCGACCCTCAACAGGCACGACAGCATGAAAGACCCCATATGCCATGACTTCCTTTTGCAGAATCGAGTATAGCTATGGCATCGATTTTAGGAACCCGGAGATAATTGTTAGGAACCGGGAGATGGAAAAAGATGCTTGGACACCCAGTACAGGTCGTTCTCCTTCAGCCTTTTTATACGAGGGTCCCTGACCCTCAACAGGCATGACAGCATGAAAGACCCCATATGCCATGACTTCCTTTTGCACAATCGAGTACAGGTATGGCATCGTTTTTAGGAACCCGGAGATAATTGTTAGGAACCGGGAGATGGAAAAAGATTCTTGGTCGGTCCTCCTACTTCAAATTTGGGGCACTGCGCGTGCAATCTACTGTGCCACCAGATATGAGTGGTGTGTTAAGTAGTACTATTCTTAGCAGTTTAATCCCTGTTATGTGCCTTTTTTTTGGTTTGGGTTTTGAAGCCACAGTGCAGCACCAGAGGCCAGAAAAATTAGGCATGTACACATGCCTGAAAAATTAGGTATTGTTGCAGCCGCTGCTGTAGCAGCGGCCAGAAAAATTGATGTTTGTTTGACAGTTAGAAAGTGCCCTAAAACATTGCGGCTTGAACCCTAGTTGTTGGTGGATAAGTCACGCAAGTCATCTGGCATTCGAAGATAAAACACAGCAGCGTGTGGACCATTTTTAGCCCAAGGCAGCTCATCTCATCAGGCCTTTTTTACTCGAATGTATCACCCAATGTCAGTCCCTTCGGGATCCATCCCTCATTCATTTTAATAAAGGTGAGATAATCAAGACTTTTTTGACCTAGGCAACTTCTCTTCTCAGTGACAATACCTCCTGCTGCACTGAAGGTCCTTTCTGACAGGACAATTGAAGCGGGGCAGGCCAGAAGTTCAATTGTAAATTGAGATAGCTCAGGCCACAGGTCAAGCCTGCACACCCAGTAGTAAAGGGGTTCATCGCTCCTCAGAGTGTCGAGATCCGCAGTTAATGCGAGGTAGTCTGCTACCTGTCGGTTGAGTCGCTCTCTGAGGCTGGATCCCGAAGGGCTGTGGTGATGCATAGGAGTTAAAAAGGTCCACATGTCCTCCATCAACAACACATCTGGAAAGCATCCTGTCCTTGCCAGCATGGTTGTGGGAGGAGGAGTATTACTTTCATCTCTTCCCCTGTTAGATTCCCGTTGTGCTGTGACATCACCCTTATACGCTGTGTAAAGCATACTTTCTAATTTATTTTTGAACTGCTCCATCCTTTCCGACTTGCAGGAATTCGGTAACATTTCAGTCACTTTATGCTTATACCGGGGGTCTAGTAGCGTGGACACCCAGTACAGTTCGTTCTCCTTCAGCTTTTTTATACAAGTGTCCCTCAACAGGCACAACAGCATGAAAGACCCCATTTGCACAAGGTTGGATGCCGAGCTACTCATGTCGCATTCCTTGTCCTCAGTGATCTCACTGAAGGTATCTTATTCCCCCCAGCCACGTACAACACCACGGGTACCAGATAGGTGACAACAATGAGCACCCTGGGATGCCTGTTGTGCTTGGTCTTCCTCCTCCTCCTCCTCAAATCCACATTCCTCCTCTGACTCCTCTTCCTCACAATCCTCTTCCTGCGTTGCCGCTGGTCCAGCAAGCGATGCTGATAAGGCTGTTTCTGGTGGTGATGGAGACCACAACTCTTCCTCTTCACGCTCATCTACGGCCTGATCCAGCACTCTTCGCAGGGCACGCTCCAGGAAGAAAACAAATGGTATGATGTCGCTGATGGTGCCTTCGGTGCGACTGACTAGGTTTGTCACCTCCTCAAAAGGACGCATGAGCCTACAGGCATTGCGCATGAGCGTCCAGGTGGTCGAACATTAGGAGTGTTGAATTCCAACGTGTCGGGCTGTCGCAAATCAAGCGCTTCACTGCAGGTTTTTTCGCCGCTGGATATCTGACAAGTGCGCCATGGCCGTGTAGGAACACCTGAAATGGCCACACACCTTCCTGGCCTGCTTCAGGACGTCCAGTAAGCCTGGGTACTTATGCACAAAGCATTGTACAATCAGATTACACACATGTGCCATGCACTGCACATGTGTCAACTTGCACAATTTCAATGCCGCCACCAAATTACTTCCATTGTCAGAAACCACTTTGCCAATCTCCAGTTGGTGTGGAGTCAGCCACTGATCCACCTGTGCGTTCAGTGCAGACAGGAGTGCTGCTGCGGTGTGACTCTCTGCTTTCAGGCAAGTCAAACCCAAGACGGCGTGACACTGCCGTATCCAGGATGTGGAATAGTACCTGGGGAGCTGGGGGGGTGCCGTTGATGTGGAGCAAGACACAGCAGCAGAAGAGAACTCAGCCGAGGAAGAAGTTATGGAAGAGGATGGAGTAGGAGGAGTAGAGGAGGTAGCAGCAGGCCTGCCTGCAAGTCATGGCGGTGTCACCAACTCCTCTACAGAGCCACGCATTCCATGCTTGTCAGCCACCAGCAGGTTTACCCAATGCGCAGTGTAGGTGATATGCTTGCCCTGACCATGCTTTGCAGACCAGCTATCAGTGGTTAGATGGACCCTTGCCCCAACACTGTGTGCCAGACATGCCATTACTTCCTTTCGCACAATCGAGTACAGGTTGGGGATTGCCTTTTGTGAAAAGAAATTTTGGCCGGGTACCTTCCACTGCGGTGTCCCAATAGATACAAATTTTTTGAACGCCTCAGACTCCACCAGCTTGTATGGTAAAAGCTGGCGGTCTAAGAGTTCAGACAAGCCAGCTGTCAGATGCTGGGCAAGGGGGTGACTTTGGAACATTGGCTTCTTACGCTCAAACATGTCCTTGACAGACACCTGACTGTGGGCAGATGAGCAGGAACTGCTACAGAAGAGAGACTGAGTGGCGGATGGTTGAGAGGGGGCAAGGAGTACAGCAGTGGTTGACGTGGCTGAAGATGCTGGACCAGGAGGAGGATGGCGGCTTTGAGTTTGTGTGCTGCTTCTACTCATGTGTTCATCCCATCGGCGTTTGTGATGTGAGATCATGTGCCTTCGCAAAGCAGTTGTACCTAGGTGGGTGTTGGACTTCCCACGACTCAGTTTCTTTTGGCACAGGTTGCAAATGGCATCTCTGTTGTCAGAGGCAGACACACAAAAAAAATGCCACACTGCTGAGCTCTGCGATGACGGCATTCTGGTGGTGGCAACAGCATGCGTTGATTGGCATGCTGTCTGGCTGACCCCGGGTGCCGATGCATGCTGTCTGACTGTGCCACTATCTCCTTGCGATGACCTCCCCCTGCTTCCAACTCGTCTCCTCCTCCTCCTCTCTGTCTCCCCATCTGAACTTCCCCCTCTTCTTCTTCTCTTCTAGCGGGCACCCACGTGACATCCACGGACGCATCATCATCAACCGCTTCACTTGTATCTGACAAATCAACAAAGGAAGCAGCAGCGGGTACAACATCATCATCATCATCATCACACTGTACGTCCATGTCTGTAATGCTGCCTGACTGAGACATATCACTGTTATCTACATCCTCTGTCAATGATGGTTGTGCATCACTCATTCTTTCCAGCTGATGTGTCAATAACTCCTCTGACAGATCAAGTGAAGCGGCTTTGGTGCTAGTGTTGGTGGCGGCAGCAGGCGGGTGAGTGGCACTTGTCACTTGAGAGGTGCCCGAAGCTAAGCTGGAGGTGGATGGTGCATCAAGGCTCCAAGCGGAAGCTGTAGAAGATTGGGTGTCCTGTGTTAGCCAGTCAACTAGGTCCTCCTCAGAACTTTTCGCATTCATGGTACGTGGCCTCTGAACACTGGGCATTATTGTAGGGTCAAAGGGAATCACAGCACCATGACCACGACGGCACCTGCAGGGTGGCCAAGTAGGCACAGTATACACTGTGAGCCTGACACAAAATAGCAGACTGATGTTTCACAATCCAAAAAGTTTATTTTTTTTAAATGTACACTTACACTACTATTAAACAAGATATGAGTGGTGGCACTAGTTGGCAAGTGGGCACAGTATACGCTGTGAGCCTGACACAAAAAGCAGACTGATGTTTCACAGTCAACATTTTATTTTTTAAATATTTACACTACTGTTACAACAAATATGAGTGGTGCCACTAACTTGGCAAGTGGCCTGGCACACACGCTGGCAGGCAGGCAACTGCAATAAGATTACACTAGAAGACTGATGTTTCACAGTCAAAAAAGTTTTTTTAAAAATATTTACACTACTGTTATAACAAATATGATTGGTGGCACTACTTGGCAAGTGGGCCTGGCACACATGCTGGCAGGCAGGCAGGCAACTGCAATTAGATTACACTAGCAGACTGATGTTTCACAGTCAATTTTTTTTTTAAATATTTACACTACTGTTACAACAAATATGAGTGGTGCCACTAACTTGGCAAGTGGGCCTGGCACACACACTGGCAGGCAGGCAACTGCAATTATATTACACTAGCAGACTGATGTTTCACAGTCAAAAAAGTTTTTTTTAAAAATATTTACACTACTGTTACAACAAATATGATTGGTGGCACTAGTTGGCAAGAGGGCCTGGCACACACGCTGGCAGGCAGGCAACTGCAATAAGATTACACTAGCAGACTGATGTTTCACAGTCAAAAAAGTTTTTTTAAAAAATATTTTCACTACTGTTATAACAAATATGATTGGTGGCACTACTTGGCAAGTGGGCCTGGCACACACGCTGGCAGGCAGGCAACTGCAATTAGATTACACTAGCAGACTGATGTAAAAGTTTGTGTTTTTTTAAATTTACACTAATGTTACACCAGATATGAATGGTGGCACTGAGGAAGTAGGCACAGTATATGCTGTGAGCCTGACACACAGGCTGGCAGTGGCAGGCTGGCCTGGCAACTGAAATTAGATTACACTAGCAGACTGATGTAAATGTTTTTTTTTAAAAATTTTACTCTAATGTTACACCAGATATGAGTGGTGGCACTGAGGAAGAAGGCACAGTATAGGCTGTGAGCCTGACACACAGGCTGGCAGTGGCAGGCTGGCCTGGCAACTGAAATTAGATTACACTAGCAGACTGATGTAAAAGTTTTTTTTAAATTTTTTTACACTAATGTTACACCAGATATGAGTGGTGGCACTGAGGAAATAGGCACAGTATATGCTGTGAGCCTGACACACAGGCTGGCAGTGGCAGGCTGGCCTGGCAACTGAAATTAGATTACACTAGCAGACTGATGTTTCACAGTCAAAAAAGTTTTTTTTTTAAATATTTACACTACTGTTACAACAAATATGAGTGGTGCCACTAACTTGGCAAGTGGGCCTGGCACACACGCTGGCAACTGCAATTAGATTACACTAGCAGACTGATGTTTCACAGTCAAAAAAGTTTTTTTTTTAAATATTTACACTACTGTTATAGCAAATATGATTGGTGGCACTAGTTGGCAAGTGGGCCTGGCACACACGCTGGCAGGCAGGCAGGCAACTGCAATTAGATTACACTAGCAGACTGATGTTTCACAGTCAAAAAAGATTTTTTTAAATATTTACACTACTGTTATAACAAATATGATTGGTGGCACTACTTGGCAAGTGGGCCTGGCACACACGCTGGCAGGCAGTCAACTGCAATTAGATTACACTAGCAGACTGATGTTTCACAGATAAAAAAATGTAAAAAAAATATTTACACTACTGTTACAACAAATATGAGTGGTGCCACTAACTTGGCAAGTGGGCCTGGCACACACGCTGACAGGCAGGCAACTGCAATTAGATTACACTAGCAGACTGATGTTTCAAAGTCAAAAAAGTTTTTTTTTTTAAATATTTACACTACTGTTATTACTGTTATAACAAATATGATTGGTGGCACTAGTTGGCAAGTGGGCCTGGCACACAAGCTGGCAGGCAGGTAACTGCAATTAGATTACACTAGCAGACTGATGTTTCACAGTGAAAAAAGTTTTTTTTTAAATATTTAAACTACTGTTACAACAAATATGAGCACACACGCTGGCAGGCAGGCAGGCAACTGCAATTAGATTACACTAGCAGACTGATGTTTCACAGTCAAAAAGTTTTTTTTTTTTAAATATTTACACTACTGTTATAACAAATATGATTGGTGGCACTTACCAAGTGGGCCTGGCACACACGCTAGCAGGCAGGCAACTGCAATTAGATTACACTAGCAGACTGATGTTTCACAGTCAAAAAAGTTTTTTTTTTAAATATTTACACTACTGTTATAACAAATATGATTGGTGGCACTACTTGGCAAGTGGGCCTGGCACACACGCTGGCAGGCAGGCAACTGCAATTAGATTAAACTAGCAGAATGATGTTTCACAGTCAATTTTTTTTTAAAATATTTACACTACTGTTACAACAAATATGAGTGGTGCCACTAACTTGGCAAGTGGGCCTGGCACACACGCTGGCAGGCAGGCAACTGCAATTAGATTACACTAGCAGACTGATGTTTCACAGTCAAAAAAGTTTTTATTTTTAAATATTTACACTACTGTTATAACAAATGTAATTGGTGGCACTAGTTGGCAAGTGGGCCTGGCACACACGCTGGCAGGCAGGCAACTACAATTAGATTACACTAGCAGACTGATATTTCACAGTCAAAAAAGTTTTTTTTTAAAATATTTACACTACTGTTACAACAAATATGAGTGGTGCCACTAACTTGGCAAGTGGGCCTGGCACACACGCTGGCAGGCAGGCAACTGCAATTAGATTACACTAGCAGACTGATGTTTCACAGTGAAAAAAAGTTTTTTTTTAAATATTTACACTACTGTTATAACAAATATGATTGGTGGCACTAGGTTGCAAGTGGGCCTGGCACACACGCTGGCAGGCAGGAAACTGCAATTAGATTACACTAGCAGACTGATGTAAAAGTTTTTTTTTTAAAATTTACACTAATGTTACACCAGATATGACTGGTGGCACTGACAATTAGGCACAGTATATGCTGTGAGCCTGACACACGCTGACAGGCAGGCAAATGCAATTAGATTACAAAGAAAAAAAAAAAAAAACGACTGATGTAGCCCTAAAAATGGCTTTTTGGGGTGCTGTCCTTACAGCATAGATCAGATGAGTCCTTCAGGACTGTAGTGGACACTGAATACACTAGCCTAGCTATCAATTTCCCTATAAAATCAGCAGCAGCATCAGCACTATCCCTCCTCTCACTAAGAATGCAGGATCAGAATTAATCTAAAATGGCTGCTGCCCAGGAGGTGGGAGGGTCTGGGAGGGAGTGTCTGCTGCTGATTGGCTGAAATGTGTCTGCAGACTGTGAGATACAGGGTCAAAGTTTACTCAATGATGACGAATAGGGGGCGGATCGAACAGCGCATATGCTCGCCCGCCGCTGCTAACGCGAACAGGCTATGATCGCCGGGAACTGTTCTCCGGCGAACTGTTCGTGACATCACTAGTGATTACTATTACCACAGTGGTCACCTAGCAATTAAAACCTTTATAGGGGATTCATATTAAAGAGGGGCTTCTGGGCCTTAAAACAAGGGGTCTTTTTAAGTTTTATACTTTTTAAGCTTTATAAATAGTGCATGTATCCATGAATTACCCAAACAAAAAATACTTTATTTTTAATGTGGTTTTTTTCAGTATTTTGATGGCCTGTTATAAGTGACTAGAGAACCACTCAATAAACAAAAAGTATTATTATTTTAACAAACAAGTTTGTGGGAAAAATAGGATATCTCAAAAAGATATCCCTAGGAGGTGCACAAGCTGTGTGATATCAATAATATTGATTGTAATGACACAATTATAACCCTGTCAACTGGGTTGTATAATATAGTGAATAAATATATAAATATGCAATATACAATATACAATCTAATGGACCACCTATTAAATAAAGAAAGTCCTGCATAAACAGACTTGTTGTCCAAATGCTTGTGGCAAACATTTCAAGTGTATCAGAGGCATCTCCACTTAGACCACCAGTGTAGATGTCAGTCTAGAAATGAAGAGAAAAACAACGGGCGCCTTAATGTGTAACCATGCTATAAACAGCAATCAGTGAGCTGATAAGAATTGCACTTACAACAGGTGCTAGCAGTGGTCAGTTCACTGATGTACATTGGCATTAAGACCCCAAGGAGCCAGGGTTTTTAGTTTGTAGATACAGAATGTTTCACGCTGTCTAAGCCTGGATAAAAAATTTGTAATTCAAAGATTTGGGCACATAATCTATAAGTAAAATGTGTATATATGTGTGGTAATACAATGATTTGGTATACTATGTACTACTATCTTCCCATTTTTTAAATTCTTGCAATTACAAAATTACCCCTTCTTGTATGGACCCTTCTTGTGGTGTGTCCTACATATTGCAAACCACAAAGTCATTCAATGACTTAAACTACAAAAGTGGAAGCACAACTAAAATGTCTAGAGATGTTGAACTGTTCACCTGTTACTTTGGATGTAACTGTTGGCTCCTAGATTTGATATATTTGCAGGCATTAAAACCTCTCTTCCCACATCTGTAGACTCCATTCCTACCCAAAAAACTTTGGAATTACTCATTTTTTGGGGAAGTTATTATTTCTGAAGTTTATGTGTAGCTATTGCTATCAACATTATTAACATAAATTGATGTTACTATATTGCCTGAGTTGTCTTAACTTAAAATAAGGTATTCAATATAATGTGCTTTATTATTGGCAGTGAACTAAAGTCCCATATGATTATCATTCAATTGTGTGATAAAAGAGTTTGCTGAATCGATACCACCTCTCCAGATGAAGATCAAACCATCTGTATAGCAACCATAAAATACCAGGTAAATGTATTGTTCTTCATAATAGAATAGATTTGCATAAATAGATTTGCAAAACTGATGGCGAATTCGGTACCCATGGTTGTGCCCTTAACTTGTAAATAAAACTGATCCTGGAAAATGAAATAATTATTTGTGAGAATATATTCTATGCTTTCCAGGATAAAAGATTTTTGTGAAGGGGGCATATATCGATCCTGTTTCCAATAATTAGAAATGGCTATAATTCCTAAATGATGTGAGATGTTGGAATATAATGAACTAACATCACATGTAATCCAAATGAGTTGATCAGTGTTATGTATATTTTTTAGTTGGCCTAATAAATGTGTACTATCTCTAATGTATGAAGGGAGTGTAATGACAAATTTCTGTAAAAAGTGATCAATATAAAAAGGATAAATTGTATGTGAGATTTTCAATACCTGAAATGATCGGACGACCTGGAGCATTCTTTAAATCCTTATGGGCAAGATTACAAGTTACGTGGCAAATCCTTTTTTTTTTTGCAATTGCAAAAAAAACATGTGCGTTAAGGTTTTTGCACATTTGGGGTTGCGCAGGTATTACAAGTTGCAAAATATCTTATTTTGCACACGCGTTAACCCGAATACAGCGCATAAACTAACTTGCTTTATCACGTGCGCATGCATGAATTCTCCCCCATAGAGATCAATGGAGAAAAAAAAAGTGGAAATAAAAACAAAAACCAGAGAGCGTGAAAACTCCATCGCATTTTCGCATTCCCCATAGCGGTCAATGGAGACATTTTTTTTTTTTTTAAAGTACAGTAAATACATAGTTAAAATATTTATTAAATATGAATATTGCATAAATATATTTTATAATGTTTTTATCTGCTTAATAGCAAAGGGATATAATGCACTTATATATATGTTTTTATATGTGTACATATATATAATAAAATGTATATGTATATATATGAATGTAAATACATATACATATACACATATAAATACATTAATATATATGTATACATATATAAACATGTATAAATACAAACATAATCATATTTAGATATGTATGTCTCTCAATGTTAAAGCCATTTGTCTTCCTTTTTTTTCTAACACCCGAGATCGCATATCTTTGAGCTCTTATAACTTTTGTGTGTTAATATGAGTGTAACTGTACTTTGTAATGTATTTTTGAAGTGTTTTGTGAGTTTTCTGTTGCAGAAAACTGTTAACTACAGCTCTTTGAGCAATTGCGATTTTTCAAGACTTGTAATATAAGGGCAATGAAAATTGCTTGCATAAAGACCATATCACGTGCAGAAAAGACATAGGGGACGATTTATCATTGTCTGCCCGACATGATACGCTGTAGCGTATCATGTCGGACAGACATCGGCATTTAACATTGCACAAGCAGTTCTGGTAAACTGGTTGTGCAATGCCGCCCCCTGCAGATTCACGGCCAATTGACCGCTAGCAGGGGGTGTCAATCAACCCGATCGTACACGATCAGGCGTATTGCAGACCGCAACCTCAGTGGCAGTAGACCAGTTATGGAGCAGCGGTTTTAAGACCGCTGCTTCATAACTGCTGTTTCTGGCGAGCCTGAAGGCCATTTGGCCCTTGATAAATCAGCTCCATGCTGTGCGACTTGTAATCTTGCCCTATGGATTTTGGGTAGATGGTAATAGTGTGCAACACTGGGATTGAGGATTTTAAGAAAATCTCTTTCTTCTTTGTTCAGAATACCTAAATCGTGTCCTTTAATTAGAGTATGATAGGATTAGAGAAACATAGTTGTGGGATCCCTAGGAAGAATTCTTTATTAATCAGTGTCTCCTAATATTCTTTGTGCTTCTTTAAGATAATCTTGGATGTTCTGAATGATAATATCACCTAACTTATCAGCATCACGAACGATAATATCTGTATTGTTTTGTAAATGTTTCTAAGGGCTTTCTTCTCACCAATGTTCATATAATTTTTTTTTTAATTTGACAAGATAATTTTTCAAAATCTTCTATGAACAGATTTTGATATAGATCTAAGTAATGGTTAGACATAACTAAAGGATTAAAGTCGGGCTTGTTCTTGACATTAGTGTTAATATAATTTAGTTAGTGTGTCAGCATCAACAAAGATGGTATTGGTTTTGTTGTCAGGAACCATAGAATATGTAAAAATAATTTGGGTTTCTGTTATGTCAATTTTCTTCTGTTTAAGTTTCTTTTCTTCATAATATTTCTGTAATTATAATTTTCCCTTCTATAATACACATTTCTCATCTATTTTGATAATTTCTCTTTCTTGGAGGCAAGGTTTTGCCCTCTGGAGCCTCGTTTTCTGCCACATTTGGTCTTTTTCTTGATCTCTCTATTGTTGGGTCTGGAGTTCTGTGGTGATTTGTGCCTATTTCTAAAAAAGACTCTGATGTACTGGGTTTTTCTATCTCAAAATAATTATCATTGGTTAAGGATTCCAAAGGTTGATATCTGTTACAAACAGCGAACATATTATATATCATATAGTTGCTGCTAGCAATAACACAACATAATTACACACACCACAGTCTTTGTCATTTTTTTGTCTTTTTATTTTGTCGATCATTTAAATTAGATTGAGCTATTTCCAAACAAGTTAAGCTCTGTAATAAATTCCATCACTTAATAGATTTTGGTATTTTCCATATTTGCACAATATGTATGTTTTATATGCATTTTTATTGCTTTTTTTATATTTAGATCTATAATGTATGGTTGTTTAATGTTAACACATCATTGCGTTATATAAACAAATATGAACTACAATGTTACCTTTTTGTAGTTGGTCAGTTTGTAGTAAGTACATCTGGATACAACGTAACAATATCTGTTGAAAAGAGCACTTTGTTTTTAATCAATTATGCCTGAAGAAACGGCCCGTGTGTGGCCGAGAAACATGTTGCATTAAATGTTTTAATCTTTTTAACTGCATATTGGATATTTGTTTATCCCATCCTATAAAACATCTCATCAGAACAATATTTTATGAGCCCATAACGGCTTTGCAGAGTTTTGTCGTTCGATCCTTTCCAGTGGAAGCTGTATATACACCTTGGCCTCCTGACCAGACAGAGAAGGTCGAGACCCTTGATGGGAGCTACAGGGGTATGAAATCAGTGAACTGACCACTGTGAGTGTCAGCCTGCCCTGCCAGCACCTGTCAAATTTAGGTGCAACATCCAACTGTGAGTGCAACTCTTAACAGCACACTAATTGTTGTTTATAGCATAGTTACACTATGAGCCGCACCTTGTTTTTCTCTTTTTTTCCTCTTCATTTTAATAAACAAGGTTGTAAACAAAAGTGTGTTTTTTCCCCCTAAACTCTATAGTGAAAAGAAGAAGGGGATATCCTCATATAAATTAGGGCCTTTTGGTATATGTATATAACTTTTATTAGCACGTAGGGGCTCCCATGAGCCTCTGCTTAAATAAATGCACATTTATTCACACCCGGTGATCACTATTACTGCAGTGATCCCCTGACTATTAAAACATATATGGGGGTCACTCTCTTCCTCACCTCTCCTGACACTTCTCTCCCTGCAGTCTTTACTCTCCTCGAGAAATTCGGCTCACTATGTTTCTATAAATTGAATGTAACTAAAACGGAGGCCCTTCCCATAAACATCCCTCCACAAACCCTCTCTATACTACAGTCCACCTATCACTTCCAATGGAAATCTTCCTCGCTTAAGATTCTAGGAGTTCACCTTAGCCCAGATCCCCTGACCACCATATCACAGAATTATACCGATAGACTTCCGGAATTTGGGAAGTTGCTAGATTCGTGGGAGTTTAGGGAGATCTCTTGGACAGGCCGCATTGCCGCGATAAAGATGTCCTTTCTCCCCAAGGTTACATATCTTTTTAGATCTATCCCTTACAACATCCCGAGACCACTCCTTAATAGATTTCAAAGTCTAATCACTTCATATGTCTGGAGAGACCGTCGACCTAGGACCTCGGGTCGCACACTCGAAAAACCGATCTTACAGGGAGGCCTTGCTCTCCCGAATATGATCTCATATTACAATGCCGCAAGACTCTCACATATCCTTCGCTGGAATGATCCTGAGAGACATCTCTGCTGGTACTCTCTAGAATCCTCACTATTGCCCTCAAATATAACCCTCCCCGACATAATCTGGATCCCCCCCACCACAGACGAGACGTTGACGGCCTGCATCCTATTTTCAGACACACACTTCGATTTTGGGATCAAATCAGACACCACCCTGACATTTCCCCCCACCCCTCTCCCGCCATGACAATCCCTGCCGCTCTCTTCTGCCTTCCAGACTCCCACCATGACCTATGGCCACAGGCACACGCACTACAGGTCTCCAACCTCTATGAGCTAGACACATGGCTCTCACACCCAGCAATGTGTGCGAAATTTCAACTTCCACCTAAATTACACTTTGAGGGATTCCGACTGAGCACTCGCTTACGCACATGGGGCTACCCTAAACAAACTCTACGCCCTTTAACCACATGGGAGAAAGCATGGCGGGGAGCTCACGCTCTCCGACATCTCCTGACCCTTCACTACAATTTACTCATTAACCCGACTCCTTCGCATAAAATTTCCCAGCACCAGGCTTGGGAGAGAGAAATTGGTCTCACCCTTACTATAGAGGATTGGCATGCCAGAATTAAAATAACCAAAAAGATCCTCCATTGTGCCACACTGTGGGAACTACATTATAAGATTTTGGTCCGTTGGCACCATGTACCAACCATCCTACACAAGATCTATCACTCCCAATCCCCAGAGTGCTGGAGAGGATGCAAGATGCTTGGCTCTCCACTCCACATATGGTGGTCTTGTCCAGTAATTCACCCATTATGGAAGAAAGTATTTACACTCCTTCGGGCATTAGGCCTCACCCCCCCATTCACCCCTGAGGTTGCTCTCTTACACATGCGGATGCCCGACCTTACCGCCTCTGGAGAGGCACTTACGATATATGTCCTCATGGCCACAAAACTGACCCTAGCTAGAGCTTGGAGGGAGGAGCGGTCGCCAACTCTCTCTCAAGTAATCTCATCTACACATTACATTGGCCAAATGGAACAATACTCGTTCAGAGTACTTGATAGCACTAATACCTTCCATGAAATTTGGCTCCCATGGCTCACTAGGTTCCCCAATTGGTCCTCAAGTCCTTAAAACCACATCATAGACCCATTAATCATCTTCTGCTTTCCCGTTCCTTCACCCCCTCTCCCTTCCTTTTTTTTTTTTTTTTTTTTTTCTCCTCTCTCTCCTCTTTCCCTTCTTCTCTTCTCCTCTTTCTTCTCCTCTATAACCCATTATGTCCGTCTTACATAAATCCCAGTATTCTATATCTCTATTTTGCTGAGTACCAATATCATCTTTAAACTCAGACTCAATATCTAAATTTGTATCTACAATGTGTTACTTCCAGAAAAGAGACCCATTTAATGTATAGACTTGCTTTCATTCTTATTTCCATGTTTCTTGTTCACTCTTTCTCCTTTTTTTTTATATAAAAGTATGCAATATTTGACATTTAATTGTATTATTCACTGACATTACATTGTACCTCCAATTTTGTATCTATTGGCATACTGCTGTTTGATATGTTGTCTCAATAAAAAAAAAAATTAAAAAAAAAAATTAAAAAAAAAAATTAAAAAAAAAAATATATGGGGGGTTTGTTTTAGAGAGAGGCTATGGGCTTTAAAACAAGAGGACAAGGGGGTCTCTAGGCCTTTTGATCACGTTACAGGTGCTGTGACCTCCTTGTCACAAAATATATATATATATTTTTTTTAATACATGTTTAATACTTTTGGTGCCCCAAGACATACACTATTGGAAAAGGCAGGCGATTACCCGTTCAACGGTTTGTCTTGGGGGTTTGTAGGAGTTAAGGGACATGAGATTGAGGGGTTTTTGTATGCATTCCTCCATCCAGCTCCCTCCTTCTATTTAGCCTGCCTGTACTTCCAGGGTTTCCGGGTCTAAGTAACGTCACCTCGTCCAAAACGTGACAACGTCACTTAGATCTCTGGATTTCCTCAACTGAGACCTAACCCTACACCACCGCGTAAGCTGCCTAATACAGCAGGGGGCTGCAATCAGTTTAGACAGTGGACTCCCTAGGATGATGACACATGTTTGTCTTCCGCACTAATGGCTTTGTGTGGATGACGATCGCATGTTAGAGGGTTGAAATATAGTGTTACCACGTGTTGTTTCTTGTGTACAAGTAAAGGATTCAGTGTTGGGATATAAAGAATCACCATTTTCTGCCACCCTGCATTTTATTACTTTTAACTTTTATTATTCATTCATAGTTTAAAGGGATAGAAAGTTCAAAACTGAAATGTGCATGAATGCATTTCAATTATAAATAGAAGCATTTTTGCAATATACCTCCATTAGTTTCAATGCTTCTAGTAAAAGTTATTACTGTTTCAGTGGCA
Organism: Bombina bombina; assembly: GCF_027579735.1. Classification (NCBI taxonomy): domain Eukaryota; kingdom Metazoa; phylum Chordata; class Amphibia; order Anura; family Bombinatoridae; genus Bombina; species Bombina bombina. The sequence continues at coordinate 904,029,424 of NC_069503.1, forward strand.
TACACACATATGCTACCTGTGACTAGAGGATTAGGATTCAAACACTATGCCTGCTCAGAGAACTGGTGTGCATTGCATCAATGAAGACTTCATTTGTGCCATACAAGCCGCAGCTGACTCTCTGTAAAAGTGGGATTTTTGAATTCTGGTGCATGCAGCACTCACAGAATATGTGCATTTATTGTTGAAAAACATGAATAACTTTTACTAGAAGCATTTTTGCTAATGGAAATATAGAGCAAAAATGATTTTATTTAAAATGCGAATGCACACATGCACGTTTTCATTTTGTTTGAGTATATTACATATTACAAAATGTATTAATTTTAATAATGGTTTTAGAATATGTATTGGTACATTACAATAAGAATGTATTGATTTCATGTTTAGGGCTAGATTACAAGTGGAGCGCTAAACGATTGCACGCCAGCAAATGGACAAATTTGCCTGTAATAAATAACCAGTCATTACAAGGGGCTGGTTATTGCTACTGAGCTTGCAGTAGTAATTTTAACCAGAGATCAGATCTCTGGTTAATTTTCAAAAAGTCCCACAATTGGCCCCACATTTCAATATAGTAATCTTTATTAAAAAATAAAACTGGTAACATCTTTATTTTTTAATGTTAAAAAGTTATTTTAATATGAATATTGTTTCTGGACACTTTGAAATGACTGCCAAGCTCCACCCACTGATGACAGTGGGCTGCATATGATATACAATCACAAATAGCTCACTAGTTGGATTAAACAGACTGTCAATGCTATTCAGTAGAGTGCCTGGATGTAGCCCCAGGTTGTGATGTGATCAGTGGGCGGAGCTTGGCAGCCATTTCAAAGTTGCCAGAAACAATATTAATTTAAACATAACCTTTTTTAAATTCCTGCTGCATGATATAATAAAGGGGTGCAGGAGGCTATGGGCAGCTTAATCTAAGGTAATACTTGAAGATGACTAAATTGTAGACTGAGTGTAGTTCAGGTTTAATGTCATGGAATATTTGAGCTAAAACAAAAGTTATGCTCACAGTTCTTAGCATAAATATGTGTGTCTTGCCCAAAGTTGAAAGAAGGAAGACATAAGATTGCTGATGACAAGAAATAGATAAAGATCCAGTGCTCAGATATAGGCAAAGAGGAGAGAAGTGTAGATGATTCTTGAACTCCCAGTCAGAGGACATAGGAAGTTAAAATTAAACAATGCTATACATTGTTTCAAAGTTAACATGGCTCATTAAAGTGCTAAACAATGCATAACATTGCTTAAAATATTGTTACAAGCATTGTTGCCAGATAATGCTAACACCATGTGTATGCTTCTGAGTCTAACTAGATATGTTCTTCAACAAAAGATACTAAGGTAACAAATCAAATTTGATAACATAACTAAATTAGAAAGCTGTTTAAAATTGCATGTTCTATCTTAATAATTCATTTTGGCTATCATATCTTTTTAATTGAGAAGGTAGCCATGCACCACAGGCACATTTGTAGAAGAAGTCTCTTAGAAGAAATTTACTGCAGGATGTCACAAGATTAACACTTTTGTTTAGAGGTGAAGCTTGGCAAATCACAAAAGAGTAACAAAACTCCAACTTGATTTGGAAATTATTACCAGTAGCACAGACTTGGTGCAGGGTGTAACAAAACGCCAATTTGATTTAGAGATTACCCAGGGCAGCACAGATTCAAAGGAGAGTGTCACAACCCCAGGGCCACTATAGAGATCAGGGACATAGATTGCTACTTTTGTAACCAAGCTGACACAGCTTTAAATTAGGGGAACAGGCTGCCACTGCCAAGATCAGTGACGCAGACTGCAACTGTGAAGATAACAGAACACAGACAGTTGTACTGCAGGAGACCAGGGCACAAGCTCTTGCTGCTTGAGAATGAGACACAAGCTTTTATGTACTGAGAGATGCAAATAATGACATTGGAAAGAATCTTATATCTGTATGATTCTTTTCATTAGTTGTATCCATTTTTAGTTTTTGTGAGGTGAGCAACCATTCAACCCTCAACTTTGTAAATTTAGTGAATCTTAACAATTCTTATATTAGCTTCTGGTCTAAAGTAAATGTCTTAGCTGCAAAATCGTCTTAGTTGCAGCCTGGGATGACTTTCACTTTTCATCCACACCAAAATGTGACAGTCACACAAAGCATGGTAATGGAAGATGAATACAATTATGTTATATGAAAATAGGAAGTACAGAGAAACCAATGAAGTCCTACATTAGACATGTAGGGGCTTCTATAATACCAATAATGTGTTCATGAGGCATCAGTGTTGGAAGAGTGAAGTCCTCTTTCTTTAATGATGAATAGTGATGTCGCGAATAGTTCGCCGGCGAATAGTTCCCGGCGAATATAGCATGTTCGCATTCGCCTCGGCGGGCGAACAGATGCGATGTTCGATCTGCCCCCTATTTGTCATCATTGAGTAAACTTTGACCCTGTACCTCACAGTCAGAAGACACATTACAGCCAATCAGCAGCAGACCCTCCCTCCCAGACCCTCCCACCTCCTGGACAGCATCCATTTTAGATTCATTCGGAAGCTGCATTCTTAGTGAGAGGAGGGACAGTGTAGCTGCTGCTGATTTAATAGGGAAATCGATAGCTAGGCTAGTGTATTCAGTGTCCACTACAGTCCTAAAGGACTCATCTGATCTCTGCTGTAAGGACAGCACCCCAAAAAGCCCTTTTTAGGGCCAGAACATCAGTCTGCTTTTTTTTTTTCCTGTGTAATCTAATTGCAGTTGCCTTTGGGGGGGATCAGGGAGGTTGGGGGCTAAGGGGGGATGCTACACCACAGCATATGTAAATATGCTATACATTTTTTTTACATTTTTTTAAAAACCTTTTATTTTAGTACTGGCAGACTTTCTGCCAGTACTTAAGATGGCAGGGACAATTGTGGGGTGGGGGAGGGAAGGGAGCTGTTTGGGAGGGATCAGGGGGTCTGATGTATTAGGTGGGAGGCTGATCTCTACACTAAAGCTAAAATTAACCCTGCAAGCTCCCTACAAACTACCTAATTAACCCCTTCACTGATAGCCACAATACACTTGTGATGCGCAACAGCATTTAGCGGCCTTCTAATTACCAGAAAGCAACGCCAAAGTCATATATGTCTGCTATTTGTGAACAAAGGGGATCCCAGAGAAGCATTTACAACCATTTGTGCCATAATTGCACAAGCTGTTTGTAAATAATTTCAGTGAGAAACCTAAAATTGCGAAAAAATTTAAGTTTTTTTTAAATTTGATCACATTTGGCGGTGAAATGGTGGCATTAAATATACCAAAATGGGCCTAGATCAATACTTTGGGTTGTCTACTACACTACACTTAAGCTAAAATTAACTCTACAAGCTGCCTACATGCTCCCTAATTAACCCCTTCACTGCTGGGCATAAAACACGTGTGGTGTGCAGTGGCATTTAGCAGCCTTCTAATTACCAAAAAGCAACGCCAAAGCCATATAAGTCTAATATAATGGCATGTCCGGCACACAGTGTTGGGGCAAGGGTCCATCTGACCACTGATACCTGGTCTGCAAAGCATGGTCAGGGCAGGTATATCACCTACACTGCGCACTGTGAAGCGGGCGTAACCCTTACACTACCTGATCGATACAACATCATACCTGATGTTTTAAAGCACGTTATTCCAAACAATTTAGGAATGTTATGTGATTTATGCCCTTTATGGATTAAAACCAGACTCTGCATCAACTATGTAATTTTCCATGGGAGTTTTGCCATGGATCCCCCACCGGCATGCCACAGTCCAGGTGTTAGTGCCCTTGAAACAACTTTTCCATCACTATTGAGGCCAGAAAGAGTCCCTGTGGGTTTTAAAATTTGCCTGCCTATTGAAGTCTATGGCGGTTCGCCCGGTTCGCCCATTCGCGAACTATTGCGGAAGTTCGCGTCCGCCGTTCGCGAACCCAAATGTTTAGGTTTGCGACATCACTAATGATGAACATTTTGAAATATTGTGATATTGTTGTTTCTGTGTCATGCACTGTAGTTTAGAGTGCACAATATAGAACAGGGGGTGTATGTATTTGCCATGGCTACATTACTCTTTATTATTCTCAAGGGCTCTTTTTGCAAGGTACAGCTGTCAGAAAGATTGTAACATCAATGATTTGTGAAAGGACACTGCTTCTGTCAAATGATGCAACAATATGTGTGTTTCAAGATGGCGGTGCCCAGTATAAATATACAGAGCTTTACCAACTGGCTTCTGTTAATATTTAAAGACAACTACAGGAACAGGAGGAAAAACAATGGATGGTAAGTAGTAACCATGCTACTGTAGTTGTACTCAGCAGTTTAACCCCTTCCCACCCTTAGGACGTTTTATGCCATCCTAACTGCACTGGGCTTTAACCCCTTAATGACCGGACCATTTTTCAATTTTCTTACCCTTAATGACAATGGCTATTTTTACATTTCTGTGGTGTTTGTGTTCAGCTGTAATTTTCCTCTTACTCATTTACTATACCCACACATATTATATACCGTTTTTCTCGCCATTAAATGGACTTTCTAAAGATACCATTATTTTCATTATATCTTATAATTTACTATAAAAAATTTTATAAAATATGAGGAAAAAATGGAAAAAACACACTTTTTCTAACTTTGACCCCCAAAATCTGTTACACATCTACAACCACTAAAATACACCCATGCTAAATAGTTTCTAAATTTTGTCCTGAGTTTAGAAATACCCAATGTTTACATGTTCTTAGCTTTTTTTGTAAGTTATAGGGCCATAAATACAAGTAGCACTTCGCTATTTCCAAACCACTTTTTTTTTCAAAATTAGCGCTAGTTACATTGGAACACTGATATCTGTAAGGAATACCTGAATATCCATTGACATGTATATATTTTTTTTTAGAAGACATCCCAAAGTATTGATCTAGGCCCATTTTGGTATATTTCATGCCACCGTTTCACCGCCAAATGCGATCAAATTAAAAAAAATGTTCACTTTTTCACACATTTTGTCACAAACTTTAGGTTTCCCACTGAAATTATTTACAAACAGCTTCTGCAATTATGGCACAAATGGTTGTAAATGCTTCTCTGGGATCGCCTTTGTTCAGAAATAGCAGACTTATATGGCTTTGGGGTTGCTTTTTGGTAATTAGAAGGCCGCTAAATGCCGCTGCGCACCACACGTGTTTTATGCCCAGCAGTGAAGGGGTTAATTAGGGAGCATGTAGGGAGCTTGTAGGGTTAATTTTAGCTTTAGTTTAGTGTAGTAGACAACTCCAAGTATTGATCTAGGCCAATTTTGGTATATTTCATGCCACCATTTCACCGGCAAATTCGAGCAAATAAAAAAAACCTTTAAATTTTTCACAATTTTAGGTTTCTCACTGAAATTATTTACAAACAGTTTGTGCAATTATGGCACAAATGGTTGTAAAAGCTTCTCTGGGATCCCCTTTGTTCAGAAATAGCAGACATATATGGCTTTGGCGTTGCTTTTTGTTAATTAGAAGGCCGCTAAATGCTGCTGCGCACAACACGTGAATTATGCCCAGCAGTGAAGGAGTTAATTAGGTAGCTTGTAGGGCGCTGGCAGGGTTAATTTTAGCTTTAGTGTAGAGATCAGCCTCCCACCTGACACATCCCACCCCCTGATCCCTCCCAAACAGCTCTCTTCCCTCCCCCACCCCACAATTGTCCCCGCCATCTTAAGTACTGGCAGAAAGTCTGCCAGTACTAAATAAAAGGAGTTTTTTTTATTTTATTTTTTAAAAAAATGTATTCTGCTGTAATGGAGCCCTGCCTTAGCCCCCAACCTCCCTGATCCCCCACCAAACAGCTCTATAACCCTCCCTGCTACTTAATTGCCGCCATCTTGGGTACTGGCAGCTGTCTGCCAGTACCCAATTTGCCCCCAAAAATATTTATAAATTTTGCCCCAAAAAATATTTATAAACTTTTCTGTAGTGTAGCAGCCCCCCCCTCAATACCCCCAACCCCCCCCCCCCCAGATCCTTTTATATATATATATATTTTTTTTTATGTTTTGAACTTTTTTTTTTTCATTGGTGTCAGTGGCTAATATGCGCGCGCACGCCCCACGTGCACGCGCCCCCACGTGCACGCGCCCCACGTGCACGCGCGTGCCCGCACGCTGCCGCCTCTTTGCTTCCCTTCCCCCCGGAACACTGCACCATTGATACCGGTGCAGAGAGGGCCACAGAGTGGCTCTCTCTGCATTGGAGGCTTGTTAAAAGGTATTGCAGGATGCCTCCATATCAAGGCATCACTGCAATACCCTGAGAGCTGCTGGAAGCAATTACGATCGCTTCCAGCACTCTCTTAAACAACTGACGTACCAGGTACGTCCATTGTCACTAACTGCTAGTTTTTGCAGGACGTACCTGGTACGTCAGTTGTCATTAAGGGGTTAACACCCTTAGGATGGCATAGAAAGTCCTATCTTAAGCGCCTCCTGAATGGGATTGTGGCCTGTAGGGCGTGCCTAGCGCCATAGGCACCCCGCCCCCCATGATCGCATCATTGAAATCATGCGATCGCATGAACGATCACTTGATCTCACTTTTTTACTTATTTGTTTACATTAGAACTTTGTTTCGATGTAGACAAATAAGTCTGTGCGAGAATGGGTTAATGTCCCTAAAAACAAACAAGCAAACAAACAATAATAACAAAATAAAAATAAACAAGCTTACATTACTTTACCCTTAGCCAAATTATCTATGTCTTCATCTGTAACATTAATCCCAAAAACTCCAAATTAATGCTATTTAACATTTCTGCTGCATTTGTTATGAAAAGCATTGTTTATATATTTCACATAAAATAGTGTATTGTTTATTTAAACAGATCATCACTGACTATACAGAAGTTGCACGGTCACACATCTAAATTCATCAGTACTATGATTGATAGAATATTTGCTTAAAGTAGATACAATTTGTGGTATTATGGGTTGGCCTGGTTTAAACATGAAGGTATTTTCCTGTTATACCTTTCTAACCACCTGCTCTTCCGGTCTCTGTTATCAATTCAGCCATCAGCTACAAACTGCCATTTCAGTTTCTAGTAATTTAAAAGCTGACAGATGGAGAAAAGGGACTTATTTGGCAATACTTTATATTTTTTTCTGTTATGTTAGGAGTGAGACACACAAAGTGGTGTAAGATTGTTTAGCAACAGCTGGTAAGCACCAGGGTGTGTGAGTCTGATTTGCAGATATGACAAGCACTTACAGGAATGTTGCCAGATACAGCTGTTCAAAAGGCTTAATAAACAGCAAGTCAATACTAATCTTTGCCAAATTAATCTTTTCCCTGACAGCCCTTCAGAGCAATTATGCCTGCACTTATTGTAAACACACAATAGTTAAGCACATTTTGTTTTAATCTGCAGTATAATTTTGCATTTATTCTGTTTCCACTTTACAAACTTGTCTTTTAATCTTTCTATATATTACATATTCTTTGATTATTTTTAACATGGTCACAACCCATTATACTATGATAAGAATTGTACAAATGTTTAAAAGGTAAATCTAATTTTAAATATATTGTTTTTACATGTTGTTCTCTGTGTACAAATAATGCAATCGGTGTTGTGATATAAACAATCACCATTTTCTGTCACCGTGGATTAGATGTGTGACTCTTATTATTCATTCATTGCTTAAAGGGATAGAAAGGTCAAAACTGAAATGTGCATGAACGCATTTCAATTTTAAATAGAAGCATTTTTTATTCTATTAGCAAAAATGCTTCTAGTAAAAAGTTAATACTGCTTCAGTGGCATACACATATGTGCTGTGTGTGAATAGAGGATCAGGATTCAAACACAATGCCTGTTCAGAGAACTGGAAGCAAAGACTTAATGTATGTCATACAGGCCACCGCTGACTCTTTGAGAAGGTGTGGTGTTTAAACAGTGGGGCACAGGCAAAAACAGTACTAAGGGCTAGAGTTATTAAAGCTGAGGCGTACAAGGGGAATGTATACGCGCCCCTGTACGCCTCAGCTTGCCTGTTGTGGGGCGAAATTACCCGCAGGTATTCGCCATTGCACACGAGCGGGCCCGCCCCCTGCCCGTGCACAGCCAATCACGCGCGGGCAGGAGCTGTCAATCTCCTCGGTCTGACTAGACCGAGGAGATTGAGTTTCGCCACATTAGAGGTGGCGAAGAGGTTAGGGAAGCGGCGGTCTGGTGACCGCTGCTTGATAAATGATGGTGAGCAAGTTCTTGTGAGAACTTGCAGCCGTAGGGCTTTAATAAATCTAGCTATAACTTTGACTAGAGGCATTTTTGCTAATGAAAGTATTTTACAAAAATGCTTCTATTTCAATTTAAATGCACATTGCATTTTTACCTTATCCCTTTAAAGGCACAATCAGCTCAAAAGGCTTAATTATGCAGGATGAAAAAGTTACAATAAACTTTTTATTTTTATTTTGCAAAAAAATGCACTTACATTTAAAGCTATGCTTGAGGATTATTGACCAGTCTTTCAACATACAAATCCTTCCAAGGTAGATTTTCCTAACTCCGGCACTCCCAGATCAACAAAGAACCTCCTTTGCTCCGTTGCTCTCTTAACAACCAGCAGGTACTGTCTCAGTGCTATCAGTGTGTAGGCAAACTATCACAACACATGAAGGACAAACAACCTCTACGCATTTCAACTGCCAATCTCGCAGTCTTTCTCAAGAAGAAGTTGTTGTTGAAGATAATTTGATATATTGAAAGGCAGTAAATTTCAGTGAAGAAAAGCTGCAACCGGTTGGGGATTTTGAGTCTTACAGAAAGGGAAGGATTGGAAAAGTAATAAGAATTAAATCCCACTTTGAACACAGATATCACATTCATGGTGAATTTGTAATATTACAGTACTACAGATGTTTTTATGGCACTTTGTATTGCTATTTATACTACAGGGAGTGCAGAATTATTAGGCAAATGAGTATTTTGACCACATCATCCTCTTTATGCATGTTGTCTTACTCCAAGCTGTATAGGCTCGAAAGCCTACTACCAATTAAGCATATTAGGTGATGTGCATCTCTGTAATGAGAGGGGGTGTGGTCTAATGACATCAACACCCTATATCAGGTGTGCATAATTATTAGGCAACTTCCTTTCCTTTGGCAAAATGGGTCAAAAGAAGGACTTGACAGGCTCAGAAAAGTAAAAAATAGTGAGATATCTTGCAGAGGAATGCTGCACTCTTAAAATTGCAAAGCTTCTGAAGCGTGATCATCGAACAATCAAGCGTTTCATTCAAAATAGTCAACAGGGTCGCAAGAAGCTTGTGGAAAAACCAAGGCGCAAAATAACTGCCCACGAACTGAGAAAAGTCAAGCGTGCAGCTGCCAAGATGCCACTTGCCACCAGTTTGGCCATATTTCAGAGCTGCAACATCACTGGAGTGCCCAAAAGCACAAGGTGTGCAATACTCAGAGACATGGCCAAGGTAAGAAAGGCTGAAAGACGACCACCACTGAACAAGACACACAAGCTGAAACGTCAAGACTGGGCCAAGAAATATCTCAAGACTGATTTTTCTAAGGTTTTATGGACTGATGAAATGAGAGTGAGTCTTGATGGGCCAGATGGATGGGCCCGTGGCTGGATTGGTAAAGGGCAGAGAGCTCCAGTCCGACTCAGACGCCAGCAAGGTGGAGGTGGAGTACTGGTTTGGGCTGGTATCATCAAAGATGAGTTTGTGGGGCCTTTTCAGGTTGAGGATGGAGTCAAGCTCAACTCCCAGTCCTACTGCCAGTTTCTGGAAGACACCTTCTTCAAGCAGTGGTACAGGAAGAAGTCTGCATCCTTCAAGAAATACATGATTTTCATGCAGGACAATGCTCCATCACACGCGTCCAAGTACTCCACAGCGTGGCTGGCAAGAAAGGGTATAAAAGAAGAAAATCTAATGACATGGCCTCCTTGTTCACCTGATCTGAACCCCATTGAGAACCTGTGGTCCATCATCAAATGTGAGATTTACAAGGAGGGAAAACAGTACACCTCTCTGAACAGTGTCTGGGAGGCTGTGGTTGCTGCTGCACGCAATGTTGATGGTGAACAGATCAAAACACTGATAGAATCCATGGATGGCAGGCTTTTGAGTGTCCTTGCAAAGAAAGGTGGCTATATTGGTCACTGATTTGTTTTTGTTTTGTTTTTGAATGTCAGAAATGTATATTTGTGAATGTTGAGATGTTATATTGGTTTCACTGGTAAAAATAAATAATTGAAATGGGTATATATTTGTTTTTTGTTAAGTTGCCTAATAATTATGCACAGTAATAGTCACCTGCACACACAGATATCCCCCTAAAATAGCTATAACTAAAAACAAACTAAAAACTACTTCCAAAACTATTCAGCTTTGATATTAATGAGTTTTTTGGGTTCATTGAGAACATGGTTGTTGTTCAATAATAAAATTAATCCTCAAAAATACAACTTGCTTAATAATTCTGCACTCCCTGTATTTATCTGTATTATAGAATGCACTTATTTTAACATATTTTGTGTTTGTTGAAATTGTAGGAAGTAATGATAATGTGAAAAGTATTTAGGTGACGGTGAAAACTGAGAATAAAAAGGTGTTTAGAATAGCGGTTGTGTAAATGAAGATGAACAATGGGACAATAGAAGTGGTAACCAAAATGACCATGAAGGATAAGGTTATAGTACTGGGGGACTTTTATTTGCCAGATATAGACTAGGAGATACACATTACGAGATCTGCTAGAAGCAGGTGTATTCTTGAATCAAATTTGCTTTGTTCCCATGGTATTCTTTGTTGAAGAGTAACCTCGGTAGGTGTCTGCAGCACTACATGGCAAAAAATATTGCTGCTTTCTTATCTTTATATATATATATATTTATTTATAACCAACAGCGATAACATGAAAATTCAGTTTTCTTTAAGATATACATGCAGCGTAATCCAAACAGAGCAAAATAAAGAAGTAAGAACACAAAAAGAGAAAAAGAAGAAATAAAAGAAAAAGAAAAAGAGAGATGACATGAGATAAATATCAGGACCACAGAAATAATAAAAAAAAAAAGATTAATAAGGCATCATTCAATAATCAAAAATAAATAAATAAATAATTAACACCTAGATTAATTACGAGTTGTGTGTTATGAGTCAAATAGCAGCATTGTGGCCCATAACGCATCATTTTCCCTAACACAGCCATTACGAGTCTTGTCGGTATAGCTGTCGGTATAGCTGTACCACAAGGCTTTCAGCCTGTAACGCAATGTCAGTACCGCACTCTTAAAAATGAAGTTTTTTAATGGGAATCCCATAACGCCAATATTACGAATTTTGCGTTCTGGCTAAAAAGCGAGCTTTACAGCCTAAAACGACAAACTCTGTAACGCCATCTAAAGTCAGTAGTTATGAGTTTTACGCTACAAAGCTGTAACATAAAACTCATAACTAAAGTGTTAAAAAGTACACTAACACCCATAAACTACCTATTAGCTCCTAAACCGAGGCCCTCCTGCATCGCAAACACTATATTAAATTTCCTAACCCCTAATCTGCCGCTCCCGATATCGCCACCACTTTCAAAAAATATTAACCCCTATTCCGCCGCTCCCTGACATCCTCACCACTATACTAAAGTTATTAACCCCTAAACCACCGCCCTCCTACATCACAAACACTATTTAAATATTATTGACCCCTAACCTGCCGTCCGCCCACATCACCCATACTATACTAAAATTATTAAGCCCTACACTGCCACCACTATACTAAACCTATTAACCCCTAAACCGCAAGCCCCCCACAATGAAATATGCTAAACTAAGCTATTAACCCCTAAACCGAAAGCCCCCCACATCAAAATAAACTAAATTAAACTATTTACCCCTAAACCTAACAATCCCCTAACTTTATTTTAAAATTACAATTTCCCTAGCTTAAATTAAATTAAAATTTACCTGTCAAATTAAAAAAACTAAGTTTAAACTAATATAATAATTAAACTAAAATTAAACTAACTACTAATTAAATTAAACTAAACTACACATTAAAAAAATCCTAACACTTCTCTAAAAAATACAAAGTATCTAATTACAAAAACAAAAAAATACTAAGTTACAAATAATAACAAACACTAATTTACAGAAAATAACAAACAAAATTATCCAAAATAAAAAAGAATTACACCTAATCTAATAGCCCTATCAAAATAAAAAGCCCAGCCAAAATAAAAACACCCCCTAGACTACAACAAACTACCAATGGCCCTTAAAATGGCCTTTTGTGGGGCATTGCCACAAAGATATCAGCTCTTTTACGTGTAAAAAAAACCACAAAGACCCCCCCAACAGTAAAACCCACCACCCAACCAACTCCCCAAAATAAAAAAAAACTAATTCTAAAAAAAAAAACCTAAGCTACCCATTTAGCTCTTTTACTTCCCAGACCCTAAACTAAAAAAAAAAAACCCTTAAAAAAAGCCTAACACTAACCCCCTGATGATCCACTTACAGTTTGTGAAGTCCCACTTGAACGATCTTCATCCCGGAGTTGATGTCCTGATCCAGGTGGCGAGAAGTCTTCATCCAGGCGGCCTCTTCAATCTTCATCCTGGCGGCGAATTCCTTATCCAAGCGGCGAGAAGTCTTCATCCAGACGGCCTCTTCAATCTTCATCCAGGCAGCATTTTCTATCTTGATCCCGGAGCCGTGGAGCAGGTCTTTCCTGAAGACATCCGGCATGGAGCATCCTCTTTATTCAGTCGCCGCCATACATTGAATCTTCAATGCAAGGGACGCGATCCAAGATGGCGTCCCTTGCATCCCTATTGGCTGAAAATTTTGAATCAGCCAATAGGAATTAAAGCTGCTAAAATCCTATTGGCTGTTCAAATCAGCCAATAGGATTTAAGCAGCTCTAATTCTATTGGATGATGAATCAGCCAATAGAATGAGAGCTGATTAAATCCTATTGGCTGTTCAAATCATTTTATTTTATTTCGTAAAGATTTGTATTAAATAAAAACCTAACCAATTTTTTTTGGCAGGGGAAAAGATCAGTTTTAAGTCTTGAAAAGCTTCAAATACCTAGGGACATGGGGGGAATGAATTTACCAAATTTTAAAATATATAACAAAGCAGCCTTAGCAAAATACATGTTAGACTGGTTGACCCAGGGAAATTATTATACAGACTTAGAGACTGAGCAAAAAATCTGCTGCCCCTGACATCGCCGACCCCTGCCTACAGTTATTAACACCTAATCTACCGCTCCCGATATCGTCGCCACCTAAATAAAATTATTAACCCCTAATGTGCCGCTCCCGATATAGCCGCCACTATACTAAAGTTATTAATTCCCTTTCCGCCGCACCCCAACATCGCTGCAACTATATTAAAGTTATTAACCCCTATTCCGCCGCTCCCCAACATCGCCGCAACTAAATAAAGTTATTAACCCCTAAACCCTTGGCCTCCCACATAATTACCACTAAATAAACCTATTAACCCCTAAACCGCCAGCCCCCCACATCGCAACAACCTAAATTAAACTATATTAACCCCTAAACCTAACCCTAAAGTAACCCTAACCCTAATCCTAACCCTAAACCTAAACCTAACACCCCCTAACTTTAACATAATGAAATTAGATCTAAATTAAATTTACAATTATTAACTAAATAATTTCTATTTAAAACAAAATACTTACCTGTGAAATAAAACCTAAGGTAGCTACAATATAACTAATAGTTACATTGTAGCTAGCATAGGCTTTATTTTTATTTCACAAGTAAGTTTGTATTTATTTTAACTAGGTTTTTAACTATTTACTAACTACCTAGCTGAAATAAATACAAACTTACCTGTGAAATAAAACCTAACCTGCCTTACACTAAAACATTACAAAAAATAAAAAAAACTAACATTACAAAAAATAAAAAGAACTACCATTACAAAAAAAAACAAAATGAAATTATCCAAAAATATAAAGATTATTCCTATTCTAATACCCTTTAAAAAAAACTATAAATAAATAATAAACTAAGGGCCCTTAAAAGGGCCTTTTGGGGGGCACTTTAAAGGGCCTTTTGTAGGGCATTGCCCTGAGTTAAACAGCTCTTTTGTTCAAAAAATAAAAATAAAATACAAACACCCCCTAACACTATACAAACCCCCACCCCCAAACTACCAAGCGCCCTTAAAAGGACCTTTTGGGGCCCTTAAAAGGGCATTTTGTAGGGCATTGTCTTGAGTTAAACAGCTCTTTTGCTCAAAAAAAAAATACAAACACCCCCTAACACTATACAAACCCCCACGCCCAAACTACCAAGCACTCTTAAAAGGGCCTTTTGTAGGGCATTGCCCTAAGTTAAACAGCTCTTTTGCTAAAAAAAACCCCCCTAAAAATATACAAAATAACAAACAAATGATCAAAAATAATAAAAATTATTCCTATTCTAATACCCATTAAAAAAAAACCCCCAAAATAAAAAACTTAATCTAGAATAAACTACCAATGGCTCTTAAAAAGGCCTTTTGTAGGGCATTGTCCTAAAGAAATCAGCTCTGTTTATGAAAGAAAAATTACAAACCCCCACTAACATTACAACCCCCCCCAAACCCACGAAATAAAAAAACTATCTAAAAAATCTAAGCTACCCATTGCCCTGAAAAGGGCATGTGTATGGGTATTGCCCTTAAAAGGGCATTTAGCTCTTTTACTGCCCAGACCCTAAACTAAAAAAAAAAAACACCCAAAAACCCTTAAAAAAGCCTAACACTAACCCCCTGATGATCCACTTACAGTTTTTGAAGTCCCGCTTGAACGATCTTCATCCCGGAGTTGAAGCACTGATTCAGGCGGCGAGAAGTCTTCATACAGACGGCCTCTTCAATCTTCATCCTGGCGGTATCTTCTATCTTGATCCCGGAGCCGCGGAGCGGGTCCATCCTGAAGACATCCGGCATGAAACATCCTCTTCATACAGTCGCCGCCTCACACTGAATCTTCAATGCAAGGGACGCGATCCAAGATGGCGTCCCTTGCATTCCTATTGGAATGGTAATTTGAGCCATCTTTGTAGGCTTGCTATCACATCATTCAATTTTTTCTTATAATTTAATTCATACCAGAGTTTTGGTGAGAGGGATATCTTGATTCCTAGATATTTTAAATAGGTTTTTACTTCTCGAAATGGATGATTTATGATAGAGTGTTCCCTAGATAACCAGATTAGTTGAGATTTCAGTATGTTTATTTTAAATCCAGAGAAGGAGCCACACTTTGTAATCAGGTCTAAGACTATTGGTATGTATTTATCTGCTCTATTCATACATAATAAGAGATCATCTACATATAGCGATATCAATATTTCCTTACCCAGAATCTTGATTCCTTTGATGCTAGCTCTCAATATAATTGCTAAAGGCTCTATTGCCAGATCGAATAAAAGTGGTGACAAGGGGCATCCCTGTCTTGTCCCTCTGTATAGCGTTAATTAATTTAAAATTGATGAGTTAACTGTCAAGGAAGAGGTAGGAAAATTGTAACATGACTTTATTAAGTCCAGAATTTTGCCCTTAAAACTAAATTTATGTAGGGTTGGGAATAAATGATCATAGGTTATAGATTTTAAAGCCTTTTCAGCATCTAAATAAAGAATTATAGGGTCGACTAGCTTCAGGTCTTTGTCTATAGAGTCTTGGGCATTTAAGTGGGACGGTTAAACAAAAATTTTCTGTAGATTTGATATAGATGATCTACCCTTTATGAAGCCTGATTGATCCCTATGAATAATACTATCCATTACATTTTGCATCCTATTAGCTATTATAAAACCAGTTCAATATCCAGCACTTTAACCCTCATCTGTGTGCAAGCTGCTCCAGGATTACTGCAAAAATCCTCCAGATAATATGACACAAGAATAGCAGCAGCACCACTTTACCTTTTGTAGCAAAATCTCTTTATTTCCACATAATGGGAGCAAGGCTAAGGGTGTATAGCCCGAAACGTTGTTATATTTTCCTTGCTCCCATTATGTGGAAATACAGAGATTTTGCTATTCTTGTGTCATACTATTAGCTATTATAGATGTCAGGATTTTGTAATCAATGTTCAATAAGGCTATCAGCCTGTAGGCACCCATGTCTTCTGGATTTTTAACTGGTTTTTAAGATAAGGGATGTATATGATTGTAAGAATAATTTAGATGGTTTGTTTCCATTACTCAAATAATTATTATATAAATTAAGTAATGTTGGGCCTATGGAATCTTTTAAGATTTTGTAAAATTCATAGGGTAGGTTATCAGGCCCTGCAGCTTTATTGTTCGATGATATTTCAATTACTAATTCTACCTCTTCCATTAGTATGGGCGCTTCCATCATTTCCAATTGATCATGAGTGATATGTGGAATTTGTAGACTATCCCAAAAGGATTTTTTTGTTCTTTCATATATGTCCGTTTTAATAGAAACTTTTTGATAATACTTCACCAATTCCTGAGTGATTTTCTCAGTGGTAGATATTGTTTTCCCTCCCACTTTAATTGCGGATATATGATTGTTATATTTTAAATTTTTTAACACGATTAGCCAAAAATTTCCGGATTTATTAACATATCTATAAAAGAGGCTTTTGGCTCTTATTTCATTTCTCTGTGTTTGTTCTAATAAAAATGTGTTTCGTTCTTCTGTTGTATGGATGTATCTATTGGAATAGATACATCCATACAAAAGAAGAATGAGACACCTTTTTATTAGAAATGTTTAAAGTAAAAAGTAAGGGAAAACAAACTATATTATAACCCCATAATCAGAATTAGTTACCGCAGAAATTTCTGTGATAACGCTAGGGTATAATAACCCTAGTACCTTAATATTACAAAGATGGGGGGTGCTCACTGTCCTAATATGGAATTAATACAAACAGAAGAGAAAATGTGGACATTATGAGAGCACTCACGAAGAAAAAAACTATTATAATAGTAACGGCAGGGAAGACCGCCAAGAGGGATGTGAAAATTAAAATTAAAACAACATTTATTGGATACTATAATTAAAAAAAACACAACAGTGTCCAGGTGTTTAAACTTAGATTAAAAATATAACAAAATGGGGGGAGGGGTTAGAGTCCCAGCAAACCCAGGTACATATCAGTAATATGTATGTATAGATCCAAATGACATTAAATATAGGTTTAATATACACTAAAGAGAGCTCACAGGTTGCAAAGGATATAACATGTAGACTGAGGATAACCCTCACAAAAATTGATACAAATTTGAGTGGGAGCAGTCTAAAGCAAAAAGTAATATTGATCTTAAATCGGCAATAATAAAGGCTCAGGCCAGGATACACCAAAAAGGGGCTCACGGATTGCACACAAAGTGGTTTATTTACCTTATTTATATAGATTATTTTGGTTCTAATGTATCAGACCAGTACACACTTCTCCAGTATTGCACTTAGATAGCGTAATGTCGTGAGGTCAATCCTCTTTTGTTAGATACAGATTTCTGTGCAATCCTTGAGCCCCTTTTTGGTGTATCATGGCCTGAGCCTTTATTATTGCTGATTTAAGATCAATGTTCCTTTTTGCTTTAGACTGCTCCCATACTGCACTCAGATTTGTATCAATTGTTGTGAGGGTTATCCTCAGTCTACATGTTATATCCTTTGCAACCTGTGAGCTCTCTTTAGTGTTTATTAAACCTATATTTAATGTGTTATCATTTGGATCTATACATACATATTACTGATATGTACCTGGGTTTGCTGGGACTCTAAACCCTCCCCCCTTTTGTTATATTTTTAATCTAAGTTTTACACACTTGGACACTGTTGTGTTTTATTAATTAAAGTATCCAATAAATGTTGTTTTAATTTTTATTTTCACATCCCTCTTGGCGGTCTTCCCTGCCGTTACAATTATAATAGTTTTTTTCTTTGTGAGTGCTCTCATAATGTCCACCTTTTCTCTTCTGTTTGTATTAACCTTTTTATTAAAAAAAACACAGAGAAATTGCTGATTTCTAGTGCTTTTGCATATGGATAACATTCTTGAAAAACTGCTTCCATATAGTCCTCCAGATATGTGCACGTTCCTTATCTTATATCCCTGCTTCCCAACAAAAGATACCAAGAGAACAATTTTTTTAATAATAGCTGTTTAAAACTGCATGTTCTATCTTAATCTTAAAAGAAAAGGTTTGGGTTTCATGTCCCTTTAAGTAAACAACTCAAAAGAACACATTAGTATCAGACGTGTCTATATGAGAGAACTTAGGGTCCAGTAATAATCAATTGGTTTAGTATTCACGTACAAACACTGTACACCTGCACTAAAACATACATGTTATACTTTAGGAAGGCTGACTTTTCATACATGAGAGAATTTCTAAACAGCTCCTTAAAATGACAAACTATTACAGAGGCACAAGAACAGTGGTAATTTTTGAAGGGTGCCATATACTCTATTAGGCATGTCTGAAAAAGTGAAAGAAAGTGGAAATCTGTATGGATATCTTGTTTTGTTCTCTTGCTCCCCCTACCTTCAGTTGTGGGTAATTTGCAATTGCCATAAGCTTATTTAAGTGAACAAAAAATGTGATATAGTTTACTATCAAAGAATATATAGTCTGTGTCAAAAGTCTGTACATATTTAAAAAGTCCCAATTTTGAGGTAAATGTTGCTTGAAGACTTTCAACCGTCAAGAGAGTAAATCAAAGTTATGTTGGAGCAATTACATATTACTGCAACACTGGAAACATACATGACCAAGCTCAGAAATAACAGCTCAATTGAATCTCCCTCCTTGGAGATAAAGAAGTAGATATGTTTTGATTTTTCATAAAAGACAGCCTTTAGTCAAATGTGTTTTAACAGCCACTGGGGTTTATTTCATAGGGTTTTTGTTAAAAAACATGAAAACCATCCTCTTACAAAGACAGTGGTAACACACAATGGGGTAAATGTATCATATTTATATTCACTATAGCGAATCATGTCCGCCCTGCATACGCTAACGGCATTTAACATTGTACAATCAGTTCTGCCCCCTGCAGATTTGTCACCAATCGGCCACTAGCAGGGGGTGTCAATCAACCTGAGTGTATTTGATCGGTGGGATTGATCTCCGCAGCCTCAGAGGAAGCAGACGAGTTAAAGAACAGTGGGCTTAAGAATGCTGCTTCTTAACTCTTGTTTCTGGTGAGCCTGAAGGCTCACGCGGAAACAGGGGTATACAGCCCCATTCGGGCCATGATAAATCGGCCCCAATGTCTGATAGTTCAGCGGTTTGGAAGGGTTCCTTTTCCCAACTGCTGTTTTGGGATCTCTCCACAGGTGCTCTATGGGATTGAGATCTGGACTCATTGCTGGTCAGTTCAGTACTCTCCAATGCTTTGTCTTAAACCATTTCTGGGTGCTTTTTGACATGTGCTTTGGGTCATTGTCCTACTGTAAGAAGCATAACCTAAGATAGAGACCAACTTTCTGACACTGGGCCTCACATTGCACCACATAATTCTTTGGTAGTCTTCAGTTTTAATAATGCCATGCACACAGTCAAGACATCCAGTGCCTGAAGTAGCAAAGCAACCCTAAAACATCACTGAACCTCCACAATGTTTGACTGTAGGGACTGTATTCTTTTCTTTAAAAGCTTAATTTCTTTTTCTGAAAACAGTAGAATGACAGACTTTATCAAAAAGCTGTCCACAGCACATTCTCCCAAAAGGATTTTGTCTTCCTCATGTAAGTTTTGGCAAACTCCAATCTGGCTTTTTTATGTTTCTGTGTCAGCAGTGGGGTCCTACTGGGTCTCCAACCATAGCGTCCCTTTTCATTCAGATGGCGACGTATAGTGCAAGCAGACACATTTGTACCCTGTGCCTGAAGGTCAGCTTGAATTTGTCTGGAAGATGATCAAGGTTCTTTATCCACCATTTAAACAATCCTTTGTTTCTTGGATCCATTTTTCTCTTTCGTCCACGTCCAGGGAGATTAGCTACAGTGCCATGGGCTGTAAGCTTCTTGACAATGTTGCGCACAGTGGACAAAAGAACATTAAAATTCTCTAGAGATGGACTTGTAACCTTGAGATTGCCCATGCTTTTTATAAATTTTTGTTCTTAAATCCTCAGACAATTCTTTGCTGCACTTTGTCTTCTTCATTCTAAGTGTGGCTTTCAGAGACACACAACAGAAAGGTTGATTACATTTTTTACCATTTTAACTGGTAACCGGTGTAATTTTTATATTGTATATATTGTATATATTACAGGATTATCACAAACTTTGAATGCAATTATTTGTTACAATTTTGAGAATGTGCCAATAATTCTGTCCAGTCCATTTTTGGAGTTTTGCATGGAATGTGTCAGATTTGGCTTTTTTCATTCCACTTTTTTGTGTCATACCAATGCAAACAAAAGAAATAAACACGAGAATGCCTAAACATTTGTAATTATAACAATTTTCTGGGCGAAGTGGTGCATTATCTGACAGAAAGAATTACATAGAACATTTTCCCCTATGTGAAGAACATTGAAGTGTAAAATATTTAAAGTACATAGACAGTAAAATACATTTTTAAATATTAAAATATATAAAAAATGCTTTTTCTTGTTTATGGATATTTGAGTGGAAAGGATGCCAAAGTATATATATCTGTGTATACATGTGTACATATGTGGTTTGATATATATATGTACACATGCATATAAACATAAATACACATGTATACGCATATATACATATGTAAATATACATACACATATTTAGACATGTATATGTATGTATATATACAATATAGCCCCTTCCATTCAAATATCTTGTCATATACCATATACATTTTAATCCTTATAATGTTTTATTTTAAGATTTATATGAATAATTTTTATTAGATAGTGTATGAGTGTAACGCTATATTTTAATGTAGATATGTTGTGTTTGGTGCAACTTTTTTTTAGCCCTAACCCTTTATGCGAGGACTTCAGTCGCACTAACATGACAAAAGCAAATTTAGCACCACTTGTAATCTTGCCCAGAGCATCTTAATAAATGTAGTGCATTCTGCAGAAGGGGCAGATACTATTGGTGTTTATCAGGGGTCAGTTCTGGGCCTTTTTAGTTTAACATATTTATCAGTGATATCAGCAAACAGCTACAAGGGAAGATTTGTCTGTTTGCAGATGATACAAACATTTGTTATAGACTTGATGTTTCAGGGAGTGTGGATCATTTGAGAAGTGATATAAAATGGATTATTTGACAAATGACGGGGATCTAACACAAAGTTCAAAATAATGCATTTAGGAAAGAGAAATCCAAAGGTTAATTACAAAAGAGAAATAGGACTTGGGAATTCCTATTTCAGTTGATTTGAAATTTGGTAATATGTTGTAAGGCCAGTAGAGTGCTTGGTTGTATACTTAAGGTATTTAAAAATAGTAAAGTTCTTATGCCACTTTACAGATTACTACTTAGGCTTCATCTTAAGTATTATATGCAGTTCTGGAGGCCTATCTCCAGAAGGATATAAATAAAATAGAATCTGATCAAAGGAGGACTACTAAAATGGTACATTGTCTAAAAATTAAAACTTACCAGGAAAGGCTCTATGACCTAAATATGTATACTTTAGAGGAGAGAAGGCAAATAGGTGATATTATAGAAACTTTCAAGAATATTCATAAAAAAGGCTGTAAGTATTTTCACAAAAAGAGCAGTTCCAGAACAAGGTGTCATGATCTTAAGTTGGGGAGTAGTAGGTTCAGGAGTAATTTGTGAAAGCACATCTTCACAGAACGGGTGGTTTATTAATGGAAAAAACTTCCATTAGATGTGGTAAGGAGAAACAATGTGGGGGACTTAACAAATTCCTGGCATAGGCATTAGGCTATCCTATGAACTAGATAACCATAGTAAATTGTGGGCAGACTTTTGGGCCTATGATTCTTATCTCCCATCAAAATCTATGTTTCTATTTAAACCTTAAAATTGTATTGTTTCTACTACACAAGAACGCCTGAAGTCCATTCTCTTAAATTCAGAACTGTGACACTCTTAAATACTAAACATTTAATAGCTTGATATGCCCAGGCTCATTATAATTTGAATGATAAAATGCTTTTCAAGGAATGTACCCATATACTACAAAATAATATAAATAGTGCTATAAAAGACCCACATTCCAATCCATAAGAGAAAAATTCCCAATTTTAAAGTCCCGCCATGGATTCTCAATCATATTGAGCTCTATGATTTGACTAGATCATTCAGGTTTGGCTGATGAAAGCTGAACCTCTATTCAAAAATCAGTTGTCACTGAAACAGATGTTCCTCTAAATCCATTTTGCTCTTAACCATGACCAATTTTCCAATTCCTAATAATGAAAAGCATCTCCAAAACATTATGCAAGCACCACTACTGATACTAGGTAAGCCATATTCTTGCCACTTTATCCAGGACATTTTTTTAGAGCTTATTGGTCTTCATGATGCTGCTTGTTAAGATGTACTTGCTAACAAATTCTGGGGCTTTCCAGAAACAGGTATGTTCATTCTGAGATCATATGACTCTTTAATTACACACAAGGTTTTATTGTAACTTAGGTTAGGTTTTATTTTACAGGTCAATTTGTATTTATTTTAGCTAGGTAGTTATTAAATAGTTAATAACTATTTAGTAACTATTCTACCTAGTTAAAATAAATACAAACTTGCCTGTAAAATAAAAATAAACCCTAAGCTAGCTACAATGTAACTATTAGTAGAAAACTCGTAATCTGGCCGATAGTTTATTAAAAGAATTATTAGAAATAATAAACGATATTTGAATAAAGCAAATCAATAAGCATACATCATTAAAATGATTTAATGATTATCAGGTTAAAACTAATGAAAACAATCACTAAATTATTTTACTTGCAGTAGCTTGCATGTATAATAGAGAAATAGAAACTTTTGTTATTTAAATTCTCAGCATAGCTGGCAAGAATCAGGTAAACTAATAATCCTGGGAAACCATAAGAAAATGATATTATTACCAAATTCTTGATTGACCCAGTGTTATTGTCGACAGATAAGACCAGGTTAACAGGAATTACCCAACAAAAATATTTGTGACTATAAAGGGCAAACCAGAATTGATTAACTCACCTGATTCAATAATAAAACTTTGAATATAAATGTAAAGAGCATAAATCATATTAATAAAACTGTTTTATATAGGTCTGTTTCATACATTTCAACATTGTGGGATCCTTCACTGGGGTTCAGTGTAAAAAGACCCTCTAAGGTTACCCCTGAACCCTTTCTTGCCATTATCCTGACTTGTCTATCTGGTCAGCTTAGCCTCCCATCTCCTCTGGATAGACTGTGGTCATCATGCATGCTCAGTGGCCATGGCCCCTTGTGCCATCTGCTTGTGTCCCCTTCTCCCCCTTTAGTGGGTGAGTGTGTATTTTATGGAAAACGCTTAATTCCACCCCAACTGAAAAGGTTAGGTTCACATAAATGATTGGCTAACACTAATTACAGATTAATTAACATTATTGTTACTAAGCTAAGATTTAGCAGTTAGAATATTTTTCCCTCGGAAGATGGCACTTGTCACTAAGCTATAACAGACAAATATGTATTTTGTAAATATATTCTGAAAAACAAGTCAGTATCTCTATTTGACCATTAACCAAGGTTTAACCCCACTAATGTTTATAGAAAAAGAGACTTACTGGAACCATGTATGACAAACATGGGGATATTTGTGGATAATTATACCAGTAATATAATGATAGGAATCATGCAGTTATGTCAGGGACCTTGAATATCATAGTAACTATGAGTATTTTAATAAAGTACAAAAACTTCACAGTAAGTAATTATATACTGACAAGCAACACTAGCTAATAGCTACATATTAATACTGATAAATAATATATATGTGTATGTGTACCTGAATCTATAAGTAAATACACATGGTCAATTTTACCCCTATATTATATAGCACAGACATATGTGATTAATATGCAATATCAAAATGGTGAATTTTCCCAGACAATTGTCCTGACAGTAATTTTCAAATGTCAATGTATCTACATAAATCAGATTACGAGTGGAGCGTTATTTAGCGTTTTTAATAGAGCGCTAATTGCGCTAGAAATACATTTTCTGTGTGCCTCAGGTTATGCTCGTATTATGAGTTAAAAGTAAAAACTTATTGCGATCGCGCTAATCTGATGCGCTTCCCTATACAGGTAAAAAATAAAATATGTCAAGATAAATACACAAAATAATTACAAATATTATTTACCATGTGAACTATCAAATTCAATCCACATGTGATTTCCAATAAAAGCAAAAACAGGTCGGTGACCTCAATATGAGTCCCAAATTATATATATCAAAGTCTTATATCAAAGTCTTATTTCCAGATACACCATCGACCTTGCAATATGAAGAGTCCTGTAATAGAGTATAAACTGCAGTGTCTGGCTATTAGGTCCCACGATATAAGGGCACCATTTCCTCCAGAATGTTGCTTGTAAATGAATTAAGGCTGCTGCTCTGTGTATACGGAGGGTATCTGTGAACTGCCTCCCAACAAAGTGCTATAAAAATTAAATGAAAAAAAGACACGAGCGCAAAAAGCCACTCTAAGGGTAAAAGTTTTACTCAACACTTAAAATAGCGCAATACATAAAAATGCACATACAAAAGTTTAAAAAACAATATGCAGATTGTGTTTACACCGTGTGTTTCTCCTCTGCAAGTAAATGTCTGTCTTTGCCTGTTTGCCGCAAAGGATTCCTAATGATTCCACCAGTCCGGTGAATAGGACAGCATAAAGACAGGTACTAGACTTGCGTCGGTATAGAAATACGTTGCCTCAACGCGTTTCCTCTAGTATCATCCAGACTTTTTCAAGAGGGTTATTACAGAGCCTCCTTGTTCCTGTCTTAAATAGTCACTAAGAAATCTTTCCCGGTTTTTACACGGAAATGTGATAGGCTGGTGTTTGCCCTGTTTGCTCTAGTTTATGATTGAACATATAATATGTCAATCAAGAACTTGTGAATTCGGCACTTTGCCCTCCTATGGACAATGTAATATCACCGTAAGCATTAAAAATTGTAACATAGTACTTACAAATAACAGCACAGTTGCAAATAAAATAAACAACACCATTACAAGTTAAATCATATTACAATAAAATAAAATAATTAAGATGGAGTCAGTTCAATGTGCACAGCACTATAAGCCCATCATTTACTACTAAATATTTTCTAAGCATGCATATATTTTGACAAACAAGCATACGGATATTATCATAAAGGAATACTTAAATAGTTCAACAAAAACAAACCGCTAGATTTAGAGTTCTGCGTTAGCCGTCAAAACCAGCGTTAGGGGCTCCTAACGCTGGTTTTGGCCGCCCGCTGGTATTTAGAGTCAGTCAGGAAAGGGTCTAACACTCACTTTGCAGCCGCGACTTTCCCATACCGCAGATCCCCCTACGCCAATTGTGTATCCTATCTTTTCAATGGGATCTTCCTAAAACTGGTATTTAGAGTCTTGGCTGAAGTGAGCGTTAGAAATCTAACGACAAGACCCCAGCCGCAGCAAAAAGCCAGGAGTTAAGAGCTTTCTGGGCTAACGCCGGTTCATAAAGCTCTTAACTACTGTGCTCTAAAGTACACTAATATCCATAAACTACCTATGTACCCCTAAACCGAGGCCCCCCACATCGCCGCCACTCTAATACATTTTTTTAACCCCTAATCTGCCGACCGCACACTGCCGCATCCTACGTTATCCCTATGTACCCCTAATCTGCTGTCCCTAACACAGCCGACCCCTATATTATATTTATTAACCCCTAATCTGCCGCCCCCAACGTCGCCTCCACCTACCTACAATTATTAACCCCTAATCTGCCGACCGGACCTCACCGCTACTATAATAAAGTTATTAACCCCTAATCCGCCTCACTCCCGCCTCAATAACCGCAGATCCCCCTACGCCAATTGCGTATCCTATCTTTTCAATGGGATCTTCCTAAAACTGGTATTTAGAGTCTTGGCTGAAGTGAGCGTTAGAAATCTAACGACAAGACCCCAGCCGCAGCAAAAAGCCAGGAGTTAAGAGCTTTCTGGGCTAACGCCGGTTCATAAAGCTCTTAACTACTGTGCTCTAAAGTACACTAATATCCATAAACTACCTATGTACCCCTAAACCGAGGCCCCCCACCTCCCCGCTACTCTAATAAATGTATTAACCCCTAAAGCTAATTCTAACCCTAACCCTAACACCCCCCTAAGTTAAATATAATTTAAATCTAACGAAATAAAATAAATCTTATTAAATAAATTATTCCTATTTAAAGCTAAATACTTACCTGTAAAATAAACCCTAATATATACCTACAATATAAATTATAATTATATTGTAGCTATTTTAGGAATAATGTTTATTTTACAGGTAACTTTTTATTTTATTTTAACCAGGTACAATAGCTATTAAATAGTTAATAACTATTTAATAGCTACCTAGTTAAAATAAATAAAAAATTACCTGTAAAATAAATCCTAACCTAAGTTACAATTAAACCTAACACTACACTATCAATAAATTAATTAAATAAAATACCTACAATTATCTACAATTAAACCTAACACTACACTATCAATAAATAAATTACATACAAATACCTACAAATAAAAACAATTAAATAAACTAACTAAAGTACAAAAAATAAAAAAGAACTAAGTTACAAAAAATAAAAAAATTATTTACAAACATTAGAAAAATATTACAACAATTTTAAGCTAATTACACCTACTCTAAGCCCCCTAATAAAATAACAAAGTCCCCCAAAATAAAAAAATGCCCTACCCTATTCTAAAATAAAAATAGAAAATCTCTTTTACCTTACCAGCCCTTAAAAGGGCTTTTTGCGGGGCATGCCCCAAAGAATTCTGCCCTTTTGCCTGTAAAAAAAACATACAATACCCCCCCAACATTACAATCCACCACCCACATACCCCTAATCTAACCCAAACCCCCCTTAAATAAACCTATCACTAAGCCCCTGAAGATCTTCTACCTTGTCTTTACCACGCCGGGTATCACCGATCCATCCAGAGGAGGCTCTGAAGCCTTCATCCAAGCCCAAGCGGGGGCTGAAGAGATCCATCATCGGGCTGAAGAGGTCCATCATCGGGCTGAAGAGGTCCATCATTGGGCTGAAGTCTTGATCCAAGCGGGGGCTGAAGAGATCCATCATCCGGCTGAAGTCTTCTATCAAGCGGCATCTTCAATATTCTTTCTTCCGGATCCATCTTCATCCCGCCGACGCGGAACATCCATCCTGGCCGATGACTTCCCAACGAATGACGGTTCCTTTAAATGAAGTCATCCAAGATGGCGTCCCTCGAATTCCTATTGGCTGATAGGATTCTATCAGCCAATCGGAATTAAGGTAGGGAAATTCTGATTGGCTGATGGAATCAGCCAATCAGATTCAAGTCCAATCCGATTGGCTGATCCAATCAGCCAATCAGATTGAGCTTGCATTCTATTGGCTGATCAGAACAGCCAATAGAATGCAAGCTCAATCTGATTGGCTGATTCCATCAGCCAATCAGAATTTTCCTACCTTAATTCCAATTGGCTGATAGAATCCTATCAGCCAATCGGAATTCGGGGGACGCCATCTTGGATGACGTCATTTAAAGGAACCGTCATTCGTCGGGAAGTCGTCGGCCAGGATGGATGTTCCGCGTCGGCGGGATGAAGATGGATCCGGAAAAAAGAAGATTGAAGATGCCGCTTGATAGAAGACTTAAGCCGGATGATGGATCTCTTCAGCCCCCGCTTGGATCAAGACTTCAGCCGGATGATGGTCCTCTTCAGCCGGATGATGGACCTCTTCAGCCGGATGATGGACCTCTTCAGCCCGAGGATGGACCTCTTCAGCCGGATGATGGACCTCTTCAGCCCGATGATGGACCTTTTCAGCCCGATGATGGATCTCTTCAGCCCCTGCTTGGGCTTGGATGAAGACTTCGGAGCCTCCTCTGGACGGATCGGTGATACCCGGCGTGGTGAAGATAAGGTAGGAAGATCTTCAGGGGCTTAGTGTTAGGTTTATTTAAGGGGGTTTGGGTTAGATTAGGGGTATGTGGGTGGTGGGTTGTAATGTTGGGGGGGGTATTGTATGTTTTTTTTACAGGCAAAAGAGCAGAATTCTTTGGGACATGCCTCGCAAAAGGCCCTTTTAAGGGCTGGTAAGGTAAAAGAGCTTTTCTATTTTTATTTTAGAATAGGGTAGGGCATATTTTATTTTGGGGGGCTTTGTTATTTTATTAGGGGGCTTAGAGTAGGTGTAATTAGCTTAAAATTGTTGTAATATTTTTCTAATGTTTGTAAATATTTTTTTTATTTTTTGTAACTTAGTTCTTTTTTTATTTTTTGTACTTTAGTTAGTGTATTTATTTGTATTTAATTGTAGGTATTTGTATGTAATTAATTTATTGATAGTGTAGTGTTAGGTTTAATTGTAGATAATTGTAGGTATTTTATTTAATTAATTTATTGATAGTGTAGTGTTAGGTTTAATTGTAACTTAGGTTAGGATTTATTTTACAGGTAATTTTTTAATTATTTTAACTAGGTAGCTATTAAATAGTTATTAACTATTTAATAGCTATTGTACCTGGTTAAAATAAATAAAAAGTTGCTAGTAAAATAAATATTATTCCTAAAATAGCTACAATATAATTATTCATTATATTGTAGCTATATTAGGGTTTATTTTACAGGTAAGTATTTAGCTTTAAATAGGAATAATTTATTTAATAAGAGTTAATTTATTTTGTTAGATTTAAATTATATTTAACTTAGGGGGGTGTTAGTGTTAGGGTTAGACTTAGCTTTAGGGGTTAATACATTTATTAGAGTAGCGGCGAGGTCCGGTCGGCAGATTAGGGGTTAATACTTGAAGTTAGGTGTCGGTGATGTTAGGGAGGGCAGATTAGGGGTTAATACTATTTATTATAGGGTTATTGAGGCGGGAGTGAGGCGGATTAGGGGTTAATAACTTTATTATAGTAGCGGTGAGGTCCGGTCGGCAGATTAGGGGTTAATAAGTGTAGGTAGGTGGCGGCGATGTTGGGGGCAGCAGATTAGGGGTTAATAAATATAATATAGGGGTCGGCGGTGTTAGGGGCAGCAGATTAGGGGTACATAGGTATAATGTAGGTTGCGGCGGTGTACGGAGCGGCAGATTAGGGGTTAATAATAATATGCAGGGGTCAGCGATAGCGGCGGCGGCAGATTAGGGGTTAATAAGTGTAAGGTTAGGGGTGTTTAGACTCGGGGTACATGTTAGGGTGTTAGGTGCAGACTTAGGAAGTGTTTCTCCATAGGAAACAATGGGGCTGTGTAAGGAGCTGAACACTGCTTTTTTGCAGGTGTTAGACTTTTTTTCAGCTCAAACGGCCCCATTGTTTCCTATGGGGATATCGTGCACGAGCATGTTTTTGAAGCTGGCCGCGTCCGTAAGCACCACTGGTATTGAGAGTTGCAGTGGCGGTAAATTATGCTCTACGCTCCCTTTTTGGAGCCTAACGCAGCCCTTCTGTGAACTCTAAATACCAGCGGTATTTAAAAGGTGCGGGGAAAAAAAAGCACGCGTAGCTAACGCACCCCTTTGGCCGCAGAACTCTAAATCTAGCGGAAAGTTTGCATACATATAGACTATAAAACTGTTTATGTATAGAATTGGAGCATGTACTAGTGCCGTTAATATGATGCTCCATCCTTAAAGGAACAGTTACTTAGACATATCTAAAACACTTAGGCTCGCCCTGTATCTAGAAAGAGATTAAAGTTAGTGCTAGATATCCAACTAAGGTTTGAATAAACTTATGTAATAAATTAGGCACGTGAATACTTAAATAACAATTCTAGTTAGGTGTATGTCTTTCTTTAATAGTGAGTACTTAGTACGTTACTTGATTATAAACGAATATAATTACATGAATGCCTGTAAATCAAGATCAATATTGAGTCCATGTGGGTTCAATGTATTTAGTGTATTTAATTCATGGATCCAATATGTTTCTCGTTGTCGGAGGGATTTTAATCTATTGTTAGAACTATTAGGTGCAATCCAATCTAGAATTCTTAAACTATTTGGGTTTGAATTATGATAAATTTTAAAATGGTCTGGTACACTATGTGAATCTACTTTATACTTAATATTGCTCCAATGTTCACAGAACCTAGTTTTGATCATCCTCTTAGTTCTCCCTACGTAAAGACATTTACATTCACACGTAAGTAGATACATTACATAAGTTGTATACATGTAACAGATGTACAATATGGGTTGATACTTTCCCTTATGGTGTCTGAACCACAGCCATCCCACAGTCTCTCCCAGAATCTGTGCAAATCAGGTGTGGTAGCTGCAGGCGCTGGTTCACTTGGTAAAACACTTCTGTCAATCACTTTTGTCCTTCTTTTCCTCCTCAGATGTATATACTTGTGACTCTAGATACAAAGTATTTGTGCTGAAGTATCAGGCAATGCACCATATAAAGGTGTATATCTACTCACATTGTATACTGCAGGTTACCGGCTCCTTCCCAATGCTAAAAACGATATCACAGATATATTTTAAAAAATGTGTATCTTTATTTTAGCCCAACACGTTTCAACGGTCCCAGCCGTCTTTATCAAGATCAATAAAAGTGCTTTACAAACCAAAGCATACCTTACCGCTACACAGGCGGTCTTTAAATACATTGTTAATTACGCTACCTGTTTCCCCATTGGAGGAGAGCAGGCTTACACACGTTTCAAAAAATCAGATTTAGAATACAATTTAAACATCTAAACTAACATATAATATATCATAAAAACTTTTAAAAAGAAAATACGAATGGTTTGATATAATTTTCTGTGAAATCGTCATTTTCGCCGGTTTTGTAGTTCCCTTTCAGGTAGTTTTCTGTTATTTGTCTTCTCTCAGGTCCGATATAGAAGTACAGACCACATGATCTAGATTGTCCAATGGATTCAATTTCCAATGTTTGCGGCTATAAGTGCCGTTTTTATGCATGAAGATGAGAAGACATATGTGTTATTCACAGGAAAAAATACTTTTCTCAAATGCCATGATATAAACAATTGTGATATTGAAGATATTTAACAAGTGATTTCATCAAATGTTTTACATTGAAGAAAACCTTGATATTATTTCTTTTAAAAATTCAAAAATTGACATCAATAGTATTAAACAATTAAAAACATTTTCATCAGTCTTAAATTTCACGGAGATAGCTATTTAAGAGGACATTATACTTATACAAGTATTTTGCACTATTTAATATCTGATTATTATTATGCAAAGACAACTTTTATTAGGTGATAAAGAAAAATATGACATCATATTAAGCGGTTAAGAACATTTTTATCAGTCTTAAATTTCACAGAGATAGGAAGACGTTATACTTATGCAGATATTTTGCACTATTTAATATATGAATATTATTATGCAAAGACAACTTTTCTCTATTTTAATTTCATTGAATATAATATATTATAAATTTGTTACATATTTCAGAGAGGATTTAAAAGGTATGTACCTCGATTCTTGTCAAATTTTGGGACATTGTAACTTAAATGAAATGGAGCATTGACCTTTAAAAGGGACATAATCCTTAGTATCATATATTCTGTTCATACAGATATTAATTCTTAGTAATTTTATATCTTTTGCAACTTTATGATATAGAATATAAAATGTGAAATAGCATTTTAAACCCCCTATGATATCTTACTAGTACACAATAAAGTGTGACTATTGATATTTATTACACGAAGGCAGCGATTCTTGTGTCCTTATTAAAAACTCATTGGGCATATGTTTTTATCGCATGTATCCATTTTAGTTCTCTTTGGTCCAGTTGTTTGGCCAAATTTCCACCCCTCCAATGAAGTTCAACTTTCTCAATCCCTATCCATAAGAATGATTCTTTTGAAAAAAGTTTACAGTTGTTGCAATGTAGTGGCACTCCATGGTCATCATGTTTCTTTTCTATTTTATTCTGATGTTCCATGATTCTTGTTTTTAAAAACCTGAATGTTTGTCCTAAGTACTGGATTTTGCAGACACATTGCAACAAATATATGACATTCTTACTCTTACAGGTGATGATGAATTCTTTTATTTCAAAAATTTTTCCGTGACTGTAGAATTGAATGTTTTGTGTGTTCTTCTAGTATAGTTGCAACCCTTACATTTACCACAAGTAAAAAAACCTACCATATTACTTATTTGAAGTGGTTTTCTAGGGGCTATGCCCTTTATCAGTGAAGGTGCTAGTTTTTGTTTTAAAGTTTGTCCCTTTCTGAAAATGACTGTGGGTTTAGCTGGAACCAAATCATTACATCCCTTACAACATGTGAATTTATGTTTTAATTTGTATAGTTTAGTATTGTTGGTATCACAAAAAGTGTCCCCCTTTTGTATAAACTTACACATCCCACATCTATTATAATTTCACGGCCAAGTCATATTTGCTATATTCAACCAATTTGAATTGGGGATATTTTTGACACAGGGAATTCTTACAGGTCTTAATTTAATTAATTTAGATGTTCCTTAAATGGATTATGATGCCAAATATAAGTATTTTCAAATCTGTCCATGTAAAAGTTAGCGCACGATGGGGCGAATGTGATGCCCATCGCTGTACCCTGTGTTTGTACATAGAATTGTGATTCAAACTGAAAACAATTATATGATAAAATAAATCCTATTCCTGCCAAAATTAATTTAATCTGGGATGTGGGAAGTGGACTGTTGTCCAAACTTTCCTCAGTTGCTTTAATCCCTAAATTGTGGGGGATACACGTGTACAATGCAGAAACATCGCACGTGATCCAAAGATAAGTGTCCTCCCACTACATACCTTCAAAAGTTTTTATATTTTGTGTAGTATCTTTTATAAAAGACTTGGCATTTTTGACAAGGGGCTGTAAAAAATAATCTATATACGTAGATAGATTACTAGTCAAGGTATACACAGAGCAGCAGCCTTAATTCATTTACAAACAACATTCTGGAGGAAATTGTGCCCTTATATCGTGGGACCTAATAGCCAGTGGGACATGTGGATTGAATTTGATAGTTCACACGGTAAATTATATGTGTAATTGTTTTGTGTATTTATCTTGACATATTATCACCTGTATAGGGAAGCGCAACAGTTTACCTTGATTTATTATTGCTTATTTTCTTCTGTTTTATTTCTGTAGCATAGCCCTTTCTAGTGTGCCCCTCATTTTAAGGGTGTTTTAATATTGATATTGATATTCATGATGAATAGCTTATTGGAAGATCAATCCTTTTGCAATTGCACATCTAGACATAATAGACAATGATAATACAATTTGTTAAATAATAGTGACCATACAGAAAATAACGTTGTAACTGACATTAATCCAATAGATCTGTTTACGGATTTAGAAAAACTCCGAAACAATGATACAAAGGAATGGCAGGACCTCATACTTTTAGATAGCTACTATGTTTGCATAAGGTTGTATCGAGAGGATTGAGAATTTCTTAATACCCAGCATTTGATCTGAAAGAGGTGGAATTTACCATCAATTTGGAAAAATCTCTCCAAAATTGTTCTATGACACTAGTCAAAATTTTAATTAGATATCGAGAATATAAATTAAATAAAGTTAGTATAGCCATTGAAACTATTTTGCCTAAGATACAACAGTTTAAAAGTGATGAAAGGTAGAAGAAACTAAATGATAACATACAGGCACAAAATACTAAACTAAGTAATGAATTGGCACAAACTAAATTAAAGAAATGGTGTAGAGACTTGGATAACTATAAAAACAATAAAGTACATACATATAAAAAGGATAAAAATCCTCCAAACCACAAAATTCATCCAATGTCAATATAAGTAATGAACCTGCATCTATTGAAGTACAAAAGGAGACTAGGACATATGAGAATAGGTTAAATGATAGGCCGTTTCATACCAGTAATAGTAATAGGCATGGATCCCATAATAAAAGACGCCTCAATTCTAACACTTATCACAATAATAATAATACTAATAGACAGCAAAATAGAGTTACTTTTCAACAGGAAAAAGGGAACCAATATAATGCGCACAAAGGGAATCAAAATGCATACAAACATTTCGAAACCTATAAATCCAATAATTATAATAATAATAATAATAATAAATATTATAATTAAAAATTTGAAGTTGCCCCTCAACAACATTTGACACCCATTCCTATTGCAACATATAGATCAGAATCAGTCTGAATACTCAAATTGGAATACTCAGGGTGTGAAACCTAGAACCAATATTTATTACTCTAGACAACCTAGAAATTGGAGTAATAGTGAATACAGAGTGAATAATGAACATAACCATTTTTTAGAACAGCGAGTCAGGACAGGGTCCCATTCATTTACACACATGACCCCACAAAAAAGAAAAAGAAGCAAGGAGCTAGAGGAGGACGAGGTGTTCAGAGAGCGAGATCTTCAAAAATACATTCGCAAAATGACATTAAAAAGATATTTTATTAAACAAAAACCTTGTACCCCAATTTTGAGGGAAGCTAGAATATCTTTAGATGCAAATGATTGCAGTACTATACAAGTACTGGAACAATTAGGAGGTGATAATATCAATCACTCCCAAAATATCAATATAGAGTCACAAGATGTACCTCTTTCAAATTACAGCACTTATGAAAATGATATAGAGGAAGAAGACCCTATATTACGTACCAAATTTAAAAGGCCATCTACTTTTTACCCTGTGGGGGCACAGGGGGGGCATATTAAAATCTTTAATAAATTAGTTAACAGAGATGTATCCCATATGTGGGAACACAATAAAGATAATTAGGTTAAAAATTTTAATGATAACCTGTCAACACAAGAAACACAGGTTTTACCAAAATTAAAAAGTGATACAGAGCTTATAATCAGATCAGCTGATAAAGGAAGTGAAGGAACATCTAGTACGCTATTATAGGTACATAGATGATATTATTATCATATGGAAGGGTCAAGAAGATTTAGTTCATCATTTTATAGAATTCATGAACATTAATGATATGAATTTAAAATTCACTAGTAATATCCATAGGACAAAAATTGAATTGAAGAACAATCTTGGAGAGCTTTTTCACTATTGGTGGTAAATTCCATCTCTTTCAGATGAAATGTTGGGTATTTAGAAATTCTCAATCCACTCGGTACAACCTGATGCAAAACATAGTAGTTATCTAAAAGTATGAGGTCCTGCCATTCCTTTGTATCATTGTTTAGAAGTTTTTCAAAATACCTAAACAGATCTATTGGATTAATGTCGGTTACAACCTTATTTTCTGTATGGTCACTTTTATTTAACAAATTTTATGATCTTTGTCTATTATGTCTAGATGTGAAATAGCCAAAGGATTGATCTTCTAATAAGCTATTCATCATGAACATCAATATCAATACACCCTTAAAATGAGGGGCACACCAGAAAGGGCTACGCTACAGAAATAAAACAGAAGAAAATAAGCAATAATAAATAAAGGTAAACTGTTGTGATTCCCTATACAGGTAATAATATGTTAAGATAAATACACAAAATAATTACACATATTAGTTACCGTGTGAACTATCAAATTCAATCCATATGTGATTTTTGAAGAGTCCTGTAATGGAGTATAAACAGTAGTATCTGGCTATTAGGTCCCACGATATAAGGGCACCATTTCCTCCAGAATGTTGCTTGTAAATGAATTAAGGCTGCTGCTCTGTGTATACCTTGACAAGTAATCTATCTACGTATATAGATTATGTTTTACAGCCCCTTGTCAAAAATAACAAGTCGTTTATAAAAGATACTACACAAACTATAAAAACTTTTGAAGGTATGGAGTGGGAGGACATTTATCTTTGGATCACGTGCGATGTTTCTGCATTGTACACATGTATCCCCCACAATTTAGGGATAAAAGCAATTGAGGAAAATTCGGACAACAGTCCACTTCCCACATCCCAGATTAAATTTATTTTGGCAGGAATAGAATTTATTTTATCACATAATTGTTTTCAGCTTGAATCGCAATTCTATGTACAAACACAGGGTACGGCGATAGGCACCACATTCGCCCCATCGTACGCTAACCTTTACATGGACAGATTTGAAAATACTTATATTTAGCATCAAATCCATTTCAGGAACATCTAGTATGCTATTATTGGTACATTGATGATATTATTATCATATGGAAGGGTCAAGAAGATTCAGTTTATCATTTTATAGAATTCATGAACAGTAATGATATGAATTTAAAATTCTCTAGTAATATCCAGAGGACAAAAATTGAATTTCTGGATCTTCTGCTTTTTGTTGATAGGGACAATAAAACTGAGGTAAAAAACTATAGAAAACCTACAGAGAAGAATGGGTTTCTCAATGCTAAGAGTGGGCATCTTCAGATGTGGAAGAATAATATACCTCTACAGTGGCGTCACTAGGGGGGTGCGGGCCGCATGAGATGCATAGATTATTTTATTAGAGGCTGGCATTTGTGAACATTAGTGGGACTGAGGAAGTTGTAGACACACAATTTTTTTGCCCCTTGAGCCAGTGCTGCAATTTCAACAAATAGTTTTCCCGGCTGCTTTTGCTTGTTTGTACTTTGCTCCTCCCCTGCCCAATTTCACTATGAATGTTGTGGGTGTACCGTGGGGCTTGAAAAGTTGCGCTGCTAGCCTAAACCTGCCTGCCTATCTGTGCTCACTGCTCAGTGACATGCGGCCCAGGGCTGTGCACTGACAGACTTGGAACAGAGTCAGAGAGCAGAATTTTCATAGTTTGCGTGCCTAAACCTTTTCTTCAGTGCTTTGTTTATCTTTCATTTGATGTTCTGCTGAGCCAGGGAGCAGCTCTAGGCATGAGCTTCATAATTAATGCAGTGCAGTTTACATATTTTGTATGTGTGTGTCTGAGTTTTTGTGTGTCTCAGTGTTTTTGTGTGTGTGTTTTTGTGTGTGTGTCTGAGTGTGTTTTCGAGTGTGTGTGTGCATCTGAGTATGTTTTTAAGTGTGTCTGAGTGTTTGTATGTGTGTTTGCCTGTGTTTTTGTGTGTGTCTGCTTTCTGGGGGGTGGTGACACCATGACTTACCGCACCGGGTGACACCAACCCTAGTGACGCCACTGTACCTCTAGGCCAGTACCAACGGATTAGAAGAAATTGTACACATACATTGGATTATCTTACAGAGGCCCAATTATTGGACCATAGATTCAAATAAAAAGGATATGATTCTAACTTAATTAGTGAAGTAAAAAATAAGGTTTCAAAAATGAATAGACTAGATATGTTGAATCCCTCTAGTAAGGACAAGGAAAACAATTTAGATGAGGTCAGAATTATTACGACACATAGTCAGGGAAGCAAGGATATCGAAAAAAAATTAAAAAAACATTGGAGCATTATAACAAGCGACCCTATCTTGGGAAAAATTCTCCCTGAAAGACCATTGATAGCTTTTAAAAAGAACAAAGATTTTAAAAAAATACTAGCTCCATCAAAATTAAGACCTGTAAGAATTCCCTGTGTCAGAATATCCCCAATTCCAATTGGTTGAGTAGAGCAAATGGGACTTGGCCATGTAATTATAATAGATGTGGGATGTGTACGTTTATACAAAAGGGGGACACTTTTTGTGATATCAACAATACTAAACTATACAAAGCAAAACATAAATTCACATGTAGATCAACTTATGTAGTGTATCTACATACCTGTTAATGTAAATGTCTTTACGTAGGGAGAACTAAGAGGATGATCAAAACTAGGTTCTGTGAACATTGGAACAATATTAAAAATAGATTCACTAACACCTAGATTTAGAGTTTTGCGTTAGAAGGGGTGCGTTAGCTACGCGTGGTTTTTTTCCCCCGCACCTTTTAAATAACGCTGGTATTGAGAGTTCTCTGAAGGGCTACTTTAGGCTCCAAAAAGGGAGCGTAGAGCATAATTTAACGCCACTTCAACTCTCAATACCAGTGTTGCTTACGGACGCGGTCAGCTTAAAAAACGTGCTTGTGCACGATTCTCCCATAGGAAAAAATGGGGCAGTTTGAGCTGAAAAAAAACCTAACAAAAAAAAAAAAAGCAGTGTTCAGCTCCTAACGCAGCCCCATTGTTTCCTATGGGGAAACACTTCCTAAGTCTGCACCTAACACCCTAACATGAACCCCGAGTCTAAACACCCCTAACCTTACACTTATTAACCCCTAATCTGCCGCCCCCGCTATCGCTGACCCCCGCATTACACTTTTAACCCCTAATCTGCCGCTCCGGACACCGCCGCAACCTACATTATCCCTATGTACCCCTAATCTGCTGCCCCTAACATCGCCGACACCTATATTATATTTATTAACCCCTAATCTGCCCCCCCCAACGTCGCCGCTACCTACCTACACTTATTAACCCCTAATCTGCCGACCGGACCTTGCCGCCACTAATAATAATAAATAATAAATTATATATAATATAAATATAAATTAATAATAATAATGAATGTATTAACCCCTAAATTGCCTCACTCCCACCTCAAAAACCCTATAATAAATAGTATTAACCCCTAATCTGCCCTCCCTAACATCGCTGACTCCTAACTTCAAGTATTAACCCCTAATCTGCCGACCGGACCTCACCGCTACTCTAATAAATGTATTAACCCCTAAAGCTAAGTCTAACCCTAACCCTAACACCCCTTAAGTTAAATATAATTTAAATCTAATGAAATAAAATAAATCTTATTAAATAAATTATTCCTATTTAAAGCTAAATACTTACCTGTAAAATAAACCCTAATATAGCTACAATATAAATAATAATTACATTGTAGCTATTTTAGGATTCATATTTATTTTACAGGCAACTTTGTATTTATTTTAACCAGTTACAATAGCTATTAAATAGTTAATAACTATTTAATAGCTACCTAGTTAAAATAATTACAAAATTACCTGTAAAATAAATCCTAACCTAAGTTACAATTAAACCTAACACTACACTATCAATAAATTAATTAAATAAACTACCTACAATTATCTACAATTAAATCAACTAAACTAAATTACAAAAAAAACAAACACTAAATTACAAAAAATAAAAAAAGATTACAAGAATTTTAAACTAATTACACCTACTCTAAACACCCTAAAAAAAAAACAAAGCCCCCCAAAATAAAAAAATGCCCTACCCTATTCTAAAATAAAAAGTTTACAGCTCTTTTACCTTACCAGCCCTTAAAAGGGCCTTTTGCGGGGCATGCCCCAAAGAATTCAGCTCTTTTGCCTGTAAAAAAACATACAATACCCCCCCAACATTACAACCCACCACCCACATACCCCTAATCTAACCCAAACCCCCCTTAAAAAACCTAACACTAAGCCTCTGAAGATCTCCCTACCTTATCTTCACCACGCCGGGTATTACCGATCCGTCCAGAAGAGGCTCCGAAAGTCTTCATCCTATCCGGCAAGAAGAAGTCCAGAAGAGGCTCCAAAGTCTTCATCCTATCCGGCAAGAAGAGGACATCCGGACCGGCAAACATCTTCATCCAAGCGGCATCTTCTATCTTCATCCATCCGACGAGGAGCGGCTCCATCTTCAAGACCTCCGGCGCAGAACATCCTCTTCTCCCGACGACTAGACGATGAATGAAGGTTCCTTTAAGGGACGTCATCCAAGATGGCGTCCCTCGAATTCCGATTGGCTGATATTGATGTGTCAACTACCAATAATAAAGTTTTTGAAATTCAGGAGCATATGACTTGCAGTTCTTGCTATGTCATTTATCTTTTGACATGCAAGGGATGTTTGAGGCAGTATGTAGGTCAAATGACCCATGCTTTGAAAGATTGTTTTCTAGAACATTTACGTTCCATAGAGGACCCTGAGTCTACTACTCCATTATCCCTGCATTTCAAAAAATGTCATAACTCTGACAGTTCCTTTTTGACATTTCAGGCTATCCAATT
Source organism: Bombina bombina (assembly GCF_027579735.1). Taxonomy (NCBI): domain Eukaryota; kingdom Metazoa; phylum Chordata; class Amphibia; order Anura; family Bombinatoridae; genus Bombina; species Bombina bombina. Next base: position 904,069,599 of record NC_069503.1, read on the forward strand.
AATACCCAGACACCCTAGGGGTGGTAATAGAGGAGTAATTTTGAGTAAAAGGGAGTTTTTTTGGATTTTTCATTTAGATACACGTCTTCCTAAAGGTTTGAACTCAGAGTGGGATGTGAAATTGTATGTAGATCAATAGTGTATTAGCATTTAACATTTATTTCATCATAGGTTTATATTCAGCTGTTACTTAAAACTTACATTGCAAATTCTATTTATTAGTTATTTTATATATTTTTTTTTCTATATATATTTGTTTCATTTTTTATTCTTATTTTGCAACTTTGCCAAAAAGATATATTTTGTTCATGAAATATTTGTGCATAGTAACTGCATGTTTCATACAATAGTAATTTTCATTGTACTATATTAACTGTTACTTTTAGGCAGTTGCAAGTAATGCAAAACAAACCCCTTTTCACACACCCACTATTTTGGCCATGAAAGGGTCATTTTTATTGGACCAACAATTAAGTGGGAGGATTTCCTGTACACATAAATTGTCCAAAGTGGTGGGTGTTGTGCAGGGTCAGTGAGGATTTTGTGCTTCATGCATTAGAAAACGCGTCTGACCTGTTTTTTCCCTTGACTGGTGCTGCCAGCCATTACACTTTAATAAGCCTTGTAATGTGAATTGTTTAACATTACAATAAACTATACTCCTGCTGCCTGTGTCTCCCTTTTGTGCTGGGTGCGCCGACTTTTGTGTTGCAATCGGAATTTAGGTAGGAAAAATCTGATTGGCTGATTGAATCAGCCAATCAGATTCAAGTTCAATCGGATTGGCTGATCCAATCAGCCAATCAGATTGAGCTCGCATTCTATTGGCTGTTCTTGGATATACAACCACTGGCAGATGAAACTTTCTTTGCTTTTAGAATACTTGTGCCCTTCTTGGTGTCCTGGTAGATTGAAACTTTCGATCTCAATCACCATGCCATGCAAGAAAGTCAAAGGAAAATATATAGTGTAATACTGTTTAATGATATTACATATATATATATACAGATAGACAAATACAAACTCACATTTAAAAACCTCAACAAATGAGGTATGGCAAAGGCATATTTAAACAAACATATATTTTCTAATAGGCAGATGGTACTATTTCAGTCCAATCAACTGTGGGTATGCAAGTCTTAGCAAAAGTTTGTTTTCAAAGTGCCAGTATGCATGAAGGGCAATCCTAGCCCTATATAATACCTGACGCATTTCAAAGGGTTAAATCTGCTTTGTTCCCTTCTTCATCAGAGGTTATCATATACATTAGATTCCTACCTTATATAGGGAACTCCATATAGCGTTACGAATCATCCTAATTCTATTTCCGGTATGTGGGTGTGTGTTTTCCCATATCTGTTTTAATTACACATGACTTCCGTTTTTTTTGTTCCTATCTAAGTATAGCATATTTCATCCTTCCTTGCTTGTACATGAAGGCTCTTCCGGAACAAGAGACGCTTGGCGTCACTTCCGGTATCAATATTTAGTACTGAGCCTAATGTACTACCCTACTTCCAATGGAACGCACAGAGACTTCCGGTATGGTGACACGCATAACGTCACTTCCGAATAATCTCTTATTCGAGCACTGCGTATCACTATAAGTATTAAGGCTTAATCTAATAATGGGGATATTTATTTACCAACGAAATTCTCAGGGTTGTGAGATCCTGATCCAGGACTAGTATGTAATTATATATATAAATAAAAGTATATTGTCTTGCTAGTTAAATAACACATACGATTATCATCTTTAAACTTAGGCAACTAGTACTATTTAATACATCATGATACAGAACCCTGGAAGTCCTAATATTTTGGATAGTATATACATTCATCAGTCCAACAACTGTCAATTGCTAATCAACATACCCCCAATCATGAATTGAATGAAATTCAAACTTTTCAAATATATATATATATATATATATATATATATATATATATATATATATATATATGCATGAGAATGAGAATTAACATAAAACATACATACATATATACATATATATTATATACATACAAAGAATAAATATTAAAAATTAGGGTAAAACCTATAGAACCTTTTATACAGACCCATATAGTATCTATTACAAATCTTATTTAAAATTAATAAAATTCATAAAATTCATAATAAGAACACGTTCATTTACACAAATCTTTAAAACACTGTGCATGAGAAACATCCTTAAAAATTATATTATGGGAATAATACATCTTCTATGTTATATTATCACATACTGCAATAATAGGCTCCTATATTATATAAAAATATTTTATATAGCATATTAGAGGATTCTACAGAAGGTGTAAAAATATTTTTTGGGGGCTTTAAAATATCCACAATGAATCAGTTTGAGCATATAGGAAAAAACTATATTATTATTTATAAAAAGGCTGCTATATCAATATCCACATTGAGACCTGCTGGACATCTAGTTCCAAATGCATGGATCCAGAAGGTCTCCCTCTGTCTAAGTAAAATTTCTCTGTTTCCTCCTCTTTTTCCCACATGTACATGTTCTAAGATAGTACCCCTCAGACATTCAGGATTTTTATTATGGACCTTCCTGTAATGGTCAGATAGACTATGGGATTTGAGGCCTTCCTTAATATTGGTTATGTGTTTGTACAACCTTTTCTTATAGGGCCTGGTTGTCCTCCCTATATATTGGAGATTGCATCCACATTGCACCAAATACACAACAAACGTTGTCTTACAATTTGTCAAATGGCTAATGGTGCATTTTTTGTCATTTATAGTAGAATGAACTACTTTCGTAGGTCTGTTGCCATGGTACATGAGCTCGCAAGACACACAATTTAGCCTATTACACTTATAAAAACCCAATGTGCCTTTATTGAGCCATGTACTATTGTTTTTCAAATCTTTTAGTTGGCTCGGGGCCACTATTGTCTTTAGATTTCTATTTCTCCTAAAAATACAATTAGGTTTGGCTCCTATTTTGTTTCGTAATAGTTGGCCTTTTTTCAAGATGTACCAGTGGTTGTTTAGTATATGCTTTATGCCCATTGATCCCTCATTATAGGTGGATATAAAGCTAGTCTGCTGATTTTTAGACTTATTTTCCACTTCCTGGATATTCGAGTTTCTACCCTCTATACTTAGATGCTTCTTTTCCACCTTATCAAGTGCTGTGTCTTTCCACTTTCTCTTATAGCCCTTTTCTAGGAATTTGTTAGTTAATGTGTTGGACTCTTTTTTATAATTTCTTAGGTTTGTGCAATTCCTTTGTAACCTTTCAAACTGTCCTACTGGGATATTTTTTATCCAAGCGAGATGGTGGCCACTGGAGGCGTGTATATATCCATTACTATCGGTATCCTTAGTATACAGTTTCGTTTTTATAGCCCCCTCCTCATGAAACAGAACTAGATCCAAAAATTCTATTTTTGTTTCACTATGTTTCTCTATAAAGTTTAGGTTCATATCATTATTATTCAAGTAAATAAAAAATTGGTTTAGACTGTTCTCATCTCCCTTCCAGATGAGGACAATGTCATCTATAAACCTAATTCGGCAAGGTAGTACTGGCGCTTGGAAGCCTAAGGGTTAATGAGTATTGTTTTTGTAATAATTAATAAATCATAAATATTCTCAATATAAATAAGGACCTTTAGATAGTTATATCAAGGAAAAAATGATTTCATAAAGTGATTATGAGTATTAATTAGATCAATATAAAGTACATTAATATATTCTCAGAGGACCCTTTTTAGGTTCGGTAAAGGAGACAATAAATATAAGTTGTACTGAGATAATTCAATATAGCTATAAGCTCATGTGTATTAATCAGTTGTGTGGATCGGTATAACACTTATATGTTAAATTCTTAGATGACTAAAGCTCCCTATCACTTGAGACTAGCTCGATATAAGCAGGTTACAAAAGTGTAGGAGAATAGGGTTAATCTCAAACGTATACCAATCTATATAACAGACTGTAAGTGATTGATAAATAACATTTATTATACAAAAAATCTACACAAACACTTATAAAATATACATATACAGTTGCTTATAAAATGGAAATGGGGTAAAACTAAAATTGGACGTCCAATAGTTAAAAAAATAGAGTGCTAAAATTCAGATTAGAAATCACATATAAATAACCTGCTGAGATGCAGTGTAGGCATAGAGTACATAGATAAGAAGTTTTTAAGCGGTACCTTAAAAGTTTTTAATGCCTCTCTCTACGTCTAGAGAGAGGATATTAATGTGCCACAGTGTTGATACGAATGGATCCGGTTCTCATTAAATTGTACTTGGAATATCACGCTGTCACTGTACTGGTACTTTGCGAATTCAAAGTTTCTGAAACTTTTCCTGGGCCCAGGTAGTCTTCCGGCGTCGAGGTGTTACTGCTTCGGTGATGCGGTCTGTATTCTAAAATCACGCCTTTGTTGTATTCCGGCGTTGCAGATCTGATCCGCCTGTTGTTTGTAGCAGAGGGTTGTTTTTAGTGGTGAGCCCCTGTCTTCTTCTTGTGACGTAAGTCCTAACGTCAAGCTTTTTAGTTATTGGCCCTTTTTGCATGGTAGCAAGTTTTTATAGGCTGTGTCCAACTTTAGGATGTGCTGGTTTCCACCGGTTATATCCCTCTTTATGATCAATCCGGGTTGAGGGTCTGTAAATCTGTAAGGTGCACAGTATTATTTCACAGCTGCTCGTCAGTTGTTGGCATTGAGTAGAAAATTTAGCAATTCAGTTCGACATGTTTCACCCCTCACTCTTGAAAAAGCCTCGAGTGTACTGTATATGTATATTTTATAAGTGTTTGTGTAGATTTTTTGTATAATAAATGTTATTTATCAATCACTTACAGTCTGTTATATAGATTGGTATACGTTTGAGATTAACCCTATTCTCCTACACTTTTGTAACCTGCTTATATCGAGCTAGTCTCAAGTGATAGGGAACTTTAGTCATCTAAGAATTTAACATATAAGTGTTATACCGATCCACACAACTGATTAATACACATGAGCTTATAGCTATATTGAATTATCTCAGTACAACTAATATTTATTGTCTCCTTTACCGAACCTAAAAAGGGTCCTCTGAGAATATATTAATGTACTTTATATTGATCTAATCAATACTCATAATCACTTTATGAAATCATTTTTTCCTTGATATAGCTATCTAAAGGTCCTTATTTATATTGAGAATATTTATGATTTATTAATTATTACAAAAACAATACTCATTAACCCTTAGGCTTCCAAGCGCCAGTACTACCTTGCCGAATCTGTCCTCACTAACCCCTGGATCTTTGTATAAGGGATCCTTTTCGTACTTGGCATATAAGGGGTCCTTAGCGCCACTTCTTTCCCTACTTCGCTACATCTATAAACCTAAACCAGGTTACTATGTTTTCCAGGTATGGATTGTTTTGCCATATAAAATTCTCTTCCCAGAAGCCCATGTATAGGTTGGCATAGCTAGGTGCAAATTTCGTGCCCATAGCCGTTCCGCCAACCAGTACATAGAATTCTCCTTCAAACAGGAAGTAATTCTTCCTTAAGATGAAACCAATTTCTTCCAGGAGAAATTGTTGTTTTCTCTCTCAGAGATTGGTTAAATCCCTCAGCCAATGGCCCACAGCCTTTATACCCAAATCATGCGGGATATTGGTATACAGTGCTGTGACGTCTACAGTATCCCAAATGAAATTATCTTCCCATTTTATTTTCGTTATTTTACTTATCGTATCAGGGGTGTCTTTTAAATATGATCTGATTTTCGGTACTATAGGCTGGAGAAAGTAGTCCACAAATTCAGAGAGTGGGAAGTTAGGGAATCAATCCCAGCTATGATGGGTCTCCCTGGGGGGTTAATTGCATCTTTGTGAATCTTAGGTAGATGATAGAAGAGAGCCGTTTTAGGCTCTCTTCTATCCAAAAATGCAAATTCATCATTATTTATGACCCTTTCAAATTTAGTTATGTCCAATAGATCAATATATTGTTTTTGGAATACAGTAGTTGGATCTCTAACGAGTTTTTTGTATGTTATGTCATCTCCTAAGAGTCTCTTAGCTTCTTTTATGTAGTCTTCCCTATTCTGGATGACCACTCCCCCGCCCTTGTCCGCCTCTCTAATAACGATTTTTGCATCATTCGCTAGAGTAGCCAAGTTATCTTTTTTAAATTTATAATTAGACCTAGACCTTAGGAGCGCTGTGGGGTTAGCTAGAGGGTTCTACCCAATAGCTTTCTGACTTACATACCAATATATATATATATAGATGGAGGGACATGGCACACTCCAACAGTTCAATCACCTGGTGCTCTGCAGGAAATTTGTATACACGATCACTGGATGTTACCCACGGCTGGCAGCCGTAAATCCTGGGAAATCCAAAAAAGCAGGCAGACACAGGATTTCCTCAATCACCTTTATTCAGCAAGGTAAGGCTAATTTCCAAATGTTTTGGCCTTTCTCAATGGATACATATCCATTTTTTGAGATGTATATGTATGTTTTTTTAACACCTGAGACCTCATATCTTTGAGCACTTTTGTGTGCAATTTTTTAAAAATAATTTTTATTAGATTTTTTTTTATGAGTGTAACTGTACTTTGTAATGTATTTTTTACGTGTTTTGTGATACTTTTTCTTTCATGTAATTAGCCAGAGTCCATGAGCTAGTGACGTATGGGATATACATTCCTACCAGGAGGGGCAAAGTTTCCCAAACCTTAAAATGCCTATAAATACACCCCTCACCACACCCACAATTCAGTTTTACAAACTTTGCCTCCCGTGGAGGTGGTGAAGTAAGTTTGTGCTTAAGATTCTTTGTTGATATGTGCTTCGCAACAGGTTGAAGCCCGGTTTTCCTCTCAGAGTGCAGTGAATGTCAGAGGGATGTGAAGAGAGTATTGCCTATTTGAATACAATGGTCTACCTCTAGGGGATCTATTTCATAGGTTCTCTGTTATCGGTCGTAGAGATTTCTTCTCCTACCTCCCTTTTCAGATCGACGATATACTCTTATATACCATTACCTCTACTGATTCTCGTTTCAGTACTGGTTTGGCTATCTACTACATGTAGAGGAGTGTCCTGGGGTAAGTAAGTCTTATTTTTTGTGACACTCTGCGCTATGGTTGGGCACTTTATATGTAAAGTTCTAAATATATGTCTATAAACTTATATTTGCCTTGATTCAGGATAATCAGTATTCCTTTTCAATACAGACTGTCAGTTTCATTATTGGGATAATGCATTTAATTATTTTTTCTTACCTTGAAAAATTTCATTTGGCCATTTTTTCCTGCATGCTGTTAGGCTCGCGGGGGCAGAAAATGTTTCTTTTTATTATGTCATTTTTGGCGTGAACTTTTTTTGGCGCTAAAAATGTCATTTCCGGCGACGTAATTTACGCCGGAAGTTGTATTCTGTTACGCATGCATATTCAGACGCCAAAAAAATGTGGGTGTTCATTTTTACTCACTCTATTTAAACATTTTCTTTTCATTGCTTCTGGTTTCTAGAAGCTTATTATTTTGCATTCTTTCCCATTCCTGAAACTGTCATTTAAGGAATTTGATAATTTTGCTTTATATGTTGTTTTTTCTATTACATATTGCAAGATGTCTCATCCTGACCCTGGATCAAAATTCACTAATGGACAGACGCTGCCTGATGCTGGTTCTACCAAAGTTACGTGCATATGTTGTAAACTTGTGGTAACTGTTCCTCCAGCTGTAGTTTGTGAAAGCTGTCATGATAAACTTTCCAATGCAGATTGTGTTTCCTTTCCATTAGTAATAATCCTTTACCTGTTGTTGTTCCTTCAACATCTATTGTTCAGGATGTTCCTGTTAATGTAAAAGAATTTGTTTCTAATTCTATTAGGAAGGCTCTGTCTGTTATTCCTCCTTCCAGTAAACGTAAAAGGTCTTTCAAAACTTCTCACATTTCAGATGAATTTTTAGGTGACCGCCATCATTCTGACTTATCTGTTTCTGATGAGGTTTTTTTCGGTTCAGAAGATTCTACCACAGATATTGATACTGATAAATCTTCATATTTATTTAAGATGGAGTTTATTCGTTCATTACTTAAAGAAGTTTTGATTGGAGGAGTCCAGTCCTCTTGATACTAAAACTGCTAAACGTTTAAATTCGGTTTATAAACCTCATGTGTTAATTCCGGAAGTTTTTCCAGTTCCTGATGCTATCTCAGATGTGATTGTTAGGGAATGGGATAGTCTGGGTACTTCATTTACTCCTTCTCCAAGGTTTAAGAAATTGTACCCTGTGCCATCTGATAGATTGGAATTTTGGGATAAAATCCCTAAAGTCGATGGGCCTATCTCTACTCTAGCCAAACGTACTGCTATTCCTACGGCAGATAGCACTTCGTTTAAAGATCCTTTAGATAGGAAAATTTAATCTTTTTTGAGAAAAGCTTATTTATGTTCAGGTAATCTACTTAGACTTGCTATCTCTTTAGCTGATGTTGCTGCAGCTTCAACTTTCTGGTTGGAGGCTTTAGCTCAACAAGTGACAGATTATAATACATATAGCATTGTTAAACTTCTTGAACACGCTAATAACTTTGTCTGTGATGCCATTTTTGATATCATTAGAGTTGATGTCTGGTATATGTCTTTAGCTATTTTAGCTAGACGAGCTTTATGGCTTAAATCCTGGAATGTAGATATGACTTCTAAGTCAACTTTGCTTTCTCTCTCTTTCCAAGGTAATAAGTTGTTTGGTTCTCAGTTGGATTCTATAATTTCAACTGTTACTGGAGGGAAGGGTGCCTTTTTGCCTCAGGGAAAAAAAATCTAAAGGTAATTACAGGGCTGCTAATCGTTTTCGTTCCTTTCGTCAGAAGGAGCAGAAGCCCGATCCTTCCCCTAAAGGAACAGTTTCCAGTTGGAAACCTAATCCAGTCTGGAATAAATCCAAGCCTTCCAGAAAGTCAAAACCAGCCCCTAAATCCGCATGAAGGTGCGGCCCTCATTCCAGCGCAGCTGGTAGGGGGCAGGTTACGATTTTTCAAAGATGTTTGGATCAATTCGGTTCACAATCTTTGGATTCAGAACATTGTTTCGCAAGGGTACAGAATAGGTTTCAAAGTAAGACCGCCTGTGAGAAGATTCTTTCTCTCACGCATTCCAGTCAATCCAGTGAAGGCTCAGTCGTTTCTGAAATGTGTTTCAGACCTAGAGTTAGCTGGGGTAATTATTCCAGTTCCAGTTCTGGAACAGGGTCTGGGGTTTTATTCAAATCTATTCATCGTACCAAAGAAAGAGAATTCTTTCAGACCGGTTCTGGATCTAAAAATATTGAATCGTTATGTAAAGATACAAACATTCAAAATGGTGACTATAAGAACTATTCTGCCTTTTGTTCAGCAAGGGCATTATATGTCTACAATAGATTTACAGGATGCATACCTGCATATTCCAATTCATCCAGATCACTTTCATTTTCTGAGATTCTCTTTTCTTGACAAGCATTACCAGTTTATTGCTCTTCCATTTGGTCTAGCAACAGCGCCAAGGATCTTTTCGAAGGTTCTCGGTGCCCTTGTCTCTGTAATCAGAGAACAGGGTATTGCGGTATTTCCTTATTTGGACGATATCTTGGTACTTGCTCAGTCTTCACATTCTGCAGAATCTCATACGAATCAACTTCAAAGACATGGTTGGAGGATCAATTTGCCAAAGAGTTCCTTGATTCCTCAGACAAGGGTAACCTTTTTAGGTTTCCAAATAGATTCAGTGTCCATGACTTTGTCTCTGACAGTAAAGAGACGTCTGAAATTGGTTTCAGCCTGTCGAAACCTTCAGTCTCAATTGTTCCCTTCGGTAGCATTATGCATGGAGATTTTAGGTCTCATGACTGCTGCATCGGACGCGATCCCTTTTGCTCGTTTTCACATGAGACCACTTCAGCTTTGTATGCTGAACCAGTGGTGCAGGGATTATACAAGGATATCACAAATAATATCCTTAAATCCCAATGTTCGATCATCTCTAACTTGGTGGATGGATCACCATCATTTAATTCAAGGGGCCTCTTTCGTTCGTCCAACCTAGACTGTGATCTCAACAGATGCGAGTCTATCAGGTTGGGGAGCTGTTTGGGGATCTCTGACAGCGCAAGGGGTTTGGAAATCTCAGGAGGCGAGATTACCAATCAACATTTTGGAACTCCGTGCGATTTTCAGAGCTCTTCAGTTCTGGCCTCTTCTGAAGAGAGAATCGTTTATTTGTTTTCAAACAGACAATGTCACGACCGTGGCATATGTCAATCATCAAGGGGGGACTCACAGTCCTCAAGCTATGAAAGAAGTATCTCAGATACTTGTATGGGCGGAATCCAGCTCCTGTCTAATTTCTGTGGTTCACATCCCAGGTGTAGACAATTGGGAAGCGGATTATCTCAGTCGCAAGACGTTACATCCGGGCGAATAGTCTCTTCATCCAGAGGTTTTTCTTCAGATTGTTCAAATCTGGGGACTTCCAGAAATACAGGCTCGAAAATCTGTCTCTAGAAAGATTTATTATCGAGTTTGGAAGACTTACATCTCTTGGTGTTCTTCTCATAAATTCTCCTGGCATTCTTTCAGAATTCCTAGAATTTTACAATTTCTTCAGGATGGTTTGGATAAAGGTTTGTCTGCAAGTTCTTTGAAAGGACAAATATCTGCTCTTTCTGTTCTTTTTCACAGAAAGATTGCTAATCTTCCTGATATTCGTTGTTTTGTACAGGTTTTGGTCCGTATCAAACCTGCCAATCTCTCCTCCTTGGAGTCTTAATTTGGTTTTGACAGCTTTACAGGCTCCTCCGTTTGAGCCTATGCATTCTCTGGACATTAAATTACTTTCTTGGAAAGTACTGTTCCTTTTGGCTATCTCTTCTGCTAGAAGAGTTTCTGAGTTATCTGCTCTTTCTTGTGAATCTCCTTTTCTGATTTTTCATCAGGATAAGGCGGTGTTGCGGACTTCTTTTCAATTTTTACCTAAGGTTGTGAATTCTAACAACATTAGTAGAGAAATTGTTGTCCCTTCATTATGTCCTAATCCTAAGAATTCTAAGGAAAGATCGTTACATTCTTTGGATGTAGTTAGAGCTTTGAAATATTATGTTGAAGCTACTAAAGATTTTAGAAAGACTTCTAGTCTATTTGTTGTTTTTTCTGGTCCCAGGAAAGGCCAGAAGGCTTCTGCCATTTCTTTGGCGTCTTGGTTAAAGTCTTTGATTCATCATACTTATGTGGAGTCGGGTAAGTCCCCGCCTCAAAGAATTACGGCTCATTCTACTAGGTCAGTTTCTACTTCCTGGGCTTTTAGGAATGAAGCTTCTGTTGATCAGATTTGCAAAGCAGCGACTTGGTCTTCTTTGCATACTTTTACTAAATTCTACCATTTTGATGTGTTTTCTTCTTCTGAAGCAGTTTTTGGTAGAAAAGTACTTCAGGCAGCTGTTTCTGTTTGATTCGTCTGCTTATAATTTCAGTTTTTTTCATTATAAAGATTAAAACTTTTGATTTGGGTTGTGGATTATTTTTTTCAGCGGAATTGGCTGTCTTTATTTTATCCCTCCCTCTCTAGTGACTCTTGCGTGGAAGTTCCACATCTTGGGTATCTGCTATCCCATACGTCATTAGCTCATGGACTCTTGATAATTACATGAAAGAAAACATAATTATGTAAGAACTTACCTGATAAATTCATTTCTTTCATATTAGCAAGAGTCCATGAGACCCACCCTTTTTTGTGGTGGTTATGATTTTTTTGTATAAAGCACAATTATTCCAATTCCTTATTTTTTTATGCTTTCGCTCCTTTTTTTCTCACCCTACTTCTTGGCTATTCGTTAAACTGAATTGTGGGTGTGGTGAGGGGTGTATTTATAGGCATTTTAAGGTTTGGGAAACTTTGCCCCTCCTGGTAGGAATGTATATCCCATACGTCCCTAGCTCATGGACTCTTGCTAATATGAAAGAAATGAAATTATGTTTTTTTTTGGGGAAACAGTTAACCACAGTTCTGAGAACTTGCTAACCCGATGAACGTTAACTTGAACTGATCTCAAGTGATCTCGTTTACTTTCAACTTGTAATATGAATGCAATTTAACCTGTGTACAAACGATCGCGAAAATCCGATATCACTTGCGCACAAACATATGGGCTCCACTCGTAATTTGGCTCTTAGGGGTAGATTTATTAAATGCCCGGTGGACATGATTTGCTGTAGCGAATCATGTCTGCCCGACATCGCTTTTGGCATTTTACATTGCACAAGCATTTCTTGTGAAATGCTTGTGCAATGCAGCCCCCTGCACATTCGCGGCCAATCTAGCTAAAAGAAGTTGGACAAGTTAACTTATGTTTCCGGCGCCTGGAAACTACGGGGGTTGATTGCAGCATCTGCTGCTTTTTAAATCTACCCCTTGGGGCCCGATCCGATATGCAGCGCTGAGTATTGGAGCCCCGTAACTCCCTAAACTGCCTGCAAAATAAAACCTAACACCTAACGCATGCGCAATGTGAATAAGAGCTACTGTAATTCTATTGGCTGATTAGAATAGCCAATAGAATTACAGTAGCTCTTATTCTATTGGCTATTCAAATCAGCCAATAGAATTAAAGTAGCTCTCATCCGATTGGCTGATTTGAATTTGAAGGCTCAAATCAGCCAATAGGAATTCAAGGGACGCCATTTTTAATCGTGTACCTTGAATTCCTATTCAGTGTACAGCGCCGATCGTATGAAGAGGATCCTCCACGCTTCATGGCTCCGCGGTCTTCAGTTCCAGTGTAGCCGATCTTCAGTTCCTGCATCGCCGGTCTTCAGTTCCAGAGAGGATGGTCTTTAGCTCCGCGGTCATCGGTCTTCAACTCCTCCACTCCGCGCCAGCTGGTTCCTGGAAGAAGAAGAGGTCGCCACCTGGAATAAGACTTCTCCGCCTGGAACAAGACCTTCTACGCTGGTCTTCAGGACAGCTAAGGACCACTTGTGGGTTAGACTTAGGTTTTTTTAAGGGGGGATCGGGTGGGTTTTAGAGTAGGGGTGTGTGGGTGGTGGATTGTAATGGGGGGGTTGGTTGTTCTTTTTTTTACAGGTAAAAGAGCTGATTACTTTGGGGCAATGCCCCACAAAAGGCCCTTTAAAGGGCTGGTAATAGAGCTGATTACTATTGTAATTTAGTTTAGGGTAGGGACATTTTTTTATTTTGGGGGGCTTTGTTATTTTATTAGGGGGCTTAGATTAGGTGTAATTAGCTTAAAATTCTTGTAATCTTTTTTATTTTTTGTAATTTAGTGTTTTTTTTTTTGTAATATAGTTTAGTGTATTTAATTATATTTTAGTTTAGATAATTGTAGTTTATTTAATTAATTTATTGATAGTGTAGGTGTATTTGTAACTTAGGTTAGGATTTATTTTACAGGTAATTTGGTAATTATTTTAACTAGGTAGCTATTAAATAGTTATTAACTATTTAATAGCTATTGTACCTAATTAAAATAAATACCATTACCTGTAAAATAAATATAAACCCTAAAATAGCTACAATGTAATTATTAATTATATTGTAGCTATCTTAGGGTTTATTTTATAGGTAAGTATTTAGATTTAAATAGGAATAATTTAGTTAATATTATTAATATTATTTAGATTTATTTTAATAATAATTAAGTTAGGGGGTGTTAGGGTTAGACTTAGGTTTAGTGGTTAATATATTTAATATAGGTGGTGGCAGGGTAGGGGGATTAGATTAGGGGTTAATAAATTTAATATAGGAGGTGGCGGTGTAGTGGGATTAGATTAGGGGTTAATAAATTTAATATAGGTGGTGGTGGTGTAGGGGGATCATATTAGGGGGTAATATAGTTAATGTAGGTTGCGGCGGGGTAGGGGCTCACATTAGGGGGTAATCATTTTAATGTAGGTGGCGGCGGGGTAGGGGCTCACATTAGGGGGTAATCATTTTAATGTAGGTGGCGGCGGGGCAGGGGCTCACATTAGGGGGTAATCATTTTAATGTAGCTGGCGGCGGTGTAGGGGGATCACATTAGGGGGTTAGACATTTAATATAGCTGGTGGCGGTTTAGGGGGTTAGACATTTAATGTAGCTTGCGGCGGTGTATGGGGATTAGATTAGGGGTTAATACAGTTAATATAGGTGGCGGCGGGGTAGGGGGCTCAGATTAGGGGTTAATATATATAATATAGGTGGCGGCGGTGTAGGGGGCTCAGATTAGGGGGTAATACAGTTAATATAGGTGGCGGCGGGGTCTGGGAGCGGCGGCTTAGGGGTTAATATTTTGATTATTAGGAGTGAGAGGGGGGATTGCGGATAGAGGGGTATATGTGTCGGGCTATGTTTCGGAGGCATGTTAGACAGGAGATTTAATATTTTAGTAAGTTTTTTTAGGCAGCGGCAGTTTCTAAAGTGCCGTAAGTCACTGGCGACTCCAGAAATTTGTACTTACGCAGATTTCTGGACATCTCTAGTTTGTCAGACTTACAGCACTGCCGGCGCTGTATATGAGATATCTCGCTGTGCGAGCTGAAACTACGGGCGGCGCAGGTTTCCATGCTTGCGCCGAAACCTGCGCCGTATATTGGATTGCGCCCTTGATGTCTAACTTTAAGATCAAGAATGGTAACCTTCTTGCTGTCTAAATGGTTTGTACATTTCAATTTCAAAAGATTACAGGTCACATATTTAACAAAATGATTTATTTGGTTAATGTCACCCTTCCAGTTAACCAAAATATAATTAATGTACCTTAACCATTTCACAATATTACCTTTCTATAGGTTATTTCTATTGATGCTGCTATTATCCCATGAATACATTTGCAAATGTGCATGCAAATATAGTCTTAATGGATTTTTACTGTTTTCTGCCAATAAAAATTATACTGAAACAAAAAATAGTTAAATTCAAGGATGAAAAGAATATTTTTTAAATAAATTTGTTTTGATTTAATCCAATATAAACTATTTTTGAAACATGTTTTCAATTGCTGCAATATTTTAAGTGTAGGGAATTGATATATAGGGGCCAATTTAACAAATGTTGGATGAACATGATCTGCTGTAGCGGATCATGTCCGCCCGACATCACTAAATGCCGACAGCATACACTGTTGTCATTTATCATTGCACAAGCATTTCTAGTGAAATGCTTGTACAATGCCACCACCTGCACATTTACGGCCAATCGGCCGCTAACAGGGGGTGTCAATCATCCCAATCATATCTAATCGGGATGATTGCTGTCCGCCACCTCAGAGGGGTTGGATGAGTTAAGGAGCAGCGGTCTTATGACTGCTGCTTCTTAACTTAAGTTTCAGCGAGCCTGAAGGCTCCTGCGGAAACAGCTGCATTTGCAGCATGTTAAATTGACCTCATAAAGTGCTGCTACATCTAATGTGACCCATACAAATGTATTTTCCCATTTTTGATCTTTCAACATCTAAAGCAATGAAGACTGTCTTACACAATATTCTAAATTTAGTATCATAGGCTTTAAGTTATGGTCTACATAGTTTTATTGCCAAAGAGTCAACCCCTGAGATAATGTTTCTACCCAGGGAATTTCCTAGACTCTTGTGAATCTTAGAGATGTTGTAGAAGAAAGCAATCAGCAACAGGTATTATTAAGTAACATATTTTGTGGTGTTTATTTTGCACGTTTAATATATGTACTCTCATGCCATAATAAATAGTCTGCCTCATTTAAATACTACATTATTTCCATTATCACTTTTTTTCAATGGCTGTCTCTCTTTGTTAGACAGATTATTCAAAGTCATTCCTCAAAACTCCTCAAAAATGGGGATAAAATTACCCTATGACTGGAAGGTATAAGCAGAGATTTTGGTTAAAATTCAAAATCCACTATTATTTCATCAAATGATGCTTCATTCATTCTTTAATCCAATCTCTTTATTCAAGCAGTTCAGAGATTGTAGATACCAGATATCACCAATATCTAATTCTTCTTTGTTTGTTTTTTATCTCTCTGAATTCCGTTTGCGCTATATTTTTCAAAATGGTGGACCAAGGTCAACTTCCTTAGGAATCTCTGAGTATCTCCATTAAAGGGACAGTCAAGTATAAATTAAACTTTCATTATTCAGATCGGACTTTTAATTTTAATTGACTTTCCAATTTACTTTTATCATCAAATTTGCTTTTTTCTCTTGGTATTCTTAGTTTAAACTAAACATAGGTAGGCTCATATGCTAATTTCTAAGCCTTTGAGGGCTGCCTCTTATCACAAGCTTTTTAAATCTCTTTTCAACACAAAGAGACAGAAAGTACATGTGGGCTATATAGATAACACTGTGTTCAGGCACAGGGGGTTATTTAAGATCTAGCACAATACAATGCTAAATTTAAGACAATAGATAATAAACAGTCACAGTCATGTGATCAGGGGGCTGGAAGAAGGTTCCTAGATACAAGGTAATCACAAAGGTAAAAAGTGCATTAATATAACTGTGTTGGTTATGCAAAACTGGGGAATGAGTAATAAAGGGATTATCTATCTTTTAAAACAATAACAATTCTATGGTTGACTGTCCCTTTAAGTTTGAAAGTATTTGGTCCAGTATGTGGGAAAAAGACAGGGTTAGATTACAAGTGGCAGCATTTAGTGCTCCGGCCTTAGCATAAACATTTCTAAAATTAGTCTTTTTTGAATGCATGGTTTAGCGTGTTTATTACAAGTTGAAAGTAAAACTTTTACGCAAACGCAAAACCCGACACACGCTAACCAAAGGACTTCTGATATTGTGCTAACTTGTTTTCTCCATAGACGTCACTGTAGAGTGTAGAAGAAAAAAACAACACTTATCGCTCACGTGATAACCCAACAGGAATTATTGATATTTCACATTCCATTGCTCTTCACATACAGGAAAATTTTATTTTTATTTTAAATTTGTCTATATATATATATATATATATATATTTGTATATACCTATACCTGTATATCTATTCCTCTACCCCAAAGCGTCACTTCTATAAAGTTTTTTTCATTTAAGACCAGTGAGTGCGGATATTTTGTTAAACTGAATTGAATCTGTATTTTCTGACACCCTGGCAGTTGTCTGTGTAAGGTGAGAGTGCAAATCCATTTTGAGGCATTATATATATATATATATATATATATATATATATATATATATATATAAAAAAAATTATTGACATTATTTATTAATATTATTAAGTGTTTTATATTTAATAAATACATAATGCACCATAAGGTAACTCATGTTGGGTTAGCGCACATGAATAATTTATGTACTCCTGTTGGTTTATGTGCAAACTCGACAGGAGTACATTAATTCTCCATTATTAAAAATGATTATTCATATTGTAAAGAAATCTAAATAATCAATTGAAATATATATATATAATGATGTATTTAAATCAAGAATTAGCCTTAGAATAATATGCAGATTCATCTTTAGACCTATATTAGTTGTTTAAAACTTTACACTTTTTTTTTTTTATCAATATTTATTCAATAAAAAGAAATGGGGGCCCCCATGTTGTAAATTAAAGGACCACTAAACAAAGTAGAATTGCATAATCAATAAATATATAATAAAAAGACAATGCAAAAGCACTTAGTTTGAATTACAAATGAGTCGTATATATTTTTCTAACAAATGTAAGTTAGTAACATTTTCATTCCTAATGCATCATGTGACAGCCATTAGCCAATTACAAAATGCATATATGTATATCCTGTGAATCTTTCACATGCTCAGTATGAGCTGGTGCCTTAGAAAGTGTGCATATAAAACAATTGTGCACATTTAGATAATGGAAATGAATTTAAAGTTGTAAATAAAGAAAGTTTAATTTTGACTTTCCCTTTAAGGATAACTTATCTTATGCCCTGTGCTAAGGTCAGTTAGTTATAAATTAGCTGATAAAGTATCACTCTCAAAGTTCTTAAAGGGACAGTCTAGTCCAAAATAAACTTTCATGATTCAGATAGAGAATGTAATTTTAAACAATTTTCCAATTTACTTTTATCACTGATTTTGCTTTGTTCTCTTGGTAATCTTAGTTGAAAGCTAAATTTAGGAGGTCCATATGCTAATTTCTAAGCCCTTGAAGGCCACCTCTTCTCTCAGGGCATTTTGACAGTTTTTCACCACTAGAGGGTGTTAGTTCATGTGTGTCATGTAGATAACACTGTGCTCACGCACGTGGAGATCCAGTGAGCCAACTCTGATTGGCTAAAATTGATGTCTGTCAAAAGAACTGAAATAAGGGGGCCGTTTGCAGAGGCTTAGATACAAGGTAATCACAGAGGTGAAAAGTGTATTTATATAACTGTGTTGGTTATGCAAAACTAGGGAATGGGTAATAAAGGGATTATCTATATTTTTAAACAATAAAAATTCTGGTGTAGACTGTCCCTTTAATTCTGTTTTTAGAATATTGGACAAACATAGTTACAGCTATAGGATGTTATTGTGTTTATGTTTTATATAGAATGTTATTGTGTAAATGTTTTATGTGGTGATGATAAAAATGTATATGCTTAAAACAGCCTATTTCATCATTTGGTTACATTATAAACTTTTATAGATCAACTGATAATACTGTTTACAGTATCTACTATAGTAACAGTTAACAATAATCATTATTTCATTACAGGAAATTAAACAAGGCTGAACACAAAATAGATTGCATTTTAAATGGTAGTTCACACCCTCACCATATGTTATAAAATAAGCTGTCCTCACATTTTATTGATGTGATCTTTTCCTTGATTATTTTAATAAAACTGTCGGCTGTTTGAAAGCTTTTAACACTAGGTCCAAAGTAATTCTTGGCTTCTGAAGTTTATAACAAAAATAATTCTACAGTTTTTATTCCAAGATATTTATGTTTCAAGTGTATCTGTCACATTTCAATTACTGATGTGTGATTCTTTCCTTAGACAGTTCATTTGTCATAATCCTTTCATCTTTTGTCAAATTTTAAAATGTTGTTTTGTAAAAGATCTGGTTCTTTTGTCAAGCTCTAGGCAATATTTTCATCCAGAAAATAAAACAGAACTTTATTGTTTAGTCTACACCTTTTATTCAAACTTATATAGAAGCCATAATTCTTAATGATCAGATTTTTCAGTGTGCACAAATGTTTGACTTATTCTTTGGCCAGTGAAGAATATTTTTGCACGTACTCTTTCTCCTCCATCAGTCACAAGGAAAGGAATATTCTGATTGGGTCAGCATACTGGCAAGATACAGGTTCAAAAACAATGCTTGTTCCTTCCCATAATAATATTACAATAATAATATAATCAGTTACATTTATTTTTATGCTTATGAGTATTAGGAAAGTATAGTAGAAGAATAGCTAAATTGCAATATATTGAACCATAACAATTATATCTGTCTACTGTTTGTTTTTTATTGTAGGCTTTATATAATATTATTAGTACATTTTAATCTACTAACCAAACAACAAGTTTGTTTTTTTATGATTTCAGGAGCAGTGCATGTGCACAGGAAGTACTCTCATTACATGAATATTTTTGTAATTACTTTTTTTGCTCAGTGTAACAGTTTTGCAACATAATATTGCTACTTTGTTCATAGTAATGTTAGCAAAAGGGATCATGGTTAAACAAAAAATGGAGATCTTTAATAGTCCAAATCATTACTATTTAAAATGCCCAGGGTGTTCTATCCATATCACAGTACTGTGCTGAGAATAGATTACCATATGGTACTACAAGTGAATGGTAAAATAGTTGTACCAAAGAATGTTAGCGAGGCCAACATGTTGGGGTAACTATATTTAGACTCCGGCCGGAGTGACTCCCTGACTGAGAGTAGCTGATACCAAATTATTCACAGAATTCTGGAGTATCACCAAGTAACTGACAGACACAATATGGATGCTTGGCAATACTGATTTATTTCCGGCAAAGCAAACTGTTATAATCTTTTACAAATTCACAAAAAGCAGAAGTGACTTTGCCATATATGGGTGTATCACATTTCTTTATCATGTACTGTCAGCAGTAATTTTTATGCCCATCACCCCTGCCATATTATTAGCAATGTGGTTTGTCAGTAGAACAAATTATGTAGCAATACATATGCAAAGCAAATACAGAAGTTTATGATATTGGGAAATTACAGTAGCAATGAAAAATAATACATTTTGGAGTTTGCAGAAATATTAACCCTATAATAGCATATAGTGATATAGTAATGAGGCACATTATAGGGCCTATGGAATATATATATATCTACATTCCCCTCTTTGATCACAAAGTGATCACAACAATCAGCATTATACCTGAGTGTTTATAATGTTGGGGATCTCATATGTATCGTTGCGCATTACATATGTGGAAGGTATGCCTCTTAACAAATTCTCATATTCATGTTCAGCATGCCTCTTAATAGTGGCCTTAATTCTTCTGCGAAGAGTGCAAGTGAGGTAAAGATTCCATATTGTTAACAGTATTAATATACATGCAATGATAATGAGTGGGTAGAATGACATTTGTAATATCTGTTTACCTGTTGTAGACCAGCCGGTCAACGAATCATACCAATGATGTGTAAGATCATTTTGTATTTTTGATGATACAGATAACAACTTGTTTTTAACAAAATGTGTTTGTATTTCCCCATGAGAAATAGCTTTTTCATGTTGTTGCAATGCTTTAAACAATTCTTTCTGCCCCAGCATTAATTGTAGAATGGTAGTGGAGGGTAACTGGTATGAAGAAATAGGCAGGTCATGTGGCACAAAGAATGTATGTTTGTAAATATTCAGTACAGGGTGTAATAAATAGCTATTACCTTTCCAAGTAAAAAAAAACTAATATTAAACACACATCTAGAGAATGGTAGCTGACTGTCAACCATAGGAATGTTAACTGGCAAACCAGTAGACATGCATACAGTTTGAGGTGCTATTTCTATCATGATTGAGAAATTTTCAGGATATACCTGCAATGTGCATGAATTAATCTCAGATGCTAATAAACACGGTTCAAAATTTGGAGAGGCGTGCCGACATGCCAATCCACGATCAGTCTGATCACAATGTTCAAGTGATGATGTGGTGTTGTCATGAGGAAATATATATTTTCCTTGATATGTGGGTTTCCACCATGTCCAATTAAAATGCAACAAATTAAAAACTGGGTGTGGTAGTGTGAAAAATTTGTAAGCTACTTTAACAATATCAGCTGTGTAGGCAGTGATTGACACTAGGCAAGAGTGTTTGGAAACATTACCATTATGTTCCCATTCTACGCACTTAACACTAGTAGTATCAATATGTATCCATACATTCTCATTGTTGTGTCCTATTGTTAATAAGTTGCGTAATTTATCAGTTTTAGGAATCATTAGTATGTTTTCCAAATCTAAACGTTGTTGACTCATATATACATACCGTAAAACCAGAAAGACTCCAACTACCACTATCTGTTACCAGGTTCTCCACAGCCATAGTAAGGTTATTCAAATATCTATACATACTTGACTCAAGCTCTAGGCCTTTCCTCTGTGCCTCATAGATTGTAGGTGCCCATTGTCCTATCAAGTGTAGGGATGAGCCAATGTCTGCACCAGCGCTAGATAATTTGTTATTGATAACTTCATTGTCTATACCATTAAGGACACCAAGTGTAGCTCCAGTACCCCCTAGCAAGGTGTCATACCATTCACAACGCCTGCGTGAGCGGCGGCATAAAGAGACATCTGGCGTAGAAATGTTAAGGGATATGTGTACCATTTTTGAAAATGTGGTAGTATTTACACAAGTGTGAGCTAAAGGAATAGTGGTATAGTTATGGGTACTGCTGGGAACAAAAGAGAGACAATAAGCCAATTTCCAATAATATGCATAAGAATATTCCTCCCCCTGCGCTTTACTAGGCCTTATATATGTAAATATGATATAAGTACCTGTACTCCATTCTATATCTGTATAATAGGGTGATTGGTTTATCTTAAACGTGTATGGTAGGAAGTAATTGTTAGAGCGGAGTATATTTTTAATATTATCATGCGTGTTCTGACTGTCCCTCAAATCCTCTAAACTTCTCAATGCCACAGGGAGTCTAGAGGGTGTGAATGATAAATGATAAGTGGGCTTGGGGCCTGGGGGATAGGCAGTAACTCGAGTATTACATTTCATTGAGTCTTTATTTGGCAAAAACACAAATTGACCTAAAGGCTTGTCATAGCAAATGGGCTTAATATTGGACGTAAGACTTAAAGTCCTACATGATTTCCAATTAGTACAATTAACCTTTTTATCAGCCTCCCTTTCAGCTGACATCAAATATGTATAATTGAAATGGGTACCTGTATGCCAATCATGTGAATTACAGCAATCAACAGGAATATAGGGTGTCCTATGAGCATATAATGGTTCCGTATATTCATTACAGAATTGTACAAAAACATTAAGATCAGTTGTGTACCCTCGCATATCCATTGTATTTAAAAATACAAGATATGTATTCTGAGGCCATGTTAACACTGTAGTCTGACTTTCTCCCTCTTGTATAATTGTTACATTAGATGACAGTTTATTTTGTTTAAGGAAAAACCAAAAAGACCGTATTATCTTATGTTCTGTTGCATCGTCTGAATTTGGATTCTTCACTTTAATCACAAAGTTATTTGTCATGCCCGTAAACCGGAGAGGAAGATGTGATAGAAGATAACTTGTATAATTAGTAAAAGAGGTAACCTGCATGCTACAGTGGTGTGTGTCATAATGCAGGGTCAATGTTAATACATTTGAAGTGACATTATGACATAGATTTTTTGATGAAGATTTCAAAATAAATACATCACATCTTTGCTTTGTATTACACCTATTTGGATCTATACCTTCTAAGTTTATACTATAATTATGTGAAGTATAACCATTCCAAGCAAACAAATCATAACAATTTACGAGTTACCTGGAGTCCTATGCAATGGTGCAGATCTTTTGTGTCTCTCTTGGGGAATAGAGGTATTAGCATAAAAGTTAAATGAAGTATCAGAACCGTTATGAAACTTTGTATTTGTGTTTGTGTAACTAATGTTTCTTTTACCTAGCAAAAATTCACATTGTTGATCAAAAGATCCTGTAGCCTCAGGGTATCCATAACAGGAGAATATTATGACTGGTATGTAAGCAAACAAAAGAGCGCCGAACACTATCATTATCGTTTTGCATGGGTGGTCCATCATTACAATAGGGGGCATCCTTAAGCACACTCTATACTTTCAATGGATTGTGCAGCTATGCTAACATCATGCATATTACAAGTGGTGAGTAATGTGTTGCGCTCTTGCACAACCCACAATAGTGCTGGAAATGAAAAAAACTCCTTTAGATGTGAAGTAAAGTGTTAGGGCTGCAATAAAACTATAACAAAAATATGTAAGACATTTTAGAATGATCTTTATACATATTAAAAAATTATTTAACATTTTAATGTTTTAACAGTAATTTAAAGGGATATGGTATATGACAAAGTGTTGGACTGGGAAGGGCTCAAAGGAATGTGCATGTATCTATCTATCTATCTATCTATATATATATATATATATATATATATATATATATACAGTATATATATATATATATATAATCCAAAATGAAAGGCACTCACTGGGTCTTTAGTGTCAGACGAAATCTTTAATAGGGTGAAGTTTCAGGGTTTCCCCCATCCTCAAACCAACATACAAACAAGATCCTGAATTTTCAGAGCTAAATTTTATGAACCGGGGTAAAATAAAAAAATTAAAATATGCTGCACAATTGTTTTATTACACATGAATAATATTAAAATTGGAAGATGCTTACTGTCGCTTTCAGGACACACACATTTGATACATTTTAAAAATTAGTCCTGAATGATATTAAGAGGTGTAATCCCCCTAAACTTAAAAAATATAATATGAGCAAAAAAGAGAAAACTATTATAGATGACCTTAATAATGAGATAACTATAAAATAACCAAAATAATGAGATAACTATAAAACCAGCTGACAAGGGTGGAGGAATAGTTTTGATGGATACTGAAAATTATTTAAAAGAGGCTTATAGATTACTGAATGATACTAGGACCTATAGAAAATTGGATTTTGACCCTACTATGAAATTCTCCCAGTCACTAAATAAAATATTATTAGAAGGTAAAAAATCAGGCATATTGAATGAGAAAGAATTCCAGTTTTTAACCCCTAAATCCTCAAAAATTCCAATCTTTTACTTCCCCTCAAAAATACACAAATGCTTGGTTAACCCCCCCCCCCAAGGAAGGCCTATTAACTCAGGCATTGACTCTTTATCACCTAATCTCTAAATATGTGGATGGTTTCTTACAGAAACATGTCCAAAATTTAGATTCACATTTGAGGGAATCCACACAAGTGCTAAACATTCTTAATTCATTAGAATGGGAAGAAGACACATTTCTGTCAACATATATTATACACAGTAATTAATCACACAAAAGGTTTAAAAGCGATGTGCCTTTTTCTAAGACAAGATAAGGATATGATAGCGTTACAGAGAAACTTCATTCTCAAAAGTATCAAATTCATTTTTGAAAACAATTACTTTTCTTTCAATAATAAGTTTTATCTTCAAATCGAGGGAACAGCTATGGGTACAAGGTTTTCCACCTAGCTACGCATACTTATTCATGGGAGCTTGGGAGACCCATTTTTTTTGGTGGGGATAGCTATGGTGCAAACCTTGAACTCTACAAGAGGTATATAGATGACCTTCTATTAATATGGAAGGGTTCTGAACAAGGACTTGTCTTACTATTTGAAGAAATTAATAAAAATATTTATGGGTTACAGTTTACTTATAATCACAGTAAAACCTTGGCTACATTTTTGGATTTAGAAATAATGACCATTAATAACCAAATAGAGACAAAAACACACTTTAATAAAGTTGACTGCAACAATTACATCCATGCTAATAGTTGTCACCTAAATATTTGGAAAGATAATATCCCCATAGGTCAATGTCTGCGTATACGTAAAAATTGTTCCAGACTTATAGATTTTGAACAACAGGTTTAAATACTGGCAGAAAGATTTAACTCTAGAGGTTATAAAACTGAGAATACCATTAAGGCGATAGAAAGAGCGAAAGACACAAATAGAGATTCTCTGATAGTGTACAAAGAAAAGCCTAATGTTAATAGTGATATATTAAAAAATACCATTCATAACTGACTATCATGCTGATCACAATCTGATAAAGAAGATTATAAAAAAACATTGGCTTATCTTAAAAGAAGACAATGTCTTAGGAGAAAAATATCAATCAACCCAAGTTTTGTTGTTAAAAAAGCCACAAACTTTAATCCATTCTAGCTCCCAGTTAATTAAAGAAACAGAATAATAAAGGAGCAAGGATACAGAAAGATCTAAATGTGAACAAACCAGTGGGCTTCTTTCCATGTTACTCTTATAAAGCTTGTAGCCACAGTAAAAAAGTTGAGTATACAGATCAATAACTCAAAAGACATATTTCAAATAAAGGAGGTGATTAGATGCACACATACATGTGTAATATATGTTTTAAAATGTACTTGTAACCTCTTCTATATTGGAGAGACGAAGAGAGCTATCAGGGAGAGGATTAGAGAACATATACGTAATATTGAAAAGGGGGTTGAAGACACCCATTTATAAAAGCATTTTAAAATGGTACATAATGGTAAAACAAAGCATATTTCCTATTGGGGGATTTAAAGGATAAAAAAGCACTGGAGAGGTGGAGATGTTTAAAAAAAAATTTTTAATTAAGGAAGCTGAGTTATTTTATAAATATGATACTCTATTCCCCAAGGGTCTAAATTCAGAGTTAGATTTATCACCATTTCTTTTAGATTAGACAGCACAATTTGGACAGATTAAATATTCTCCTCACATATAGACTATATGTAGTCTTTATTAATTTTTGTTCACACTTCACTATTTTATTGATCTTAGATCTATTATTATAATATAACCTAATGGGTTAATTTTATTATCACTATACCCAGGTAGGCTGATTTTGTATAGACCTTTTTATATAAACTCTGCATGTCTAACTGAAAATATTTTTCTTACATGCAGACTATATGTAGTCTTCATTAATTTTGTTCACACTTTAATTATTTATCGATTTTATTATCTATTATCACGATATAACCTAAAGGGTTAATTATGCTATCACTATGCCCAAGCAGGCTGATTCTGTATAGTCCTTTTATAAAAACTCTGTATGTTCAATTGGAACTATTCACCTACATAACTATTAAATGTTTTATTGTATAAGCCTCTGGAATTACCTAATATCAAGGGACTAATGAATTTAAACTTCATATGTGACAAATTGGAGTAACAGAGCATATAGGACAACAAAAATACCACCTTAAATCAGATGATTGAAGGATCAACCAATGAGGTTTGAGCTGCCCCTTTAAAAGAGGGATAAGAGTATGGGCTGATTTATACTTGATAAAGCTCTTGCAAAGAGTGAAATGCGTTGAATACAGTGACCATATACCCTCAACTAACAAAGGATTGACCACTGCTTTGAGACTCTCTTTCAACCCGGGTTGTTCTATTAACTACCAAATTTGCAATTCCTTCTGTATTTGCAATAATATTAAGCTTGCGTGCATAGCACTAAGGGCAGGCGTAGATCATACAACAAAGTGTACAATATGGATTGATACTTTCCCTTTAAATGTTTCAAACCACAGCCATCCCACAGTCTCTCCAGGAATCTGTGTAAATCGATCAGGTGTGCTAGATGGAGGTGCTGGTTCACTTGTTAGGTGACTGGGGTAACTCGTATCTCTCTTGTCCTTCCTCTGTTTCTAGGTACAAGGAATTTGTGCTGAGATAACAAATAGTTGCACCAAATAAAGGTGTGTATATACTCACAGTATATATTGCAGATTACCGGCTCCTTCCCAATGCTCAAAAAGGACTATTTCACAGATACTATATTAAAAATGTATCTTTATTTTATTCCAACGCGTTTCAACGGTCCCAGCCGTCTTTATCAAGAGCAGTAAAATTGTATAATTGTAAAAAAGTGCTTTACAAACCAAAGCATACCTTACCGCTACACAGGTGGTCTTTAAATACATGATTGGTATCGCTACCTGATTCCCCATTGGAGGAGAGCAGGTTTACACTAATTTCAAAATTAAAAACTTTCCTAAGCAACATAAACATTTAAATAAACTTTAAATACATAATCAAAATGCCTTGGTTTCTTATCTTCATTCATTTTTCTGAGAAATCGTATTTTCGCTGGTTCCCTTTCAGGTAGTATTTTGCTGTGAGTCCCCTCTCAGGTCCGATCAAGGCACAAAGACCACATGGTCAAGCTTATCCAATGAAACCAGATTCTATTATCTTACAGCTACAAGTGCCGTGTATATACAAAAAGATGAGAGAAGGCATAGATGTTATTCACTTGAGTCGAGAATAAAATACAAAGTGATCTTTTTCCTTTCCTTGATTAAAGTTATATACATGATTCAACAAACACTTTGTGGGTGACATTTATTGTAATCAAACGTTGTTACAAAAAGCGCAACATTTTATAAAGGCCAGTGTACATTGCTCACGTGACTGAATCTATCCACTCCAGTGCCACTGTTTTCGGCTGTAACTGCCGCATATATATTCAGAGCTAAAAAAATTTAGGTGACCATTAGTGATGTCGCGAACATAAAAATTTGGGTTCGCGAACGTCGAACGCGAACTTCCGCAACTGTTCGCGAACAGGCGAACCGGGCGAACCGCCATAGACTTCAATAGGCAGGCCAACTTTAAAACCCACAGGGACTCTTTCTGGCCACAATAATGATGGAAAAGTTGTTTCAAGGGGACTAACACCTGGACTGTGGCATGCCGGAGGGGGATCCATGGCAAAACTCCAATGGAAAATTACATAGTTGATGCAGAGTCTGGTTTTAAGCCATAAAGGGCATACATCACCTAACATTACTAAATTGTTTGGAATAACGTGCTTTAAAACATCAGGTATGTAGTTGTAGTGTAAGAGTTACGCCCGCTTCACAGTGACAGACCAAACTCCCTGTTTAAAGGGACAGTCTACACCAGAATTTTTATTGTTTTAAAAGATAGATAATCCCTTTATTACCCATTTCCCAGTTTTGCATAACTAACACATTTATAATAATATGCTTTTAACCTCTGTTATTATCTTGTATCTAAACCTCTGCAAACTGCCCCTTTATTCAGTTCTTTTGACAGACTTGCAGTCTAGCCAATCAGTGCCTGCTCCCAGATAACTTCTCGTGCACGAGCACAGTGTTATCTATATGAAATACGTGAACTAACACCCTCTAGTGGTGAAAAACTGTTAAAATGCAATATGAAAGAGGTGGGCTTCAAGGTCTAAGAAATTAGCATATGAACCTCCTAGGTTAAGCTTTCAACTAAGAATACCAAGAGAACAAAGCAAAATTGGTGATAAAAGTAAATTGGAAAATTGTTTAAAATTGCATGCTCTATCTGAATCATGAAAGTTTATTTTGGCCTAGACTGTCCCTTTAACGCACCGCAAACAACCGCAAACAGTCCATTTGCACAACAGCAAACTCCCCATTTGCACAAGGTTGGATACCAAGCTAGCCATGTCCCGTTCCTTGTCCTCACTGATGTCATTGAAGGTCTCTTCCTCCACCCAGCCACGTACAACACCAAGGGTCCCCGAAAGGTGACAACAAGCCCCCTGGGACGCCTGCTATGTTTGGTCTTCCACCTCCTCAAAGCCACCTTCCTCCTCTGACTCCTCTTCTTCAGACTCCTCTCTCTGCGTTGCCTCTCTCTGCATTATTATAAGGTGTGTTAAGTAGTACTATTCCTATCAGTTTAATCCCTGTTATGTCCCCTATCAGGGGACGTGTATATGGCATCGATTTTAGGAACCGGGAGATGGAAAAAGATGCTTGGTCGGTCCTCCTACTTCAAATTTGGGGCACTGCGCGTGCAATCTAATTTGCCACCAGATATGAGTGGTGTGCTAAGTAGTACTATTCCTATCAGTTTAATCCCTGTTACATCCCCTATCAGGGAACATGGATATGGCATCGATTTTAGGAACCGGGAGATGGAAAAAGATGCTTGGTCGGTCCTCCTACTTCAAATTTGGGGCACTGCGCGTGCAATCTAATGTGCCACCAGATATGAGTGGTGTGTTAAGTAGTTCTATTCTTATCAGTTTAATCCCTGTTACGTTCCCTATCAGGGGACGTGTATATGGCATCGATTTTAGGAACCGGGAGATGTAAAAAGATGCTTGGTTGGTCCTCCTACTTCAAATTTGGGGCACTGCGCGTGCAATCTAATGTGCCACCAGATAGGAGTGGTGTGTTAAGTAGTACTATTCCTATCAGTTTAATCCCTGTTATGTGCCTTTTTTTGGTTTGGTTTTTGAAGCCACAGTGCAGCACCAGAGGCCAGAAAAATTAGGCATGTACACATGCCTGAAAAATTAGGTATTGTTGCAGCCGCTGCTATAGCAGCGGCCAGAAAAATTGATGTTTGTTTCCCAAGCAGAAAGTGCCCTAAAACATTGCGGCTTGAACCCTAGTTGGTGGCGGATAAGTCACGCAAGTCATCCGGCATTCAGAGATCAAATACAGCAGCATGCAGACCATTTTTAGCCCAAGGCAGCTCATCTCATCAGGCCTTTTTTAGTCAAATGTATAGCCCACTGTCAGTCTCTTCAGGATCCATCTTTCATTCATCTTAATAAAGGTGAGGTAATCTAGACTTTTTTGACCTAGGTGACTTCTCTTCTCAGTGACAATACCTCCTACTGCACTGAAGGTCCTTTCTGACAGGACACTTGAAGCGGGGCAGGCCAGAAGTTCTATTGCAAATTGGGATAGCTCAGGCCACAGGTCAAGCTTGCACACCCAGTAGTCAAGGGGTTCATCGCTCCTCAGAGTGTCTATATCTGCAGTTAAGGCGAGGTAGTCTGCTACCTGTCGGTCGAGTCGTTCTATGAGGGTGGACCCCGAAGGGCTGTGGCGATGCGTAGGACTTAAAAATCTCTGCATGTCCTCCATCAACAACACATCTGTAAAGCGTCCTGTCCTTGCCGGCGTGGTGGTGGGAGGAGGAGAATTACTTTCACCTCTTCCCCTGTTAGATTCCCGTTGTGCTGTGACATCACCCTTATATGCTGTGTAAAGCATACTTTTTAATTTATTTTGGAACTGCTGCATCCTTTCCGACTTTTGGTAATTCGGTAACATTTCAGGCACTTTATGCTTATACCGGGGGTCTAGTAGCTTGGACACCCAGTACAGGTCGTTCTCCTTCAGCTTTTTTATACGAGGGTCTCTCAACAGGCACGACAGCATGAAAGACCCCATTTGTACAAGGTTGGATGCCGAGTTACTCATGTCCCGTTCCTCGTCCTCAGTGATCTCACTGAAGGTATCTTCTTCCCCCCAGCCACGTACAACACCACGGTTACCAGATAGGTGACAACGAGCACACTGGGATGCCTGTTGTGGTTGGTCTTCCTCCTCCTCCTCCTCAAAGCCACATTCCTCCTCTGACTCCTCTTCCTCACAATCCTCTTCCAGCATTGCCGCAGGTCCAGCAAGCGATGCTGATAAGGCTGTTTCTGGTGGTGATGGTGACCACAACTCTTCCTCTTCCTCTTCACGCTTATCTACGGCCTGATCCAGCACTCTTCGCAGGGCACGCTCCAGGAAGAAAACAAATGGTATCATGTTGCTGATGGTGCCTTTGGTGCGACTGACTAGGTTTGTCACCTCCTCAAAAGGACGCATGAGCCTACAGGCATTGCACATGAGCGTCCAGTAACGTGGCAAAAAAATTCCCAGCTCCGCAGAGGCTGTCCTAGCACCCCGGTCATTCAAATAGTCGTTAACGTCTTTTCTTGTTGGATCAGGCGGTCGAACATTAGGAGTTTTGAATTCCAACGTGTCGGGCTGTCGCAAATCAAGCGCCTCACTGGCGTGTTGTTTCACCGCTGGATATCTGAAAAGTGTGCCATGGCCGTGTAGGAATGCCTGAAATGGCCACACACCTTCCTGGCCTGCTTCAGAACGTCCTGTAAGCCTGGGTACTTATGCACAAAGCATTGTACGATCAGATTACACACATGTGCCATGCACGGCACATGTGTCAACTTGCCCAAATTCAATGCCGCCACCAAATTTCTTCCATTGTCACTAACCACTTTGCCGATCTCCAGTTGGTGCGGAGTCAGCCACTGATCCACCTGTGTGTTCAGGGTGGACAGGAGTGCTGGTCCGGTGTGACTCTCTGCTTTCAGGCAAGTCAACCCCAAGACGGCGTGACACTGCCGTATCCGGGATGTGGAATAGTACCTGGGGAGCTGGGGGGGGGGTGCCGTTGATGTGGAGCAAGACGCAGCAGCAGAAGAGGGCTCAGCCAAGGAGGTTATGGAAGAGGATGGAGTAGGAGGAGTAGAGGAGGTGGCAGCAGGCCTGCCTGCAAGTCATGGCGGTGTCACCAACTCCTCTGCAGAGCCACGCATTCCATGCTTGGCAGCCGTCAGCAGGTTTACCCAATGCGCAGTGTAGGTGATATACCTGCCCTGACCATGCTTTGCAGACCAGGTATCAGTGGTCAGATAGACCCTTGCCCCAACACTGTGTGCCAGACATGCCATTACTTCCTTTTTCACAATCGAGGACAGGTTGGGGATTGCCTTTTGTGCAAAGAAATTTCAGCCGGGTACCTTCCACTGTGGTGTCCCAATAGCTACAAATTTTTTAATGCCTCAGACTCCACCAGCTTGTATGGTAAAAGCTGGCGGGCTAAGAGTTCAGTCAAGCCAGCTGTCAGATGCCCGGCAAGGGGGTGACTTTGTGACATTGGCTTCTTACGCTCAAACATGTCCTTGACAGACACCTGACTGTGGGCAGATGAGCAGGAACTGCTCAAGGCGAGACACGGAGTGGCGGATGGTTGAGAGGGGGCAAGGAGGACAGCAGTGGTTGACGTGACCGAAGATGCTGGACCAGGAGGAGGATCGCAGCTTTGAGTTTGTGTGCTGCTTGTACTCATGTGTAGATCCCATAGGCGTTTGTGATGTGCGATCATGTGCCTTCGCAAAGCAGTTGTACCTAGGTGGGTGTTGGACTTCCCACGTTCCCAGTTTCTTTTGACACAGGTTGCAAATGGCATCGTTATTGTCAGAGGCAGACACACAAAAAAAATGCCACACTGCTGAGCTCTGCGATGACGGCATTCTGGTGGTGGCAAAAGCATGCGTTGATTGGCGTGCTGTCTGGCTGTCCCCGGGTGCCGATGCATGCTGTCTGACTGTGCCACTAGCTCCTTGCGATGTCCTCCCCCTCCTTCCAACTTGTCTCCTCCTCCTCTCTGTCTCCCCATCTGAACTGTCAACCTCTTCTTCTCTTCTAGCGGGCACCCACGTGACATCCACGGACGCATCGTCATCATCAACCACTTCACTTGTATCTGACAAGTCAACAAAGGAAGCAGCAGCGGGTATAACATCATCATCATCACACCGTACGTCCATGTGTGTAATGCTGCCTGACTGAGACATATCCCTGTTATCTACATCCTCTGGCAAAAATGGTTGCGCATCACTATCACTCATTTCTTCCAACTGATGTGTAAATAACTCCTCTGACAGATCAAGTGAAGCGGCTGTGGTGCTAGTGTTGGTGGTGGCGGCAGATGGGCGAGTGGTAACTTGAGAGGTGCCCGAAGATAACCTGGAGGAGGATGGTGCGTCAATGTTCCGAGCGGAAGCTGTAGAAGATTGGGTGTCCTGTGTTAGCCAGTCAACTATGTCCTCAGAGTCAGAAATGTTCGAGTTTGGGGTACGTGGCCTCTGAACACTGGGCATTATTCTAGGGCCAAAGTGAATCACAACACCACGAACACGACGGACCCTGCGGGGTGGCCTGCCTCATCCTGTCATTTTTTTTTTTCTATTAGTGGTACTATGTGTGCAAGCTACTGTGACAACAGATATGAGTGGCACTGTGCACTGGCAGAAGGTGGCAGAGTAGACGCTGTAGGCCTGACACAAACTCTTGCAGACAACTAACTGCTATTCAATCTATTACAGTCAAAATTGTATTTTTTTTTAAATGTACACTACTGTTACACCAGATATGAGTTGCACTGGTGTGACACTGTGCCATTGCAGGCAGGCACTGAAACGTGTGAAGGAAACTGACTGCTATTATTTAACACAGTCAAAAAAGTGTTGTTTTTTTAAAATCTACACTACTGTTACACCAGATATGAGTTGCACTGGGGTGACACTGTGCCCTGGCAGGCAGGCAGGCAGGCACTGAAACGCACACGTGTGAAGGAAACTGACTGCTATTATTTAACACTGTCAAAAAAGTGTTGTTTTTTTAAAATCTACACTACTGTTACACCAGATATGAGTTGCACTGGGGTGACACTGTGCCCTGGCAGGCAGACACTTAAACGCACACGTGTGAACGAAACTGACTGCTATTATTTAACACATTCAAAAAAGTCTTGCTTTTTTAAAATCTACACTACTGTTACACCACATATGAGTTGCACTGGGGTGACACTGTGCCTTGGCAGACAGGCAATTAAACGCACACGTGTGAAGGAAACTGACTGCTATTATTTAACACAGTCAAAAAAGTGTTGTTTTTTTTAAATCTACACTACTGTTACACCACATATGAGTTGCACTGGGGTGACACTGTGCCCTGGCAGGAAGGCACTGAAACGCACACGTGTGAAGGAAACTGACTGCTATTATTTAACACAGTCAAAAAAGTGTTGTTTTTTTTAAAATCTACACTACTGTTACACCAGATATGAGTTGCACTGGGGTGACACTGTGCCCTGGCAGGCAGGCACTTAAACGCACACGTGTGAAGGAAACTGACTGCTATTATTTAACACAGTCAAAAAAGTGTTGTTTTTTTAAATCTACACTACTGTTACACCCCATATGAGTTGCACTGGGGTTACACTGTGCCCTGGCAGGCAGGCACTGAAACACACACGTGTGAAGGAAACTGACTGCTATTATTTAACACAGTCAAAAAAGTGTTTTTTTTTTAAATCTACACTACTGTTACACCAGATATGAGTTGCACTGGGGTGACACTGTGCCCTGGCAGGCAGGCACTGAAATGCACACGTGTGAAGGAAACTGACTGCTATTATTTAACACTGTCAAAAAAGTGTTGCTTTTTTTAAATCTACACTACTGTTACACCACATATGAGTTGCACTGGGGTGACACTGTGCCCTGGCAGGCAGGCACTTAAACGCACACGTGTGAACGAAACTGACTGCTGTTATTTAACACAGTCAAAAAAGTGTTGCTTTTTTTAAATCTACACTACTGTTACACCACATATGAGTTGCACTGGGGTGACACTGTGCCCTGGCAGGCAGGCAGGCACTGAAACGCACACGTGTGAAGGAAACTGACTGCTATTATTTAACACAGTCAAAAAAGTGTTGTTTTTTTAAAATCTACACTACTGTTACACCACATATGAGTTGCACTGGGGTTACACTGTGCCCTGGCAGGCAGGCACTGCAATGCACACGTGTGAATGAAACTGACTGCTATTATTTAACACAGTCAAAAAAGTGTTGCTTTTTTTAAATCTACACTACTGTTACACCAGATATGAGTTGCACTGGGGTGACACTATGCCCTGGCAGGCAGGCAGGCACTGAAACGCACACGTGTGAAGGAAACTGACTGCTATTATTTAACACAGTCAAAAAAGTGTTGCTTTTTTAAATCTACACTACTGTTACACCACATATGAGTTGCACTGGGGTTACACTGTGCCCTGGCAGGCAGGCGCTGAAATGCACACGTGTGAATGAAACTGACTGCTATTATTTAACACAGTCAAAAAAGTGTTGCTTTTTTTAAATCTACACTATTGTTACACCACATATGAGTTGCACTGGGGTGACACTGTGCCCTGGCAGGCAGGCAGGCACTGAAAAGCACACTTGTGAAGGAAACTGACTGCTATTATTTAACACTGTCAAAAAAGTGTTATTTTTTTTTTTTTAAATCTACACTACTGTTACACCAGATATGAGTTGCACTGGGGTGACACTGTGCCCTGGCAGGCAGGCACTTAAACGCACACGTGTGAAGGAAACTGACTGCTATTATTTAACACAGTCAAAGTGTTGCTTTTTTTTAAATCTACACTACTGTTACACAACATATGAGTTGCACTGGGGTGACACTGTGCCCTGGCAGGCAGGCACTTAAACGCACACGTGTGAACGAAACTGACTGCTATTATTTAACACAGTCAAAAAAGTGTTGTTTTTTTAAATCTACACTACTGTTACACCACATATGAGTTGCACTGGGGTGACACTGTGCCCTGGCAGGCAGGCACTTAAACGCACACGTGTGAACGAAACTGACTGCTATTATTTAACACAGTCAAAAAAGTGTTGTTTTTTTAAATCTACACTACTGTTACACCACATATGAGTTGCACTGGGGTGACACTGTGCCCTGGCAGGCAGGCACTTAAACACACACGTGTGAGCGAAACTGACTGCTATTATTTAACACAGTCAAAAAAGTGTTTTTTTTTTAAATCTACACTACTGTTACACCACATATGAGTTGCACTGGGGTGACACTGTGCCCTGGCAGGCAGGCACTGAAATGCACACGTGTGAATGAAACTGACTGCTATTATTTAACACAGTCAAAAAAGTGTTGCTTTTTTTTAAATCTACACTACTGTTACACCACATATGAGTTGCACTGGGGTGACACTGTGCCCTGGCAGGCAGGCAGGCAGGCACTGAAACACACACTTGTGAAGGAAACTGACTGCTATTATTTAACACAGTCAAAAAAGTGTTGTTTTTTTAAATCTACACTACTGTTACACCACATATGAGTTGCACTGGGGTGACACTGTGCCCTGGCAGGCAGGCACTTAAACACACACGTGTGAGCGAAACGGACTGCTATTATTTAACACAGTCAAAAAAGTGTTTTTTTTTTTAAAATCTACACTACTGTTACACCACATATGAGTTGCACTGGGGTGACACTGTGCCCTGGCAGGCAGGCACTTAAACGCACACATGTGAAAGAAACTGACTGCTATTATTTAACACAGTCAAAAAAGTGTTGTTTTTTTTTAAATCTACACTACTGTTACACCAGATATGAGTTGCACTGGGGTGACACTGTGCCCTGGCAGGCAGGCACTTAAACGCACACTTGTGAAGGAAACTGACTGCTATTATTTAACACAGTCAAAAAAGTGTTGTTTTTTTTTAAATCTACACTACTGTTACACCACATATGAGTTGCACTGGGGTGACACTGTGCCCTGGCAGGCAGGCACTTAAACGCACACGTGTGATTGAAACTGACTGCTATTATTTAACACAGTCAAACAAGTGTTGTTTTTTTAAATCTACACTACTGTTACACCACATATGAGTTGCACTGGGGTGACACTGTGCCCTGGCAGGCAGGCACTTAAACGTACACGTGTGAAGGAAACTGACTGCTATTATTTAACACAGTCAAAAAAGTTTTTTTTTTTAAATCTACACTACTGTTACACCAGAAATGAGTTGCACTGGGGTGACACTGTGCCCTGGCAGGCAGGCACTTAAACGCACACGTGTGAAGGAAACTGACTGCTATTATTTAACACAGTCAAAAAAGTGTTGTTTTTTTAAATCTACACTACTGTTACACCAGATATGAATGGTGTCATTGGGCAAGTGGGCACAGTATACGCTGTGAGCCTGACACATACGCTGGCAGGCAGGCAACTGCAATTAGATTACACAGCAAAAAAAAATAACAGCCCTAAAAAGGGCTTTTTGGGGTGCTGTCCTTACAGCAGAGATCAGATGAGTCCTTCAGGACTGTAGTGGACACTGAATACACTAGCCTAGCTATAGATTTCCCTACTAAATCAGCAGCAGCTACACTGTCCCTCCTCTCACTAACAATGCAGCTTCCGAATGAATCTAAAATGGATGCTGTCCAGGAGGTAGGAGGGTCTGGGAGGGAGGGTCTGCTGCTGATTGGCTGGAATGTGCCTGCTGACTGTGAGGTACAGGGTCAAAGTATTACTCAATGATGAAGAATAGGGGGCGGATCGAACATCGCATATGTTCGCCCGCCGCGGCGAACGCAAACATGCTATGTTCGCCGGGAACTATTCACCGGTGAACATTTCGCGACATCACTAGTGACCATATAATTTAGATTTTAAAATCTGTTGCTATTATTTTCAGTTAAGAGAAAAAAGCATAAGTGTTATTATCTCAAAGTGAATGGAGACAAATTATCGATATTTCATAAAGCAATATAATCAATTCTTAGCCTTATTTAGATATTCGTGTATTTTAATAGCAATCTCTATCGCCTAGATTTAGAGTTTGGCGTTAGCCGTCAAAACCAGCGTATAGGGCTTCTAACGCTGGTTGTTTTCCGCCCGCTGGTATTTAGAGTTCACTTACAGACACTCAAAAATCTCCGAACGCACAAATGTCTACCGACAGCTCAGACCCAGGAGTTAACATCTATCAACAAAATAAACATCCACGAATCACAAAACAAATATTACACAAAGTACACTTACACTCATACAAACACTACACTATATTTATTTTTCATATGTAATATTTTTTCATCAAAATAGAAAAGATCAAAGTTGCGAGATCTCGGGTGTTAGAAAAAAAACCAACACAAATCCATTTTGCCATTGACTTACATTGACAGACGGGAAAATACACTCATATAGCTACATCTAACTAATGATCTTATCACAAACATACACTCATCGATGCATACTAACAATATACATCATATTACATACACAAAGATTTTTTTTATTAAGAAATAAACACGATTTATCTACTTTTTCACACAAGACCATGACGTCTCTCACTTTACGCTCAAAACCAGTCTTGGATATTATTTACACACAAATCCTGAGCCTCCATTGACTTCTATGTGGAAGACGTGCTCGTGCACGCGACAGACAGATTTCCCTAACGCACGCAAAAAGCGTAGACAAAAAAACTCTAAATACCAGCTCTAGAATTCGGAAAATAACTCATGTTTTTCTGCGATAGAACCAGCTATGACAAATAGATCAAGAAATGGCTATTTCCCTATGGTGGACTTATGGAGTTTACTTATGGGAAATTCACAACAACATTAAATTGTTTCATACTTTTACATTACATCAACTACAAATCAACATCACTAGTAACAAACATTTACAACAATTACATCACATTAAAACGGACACAAAAATAATTGAAACATTTCAGTAGACAATGGGAAACACCTCTCATTTACCTTTATTATTGCATTTCATTTATTCAACTCATATGCTTGCAGAAACAGCAAATCTACATAGGCTTAACACATGATCAGTCATGGATGCACATACATTACTTTTATCATTCACTCATACATGTGCATTCAAATGATGGGGGAAAAACACATTACATTCTTTCTAGGAATCACGAAACAGAAAATAGGGATTTTACTGTACTTTTAGCATCATGATTCGATCACAATAAACCATTAGGAATTACGTACAATAAGAACATCATTAAAACAGATTACAGCTGTTACTTTATGGGAAGGAACAACAATGCGAGACCGCTATATACAGGGAGTGCAGAATTATTAGGCAAATGGGTATTTTGACCACATCATCCTCTTTATGCATGTTGTCCTACTCCAAGCTGTATAGGCTCGAAAGCCTACTACCAATTAAGCATATTAGGTGATGTGCATCTCTGTAATGAGAAGGGGTGTGGTCTAATGACATCAACACCCTATATCAGGTGTGCATAATTATTAGGCAACTTCCTTTCCTTTGGCAAAATGGGTCAAAAGAAGGACTTGACAGGCTCAGAAAAGTAAAAAATAGTGAGATATCTTGCAGAGGGATGCAGCACTCTTAAAATTGCAAAGCTTCTGAAGCGTGATCATCGAACAATCAAGCGTTTCATTCAAAATAGTCAACAGGGTCGCAAGAAGCGTGTGGAAAAACCAAGGCGCAAAATAACTGCCCATGAACTGAGAAAAGTCAAGCGTGCAGCTGCCAAGATGCCACTTGCCACCAGTTTGGCCATATTTCAGAGCTGCAACATCACTGGAGTGCCCAAAAGCACAAGATGTGCAATACTCAGAGACATGGCCAAGGTAAGAAAGGCTGAAACAAGACACACAAGCTGAAACGTCAAGACTGGGCCAAGAAATATCTTAAGACTGATTTTTCTAAGGTTTTATGGACTGATGAAATGAGAGTGAGTCTTGATGGGCCAGATGGATGGGCCCGTGGCTGGATTGGTAAAGGGCAGAGAGCTCCAGTCCGACTCAGACGCCAGCAAGGTGGAGCTGGAGTACTGGTTTGGGCTGGTATCATCAAAGATGAGCTTGTGGGGCCTTTTCGGGTTGAGGATGGAGTCAAGCTCAACTCCCAGTCCTACTGCCAGTTTCTGGAAGACACCTTCTTCAAGCAGTGGTACAGGAAGAAGTCTGCATCCTTCAAGAAAAACATGATTTTCATGCAGGACAATGCTCCATCACACGCGTCCAAGTACTCCACAGCGTGGCTGGCAAGAAAGGGTATAAAAGAAGAAAATCTAATGACATGGCCTCCTTGTTCACCTGATCTGAACCCCTTTGAGAACCTGTGGTCCATCATCAAATGTGAGATTTACAAGGAGGGAAAACAGTACACCTCTCTGAACAGTGTCTGGGAGGCTGTGGTTGCTGCTTCACGCAATGTTGATGATGAACAGATCAAAACACTGACAGAATCCATGGATGGCAGGCTTTTGAGTGTCCTTGCAAAGAAAGGTGGCTATATTGGTCACTGATTTGTTTTTGAATGTCAGAAATGTATATTTGTGAATGTTGAGATGTTATATTGGTTTCACTGGTAAAAATAAATAATTGAAATGGGTATATATTTGTTTTTTGTTAAGTTGCCTAATAATTATGCACAGTAATAGTCACCTGCACACACAGATATCCCCCTAAAAAAGCTATAACTAAAAACAAACTAAAAACTACTTCCAAAACTATTCAGCTTTGATATTAATGAGTTTTTTGGGTTCATTGAGAACATGGTTGTTGTTCAATAATAAAATTAATCCTCAAAAATACAACTTGCCTAATAATTCTGCACTCCCTGTAGAAGTCAGCATATGTGGGACACAATCACAATATATACGTATATGTACATAACACGTATCACGCAACCACAAAGCACACATTTATATTTTATTCAGCACACAATAGCAATGTAGTCAAATACAACAACACAATGAGGATTTCATAACTACACAGGCAGGTTAATAATATGATGACGTCATTAGAAGATTCAACCATACACATTACAGCTTTACGACTGTACCGCCCCTTTCAGAACTTTAGCACCCAATACTACAATACAACATATACGTAAACAACAGTTTGGAACATCATTATTATGGCGATTTTAAAGGGATGCGTACTAAATATTGTCAGCTCGAAAATCACTTATATATACAATACTACAGATGACAGCCGGAAGTTCAGAATTATTATTGCGATTTTAATGGGACGCGTACAATATTGACATCTCGGCAATCACTTATATATACAATACTACAGATGACAGCCGGAAGTTCTTCAGTATTAGTGCAATTTTAAAGGGACACATACAATGTTTACATCTTGCAAATCACTTATATATACAATACTACAGATGACAGCAGGAAGTTCTGAATTATTATGCCGATTTTAATGGGACGCATACAATATTGACATCTCGCCAATCACTTATATATACAATACTACAGATGACAGCCGGAAGTTCTTCAGTATTAGTGCGATTTTAAAGGGACGCGTACAATATTGACATCTCGCCAATCACTTATATATACAATACTACAGATGACAGCCGGAATTTCTTCAGTATTAGTGCGATTTTAATGGGACGCATACAATATTCACATCTCGCCAATCACTTATATATACAATACTACAGATGACAGCCGGAAGTTCTTCAGTATTAGTGCGATTTTAATGGGACGCATACAATATTGACATCTCGCCAATCACTTATACACAACTATGCACTTTCATTCACGTTAGTGTGGACGTGTGCTTTTTACTATAAGATCGCGTTTAATAAATATTTATTACGCATATGAACAAACATTACAAACATGCACTGTATGTGTGATATTTTACACTTTCACATTGAGATTCATTGGGGGAAAACATAATTTCAGCAAACGCCTTAAAAAACGCCCACTTTGAAAGCATTCGCGTCGCTCACATACAAACAAGTGAATACAATTAGCAATCATTACAAACTCACTACCATTGGACTAATTGCACTATGAATCCCCCAAATAACATGGCCAAAGTGTCCATGGTGATTGACATTGTATCAATTCGCTTCTGTGTTTTTGCATACCTTGTTACTCCTTGCGCTGTGTTTGCTCTGCTGTTTGGCTTCGTGCTGCTAAGCTTGGCAAATATGGATGACGAAGATCTGGTAGACGCTGCTGGTGCTGCTGTTGGCCAAGTAGCGGTTGATAGAATCAGGCAGCCTCGGCGGCTCCGAGTGAGACAAAGGGCTCGTCTGGTTCGAGGTCCTCGTGTATACAGGGTAAGACCCACCTTGGAAAACATGAGCGACTTTGAGGTTTATGACAAGTAGAGGCTCAATCGCGAACAGCTCATTGGCCTTTACAATGTTCTTATCTGGAGCCACGTATAAGAATAAGGACTGCTGTCCCCAGCATCACTAAGATGCTAAGTTGTATATATGTCCTGGCCTCCGGGAGTTTTCAATCAGGAGAAATGTACATGCATGGCCTGTCTCAAGGTACATTCTCTGGGGTGTTTGATAACTTTCTGGACACCATGATACGTATCAGTAAGCACTACATAGGATTCCCACAGAATGATGGTGATTGGAGGCGCCTGAAGTGGGAATTCTTTGCTATTGCTGAATTGCCCAATGTCTTGGGAGCGATTGATTGTACCCACATTGTGCTGCGTGCTCCAGCTGATGACTTGCCCTTCAGAAATCGCAAACATTTTCATAGCCTCAACGTGCAGTATGTTTGTGACGCACGGATGAGGATTATGCAGGTGTGTGCAAATTTTTTGTGGGGCTTGTCATGATGCCCGCATCCTCTCTCTGTCCTCCATGTGGCCGCAGTTTGAGGAAAGACAAATGCCCCCTGGGTATCTCGTTGGTGAGTATTTGTGCACAACATGGTTAATTAGTTAGACAATTGCCACTGTACTCTTAAACTGTTAGTGTAATGTGCAGCTATAGGATGCAATTTAACCATTTATTTCTCTTTCTGCAAATGTCTAGTTTTAGTACAAAACAGATATGTAGCATGTCTTACCTTAAATGCTTAGATAGAGAATGCAATTTAACCATGTCATTGTCTATTTTCTCAAATGTCTAGTTTTAGCTCCAAGCAGATATGTAGCATGTCTTACCTTAAATGGGCAGATTGAAAATGCAATTTAACCATTTTTTTTAAATTTAGCAAAGCTCTGGTTTATGCGAAATACGCATATGTAGCATGTCTTAGCTGAAATGCTCAGATAGCAAATGAAATTTAACCATGTCATTGTCTATTTCCGCAAATGTCTAGTTTTAGCTCCAAGCAGATATGTAGCATGTTTTAGCTTAAATGGGCAGCTTGAAAAGGCAATTTAACCATTTAGTTTGTATTTTAGCAAAGCTCTGGTTTATGCGAAATACGCATATGTAGCATGTCTTAGCTGAAATGCTCAGATAGCAAATGCAATTTAACCATGTCATTGTCTCTTTCCGCAAATGTCTAGTTTTAGCTCCAAGCAGATATGTAGCATGTTTTAGCTTAAATGGGCAGCTTGAAAATGCAATTTAACCATTTAGGTTGTATTTTAGCAAAGCTCTGGTTTATGCGAAATACGCATATGTAGCATGTCTTAGCTGAAATGCTCAGATAGAGAATAAGATTGAACTAGATTTTTTTTTTAAATTTAAACATTTGTTATTGGATTATCGTGTACACAAAAATATTTGTTTAATATACTTAAATTTTTGTGGATTAAATTTTAATTGTGTTCTGTTCATAATTTATAGGTGATTCTGGTTACATGAGCCGGCCTTGGCTCATTATGCCGTTACCTAACCCTACTGATGAGGCACAGGAGCGCTACAATAGGGCGCACAAGAGAACCAGGGCTGTAGTCGAGAGAATGTTTGGGCTCCTCAAAAGGAGATTCCGGTGCCTTGACAGGTCGGGAGGAGCCCTCCAGTACAGCCCTCAGAAGGTGGCTAAAATCGTTGTAGCCTGTAGCGTCCTGCATAATATTGCATAGCGGGCTGGGATGCTGCAGGCCGTCCAGGCCCCCCCGAAACCTCCTCAGAGATGAAGACGATGATCCTATTCTAGAGGGGCCATTCCGGGACGAGGGGCTCAATGTCAGAGCAGACATCATCAACCACCACTTCAGACGGTAAATAATAGAAGTTAGATTGGAGTATTGTCAATAGATGTGAACTCTAGGGAAATGACAAGTAGAGAATTGTGCAAACATGTTAGGATTGTTCATCAAATGTATGGACTGTGGCTGGCAGGAATTTTACACAAAAATACATCATATGGCATATATTTTACAAAACTAGTATTTAGTTTACACATTACTTAAAATTTAAATACTCAGAAAGGGGTCCTCTAGCATGACTATCCTCTAGCATGACTATGGTTCAAAGTTAGATTCAAAGTCACACATTAGAGGTTCGTTCTGCTCAATATGACTCATCTTCACACTTGATTTATAGAACATAACACAAGATGCTACACACGCTTAGTAAGCTAGTGACAGACATTGATTCAGAAATGGAGGGT
Source organism: Bombina bombina (assembly GCF_027579735.1). Lineage (NCBI taxonomy): Eukaryota > Metazoa > Chordata > Amphibia > Anura > Bombinatoridae > Bombina > Bombina bombina. The sequence goes on from NC_069503.1 coordinate 904,113,634, forward strand.
GAGAGAGGGGTACAGAACTGATTCACACACTTGTAATAATATTTTTAATAACACCTTTTCTGCCATTAGGGAGATGACTTCATCTAAAGACTGAAAGTGAAGAATTCGAAGACTGAAAGTGAAGAATTCCCAGACTGAAAGTGAAGAATCCAAGATTGAAAGTGAAGAATACCAATGGGATCATGTCTGGCATTGTCTTTCAAATGTGCTGACCTTGAAAACCATACAAAGACACGTTCACATGGTAAGTGGCAACTATTTGATGGATTAAGGCTGTGGAGGATCCTATTGGAGACACTTAGATTATTTTTTTATTTTTAGATGGTATTTCACAGTCCTCTATTTTGGAAATGATGAATAAGACACCTATTGAAGATAAACTGTTTTCTAGAGAAATTACTTTCAAAGACCATGCATAATCCAGGTTGGTTTGCCCAATGCATGCTAGTTAAGAATCACAGGAAGAAGAATGTAAAATATTTAGAAAAGATACATGTCTTATATTAGAATATTTGTAGCTTACATACATTACCCCTACTTTGTGATACAGAAGAATCCAATTATGAACAATCAGACAAAGGACTACATGTTATAGTTGATATAGAGGGATTTGAATGGACATGAAATATTACATTTATGTTCAGCATACATATATGTATTTTTAATATTTTAAATGTTATATGCATTATTTGGTATAATTGGAAATGCTGATATTTAAATGTAATATTGATTACACAATATAATGGTATTTTAACTGATGGATAGGTATAGAATTTTTTTTTTTTTTTTTAATATTCCAAAATATATTTTTAAAATTTCTTAAAAAGTTAGAGCATAGACACAAGATGATTTTAAAATTTTATTTAATGAATATTTTACGACATGTGTGTATTAAATAACTAATGTATTTTTTTCCATTTTTTTCAGATTTTCATCTGTGATGAATTACACTTGTTCTATTGATTGATTTAAAAAAAAACTAAAAAAAACTTTCGAATAATAAACCTTTTATTATTTTTATAAAAGGCCATCTTTTTAACAGATTATAATAAATATCCATATAATCTGTCAATTAAAAAATTTGTTGACTCCCATGACTGTTAGTTGTCTATTTGACAAGCACATGCATAATATCAAATTAGGCATCATGTATTGAATTATTGAAAATCCACTTATTCAGAGAATGTTAAAGTCAAGTAGCTTTTATACATTTATTTTGGATTGAAATCCATCAATGCTTTTATTGTGTAATTTATAGATGTTACAATTTAAACATATTTTCGGAAATGTAGTCAGAATTCGACATAACTTTGTTATTTTCACTTTTAAGAAGGGAAAGTGGTTTACTTACATTAAAGTGACAGTGTGGTTGAATTTTAAATAGGTTTATAAGATCTTGGGGGGTAGTTATCAAGCCGTCAACCTCAAATACGCTGTAATTCCGCAGCGTATTTGTGGCGAGGCTGATTTGCCTTAGTTATCAAGCCCTAGATACCGACAAAAGTAGAATTTTGTGACGTAAGCTTCGATCCGCCGGACTCAGTCCGACACAGATCGATTCTTACTTCACTCCAGATGTTCTGCACACAAGTGCGGCACAATCTGACTACTTTTGCTAGTTATCAAAAAACTAGCAGGTACGCTCGGCACTTTTACGGCCCAGCGTACCTGGTTTTCAATCCGCCGTCCTGGAGGCGGCGGATCCCATAGGAATCAATGGGAGTCTGATCATAGTGAAAGTACAAGTTCGCTGCTGCCAGACATCCCATTGATTCCTATGGGAGCTGTCTACACCTAACACCCTAACATGTACCCGAGTCTAAACACTCCTAATCTGCCCCCCCCTACACCTCAGCAACTAAATAAAGTTATTACCCCCTAAACCGCCGCTCCCGGAGCCCACCGCAAGCTATAATAAACATGTTAACCCCTAAACCGCCGCTCCCTGACCCCACCGCAACTATAATATATGTATTAACCCCTAAAGCACCGCTCCCTGACCCCGCCGCATCTATAATATATGTATTAACCCCTAAACCGCCGCTCCCTGACCCCGTCGCAACTATAATATATGTATTAACCCCTAAACCGCCGTTCCCCGAACCCTCCGCATCCTATATTAAATTTATTAACCCCTATCCTGCCCCGCCTACACCGTCGCCACTATAATAAATTTATTAACCCCTAATCTGCCCCCCCTACACCTATAATACATTTATTAACCCCTATCCTGCCCCCCCTACACCGCCGCCACTGTAATAAAATTATTAACCCCTAAACCTAAGTCTAACACTAACCCTAACACCACCTAACTTAAATATTAATTAAATAAATCTAAATAATATTTCTATTATGAACTAAATTAATCCTATTTAAAACTACTTACCTTTAAAATAAACCCTAATATAGCTACAATATAAATAATAATTATATTGTAGCTATCTTAGGATTTATTTTTATTTTACAGGCAAATTTCAATTTATTTTAACTAGGTTCAATAGCTATTAAATAGTTATTAACTATTTAATAGCTTACCTAGCTAAAATAAAGAGAAATTTACCTGTAAAATAAATCCTAACCCAAGTTACAATTAAACCTAACACTACACCATCATTAAATTAATTACATAAATAACCTACAAATAACTACAATTAAATACAATTACATAAACTAACTAAAGTACAAAAAAATAAAAAAGCTAAGTTACAAAAAATAAAAAAAATAAGTTACAAACATTTAAAAAATATTACAACAATTTTAAGCTAATTACACCTAATCTAAGCCCCCTAATAAAATAACAAAGCCCCCCAAAATAAAAAAATGGCCTACCCTATTCTAAATTAAAAAAGTTCAAAGCTCTTTTACCTTACCAGCCCTTAAAATGGCCTTTCGTGGGGCATGCCCCAAAAAAATCAGCTCTTTTGCCTGTAAAAGAAAAATACAACCCCCCCAACATTAAAACCCACCACCCACATACCCCTAATCTAACCCAAACCCCCCTTAAAAAAACCTAACACTAACCCCCTGAAGATCATCGTACCTTTAGTCGTCTTCACTCAGCCGAGCCACCGATGGAACTGAAGAGGAGATCCGGAGCAGCAGAAGTCATCATCCAAGGGGCGCTGAAGAAATCTTCTATCCGATGAAGTGATCCTCCAAGCGGCACTGAAGAAGTCTTCGATCCGGGCGATGTCATCTTCCAAGCGGGGTCTTAAATCTTCTTCTTCAGGATCCATCTTCATTCCGCCGACGCAGAACATCCTTCTTTCCCAACGGACTACCGACGAATTAAGGCTCCTTTAAGGGACGTCATCCAAGATGGCGTCCCTTCAATTCCGATTGGCTGATAGGATTCTATAGGATCAGCCAATTGGAATTAAGGTAGGAAAAATCTGATTGGCTGATTGAATCAGCCAATCAGATTGAAGCTCAATCTGATTGGCTGATCTAATCAGCCAATCAGATTGAGCTCGCATTCTATTGGCTGTTCCGATCAGCCAATAGAATGTGAGCTCAATCTGATTGGCTGATTCAATCAGCCAATCAGATTTTTCCTACCTTAATTCCGATTGGCTGATAGAATCCTATCAGCCAATCGGAATTGAAGGGACGCCATCTTGGATGACGTCCCTTAAAGGAGCCTTCATTCGTCGGTAGTCCGTCGGGAAAGAAGGATGTTCCGCGTCGGCGGAATGAAGATGGATCCTGAAGAAGAAGATTGAAGACCCCGCTTGGAAGATGACATCGCCCGGATCGAAGACTTCTTCAGCACCGCTTGGAGGATCACTTCATCGGATGGAAGATTTCTTCAGCGCCCCTTGGATGATGACTTCTGCCACTCCGGATCTCCTCTTCAGTTCCATCGGTGGCTCGGCTGAGTGAAGACGACTAAAGGTAGGATGATCTTCAGGGGGGTAGTGTTAGGTTTTTTTAAGGGGGGTTTGGGTTAGATTAGGGGTATGTGGGTGGTGGGTTTTAATGTTGGGGGGGTTGTATTTTTCTTTTACAGGCAAAAGAGCTGAATGTTTTGGGGCATGCCCCACAAAAGGCCCTTTTAAGGGCTGGTAAGGTAAAAGAGCTTTGAACTTTTTAAATGTAGAATAGGGTAGGGCATTTTTTTATTTTGGGGGGCTTTGTTATTTTATTAGGGGGCTTAGATTAGGTGTAAGTAGCTTAAAATTGTAATATTTTTAAAATGTTTGTAACTTATTTTTTTATTTTTTGTAACTTAGCTTTTTTTATTTTTTGTACTTTAGTTAGTTTATGTAATTGTATTTAATTGTAGTTATTTGTAGGTAATTTATTTAATTAATGTAATGATAGTGTAGTGTTAGGTTTAATTGTAACTTAGGTTAGGATTTATTTTACAGGTAATTTTGTATTTCTTTTAGCTAGGTAGTTATTAAATAGTTAATAACTATTTAATAACTATTCTAACTAGCTAAAATAAATACAAAGTTACCTGTAAAATAAATATAAATACTAAGATACCTACAATGTAATTATTAATTATATTGTAGCTATCTTAGGGTTTATTTTACATGTAAGTATTTAGTTTTAAATAGGAATAATTTATTAAAGTATAGTGTAGTGTTAGGTGTAATTGTAACTTAGGTTAGTTTTTATTTTACAGGTTAATTTCTCTTTATTTTAGCTAGGTAAGCTATTAAATAGTTAATAACTATTTAATAGCTATTGTACCTAGTTAAAATAAATTGAAAGTTACCTATAAAATAAAATTAAATCCTAAGATAGCTACAATATAATTATTATTTATATTGTAGCTATATTATGGTTTATTTTAAAGGTAAGTATTTAGTTTTAAATATGATTAATTTAGTTCATAATAGAAATATTTTTTAGATTTATTTAATTAATATTTAAGTTAGGGGGTATTAGGGTTAGTGTTAGACTTAGGTTTAGGGGTTAATAATTTTATTACAGTGGCGGCGGTGTAGTGGGGGGCAGGATACTGGTTAATAAATTTATTATAGGTGGCGACGGTGTAGGGGGGTCAGGATAGGGGTTAATAAATGTAATATAGGTTGCGGCGGGGTCAGGGAGCGGCGGTTTAGGGGTTAAACTATTTATTCAGTTGCGGCGAGGTGCGGGATCAGCAGGATAGGGGTTAATAACTTTATTATAGAGGGCGACGGTATAGGGGGGGCAGGATAGGGGTTACTAGGTATAATGTAGGTTGCGGCGGTGTCCGGGAGTGGCGGTTTAGGGGTTAATACATTTATAAGAGTTGCGGCGGGGTCTAGGAGCAGCGGTTTAGGGGTTACTAACTTTATTTAGTTGCGGGGGGCTCCGGGGGCGCCGGTATAGGGGGTAGAACAGTGTAGTTAGTGTGGGTGCTTAGTGACAGGCTAGCAAGAAAGCTGTAAAAAAGCCGAAGAGCAGCGAGATCGGATGAGTGATAACTCTCACAGTCCGCTGCTCATCGCCCCGTACTTGGTGCGCGGCTTTTTGACAGCTTTTTTGATAACTTAGGCAAATTTTTGCAGGTCCACGGCGGCAATGTGAGGCGAGCTTAGGCGGGCGTATTGGGCCGGCGAAGGCAGGAAAAGTAGACACGTTGATCCCCCCCCTTGTATCTTCCTTAGGTATACAAAAACATTATTTACATAAATCTAGCTTTATAAGTCATTTAACTTCATATTTCGCGCAAGCTAGTTATTGGATGCCATATTGATTGTTTTTCTGTTCTAGTGGAGTCATTTGAAGGGTCATTTAACTATATCTATTTAGTGATATAATTTCACATAATCATTTATCTTAGCTCTTGGTAAGATATCACATATCTATATGTATTTTCATTCCCCTTTAGTTTATTTCTACAATGTTAAATCACCATATTCGTAATGGTTTGGTCCTTAAAGGGACATTCCAAAAATATATTGTGTATTGAATTTTAAACAATACAAATACATTATTTAAATATTTTGAATGTACTATTTAATTACATTCAGTCTTTAAATATACTTTGAAAAAGATATATCAATGCACATGTTTTAGACAATTACATAAGGCATCTATGTGCAACCAACAATCAGCATCAAAATAGCCTATGTAGCTATGTTTTTAATCCAAGAATATATCTATTTAAAAGCTAATGAGAGAATAAAACTAAATATGAAGTTAATTTAATATTCTATTAGACATTGAAATATGTAAAGAACATATAGCTTAATGTCCCTTTAAGCTGAAGACGGTGAAATCCAGCCATTAGAATATATATTTCATTCACAGTGGGGAAAATAATCCAAAAGATAATCTAAATATGCTTTAGTCACATTTTATACTAAGTTTGAGAAAGGAAGGTGCATAGGTTTATGATCTTTCAAGCATTATTGGGAAATGTCTCCTTAAAGGGATATGAAATCAAAATATCCTTAAAGGGAGACTGATCGTAAATATTTTCTTTTATAATTCAGAAAGAGCATGCAATTTTAAGCAACTTTCTAATTGACTCCTATTATCAATTTTTCTTCGTTCTCTTGCTATCATTATTTGAAAAAGAAGGCTTCTAATAGTTTTTGTTTCAGTACTCTGGACAGCACTTTTTTATTGTTGGATTAATTTATCCAACAATCAGCAAGGACAACCCAGGTTGGTCACCAAAAATGGGCCGCCATCTAAAATTACATTCTTGCATTTCAAATAAAGATACCAAGAGAATGATGAAACATTTATAATAGGAGTAAATTAGAAAGTTGCTTGAAATTTAATGCTCAATCTGAATCACCAAAGAAACATTTTGTGTACAGTGTCCCTTTAAGAGATTTAAAGCGTGTCTTTTACTTCTCTTATCTTGACATACTTTGCTTGAAAAGCATATCGAGATAGGCTCAGTAGATGAAGATTGGTGGATGAACAGAGATGCCTTATGTGATTGGCTCAACCATGTGAATTGAAATTTCTTCTGTTGAGGATATCTAAATACAAAGATAAATTGAGTTACATTCATTTTAAAGTCAAAACATGTTTGATCTCTACAGATCATTTGATACAATTGTTTGGTTGTAATGTCTCTTTAAAAATAAAGACGCCATTGCACTATAACATATATGAGCAGTTCAGACAAATACAAGCTCGAGGTTTATTTACTAATAACAAACATAAACAGATTATCCAAGTTAAAACCAGAAATTGCACATTCTGAAATGTTGCGTGGGAAACGTATCTTGAAACACGAGATTTGCATCTTTAAACATTCTAGACGAATGTCACGCAATAGTACACAATCAATGTGCATAATAAATACATTTAATAGAGCAATGTCAATACTTCACAATAAGTCACGAAATTGATTTTATGAACAATAAATACATACATGTTAAATGTGTATTAATCCAGCGTATTTGTATTAAAGAAACAGACCGATATTAAACCGAGAAATGTCTACTACATTTAATAATGTGACAGTATTAGATGTTAACGAGAATTTAAACATTAATATTTAACGGATCACGTATATTAAATCTGCGTCACACATATCCGCATGATAGGCCCATGAGTTACAAATAAGTCTACATGAAAAATGAAGTAACAGCACCACCAGGAGGTATGTGTATGGAAGTTACTAAGATATGAAACATTAAGGAACGGCCAATCAGAGTTCATCACACAAACACAACTTGAGTCAGGATGTTCTCACAGACATGATAACAATATTTAAAACTTTTATCCAATCAGATGTACAGATAACATGTCCCATGGTGCATCTCATGTTTACTTCACCATATAAAAGTCCATTACACGTTGCTATCTTTGTCAGTTCTCTAATGCCTGCTGGTGTATTTTTTTAAAATATATTAAAAATATATCTACGCAACTCGGCAGGCATGACACCTCCCAGGTTTGACAAGCAGGAGAGCGCTGCACTGGTCCATGCCGTCCAGATGTTTTATCCGCAGCTGTTTGGGAACCAGAAGAGGTCGACAGATGCGCATGTTAAGAAGGCCCTCTGGGAGTCCATCACCAATAAGGTTCAATTGGTGTTAAGCGTCCAGAGGATCCAGGATCAGATCATGCGGAGGTTCGGAGATATGAGGTTGTGTCTGCACAAGAAAGTCGACCTCATAAAGGAGTGGGTACAAGCCCGTCGCAGGGATGGCCGCAAAATTAAACCCGCACGGAAACTCTACCTACTCCCTTATGAGGTGACTTTATGCTAGCTCCTCAATCTCCTGATCCCCAAAAGATTTAGATCCTCTCCATCCTCGGCTTCTTCTTCTTCCCTCACAGCTGCTATATCCAAAACTCAGGACCCGGGGTCCAGTGCAGCTGCTTCTACGTCCGTTGGCCTGGGAGGAATGGAAAAAGAGGCTGAACAAGGTAAATATCCTACTTTATATAATATATTAATATTTTAAAATAATTTTAATAAATGTGTAGATAGTCATATATTTAACCTATATAGATCTCACAACATACGCTAGATATGATGTTTAGATATCTGATTTTAGATTCGTCACACATGAAATAGGAATGATGTTTCTTGCGTTATCCAGAATATGCGTCACAGAGTGAAAATGGAATTGCGCATCCGTGATATCCCGAGCATCCGCAATTTCATACATTGACTCTCTAATCATAAGCCAGTTATAAATATTATTTGTTATTGTTCAATATTAACAAATATAAGATTTCAATCTTGTAATACACCCAATTGAAATTATATCATAATTTTTTTGGAAATGATACTCATCACACTAATATATCCAAATTAATTTTGATTCACTAATGCCCAATTCCGCATAGAATCATTGCGTAATGATCACGAAAGATAGAATTGCGCACACACGTGAACATGGTTTTGCTGTTACTGTCATTGATTTACACATGTTGGTCAAATCACGGATGTGCAATTCCGCATAGAATCATTGCGTAATGATCACGAAAGATAGAATTGTGCACACACGTGAACATGGTTTTGCTGTTACTGTCATTGCTTTACACATGTTGGTCAAATCACGGATGTGCAATTCCGCATAGAATCATTGCGTAATGATCACGAAAGATAGAATTGCGCACACACATGAACATGGTTTTGCTGTTACTGTCATTGCTTTACACATGTTGGTCAAATCACGGATGTGCAATTCCGCATAGAATCATTGCGTAATGATCATGAAAGATAGAATTGCGCACACACGTGAACATGGGTTTGCTGTTACTCTCATTGCTTTACACATGTTGGTCAAATGTATACGTTAATTAGTATATATGGGAAGAATACAGTATCCTTATTTATAATCTTCTACATTATACAAAATATACTAGCAAGATGAAAAGAATAAACTAGGAAATATAGATATCAATTGATGAGAATGTAAAAATTAAAGAAATGAATTAAAGCTATTCAATAAAGTTTGGAAACTAAGAATACAGGATCTATTTAATGATACATTAATTGATGAAACAATTAACTCATGTGAATAAAAAAATATTCTTATTTATTAAATGTAAATGTATTTTTATATTTTTTATATACATGTCCTGATTATTATTAATGATATCCAATCCTCATTGAATATTTTACAGATATGGATGTTGGTGCTGGACCCTCGGGCCAGGGTTCTCAAGACTACGTTATGTCTCATTTTAATAGCAATTTGTCTTTGAAACATGTACACAACATTACATAACATAATACATTCACATTTTTCAAAATTTATATGGATACTCTAATTATCTTTTGTGTTTATTTCAAATTTAAATTTTTAAAAAAATGTTTTAACCAAATTGATGTCAGTGTCCCTTTAATAATCAATTGATTCATTCCTCATTACATTGTTTGGATGAAACAATATTGATATCTAAATGACATATTCAGTCTTGGACTTACTTTATAGATATAAGCATACCCTAACAGCACCATGATTACATATTTGGATGAATAACTTCTGTTTTGCATTGTGATCAGATGCCCAAATGGATCGATATGACACATGGCTTTGGTTTGAATTATCACCCATTTTAAATTAAAATGTTGTTTGTGTGTATTCGTTTAAAAACATTGATTAATGGGTATATTTAGATATGCAATATAATCATATGAGATGATTTGTGTGTCTAATATAGTCAGAAATTCAACATATGTTAAAGACATCTTTTTATTCAGAATAACCTGGATTCACTCATGCATTTATTCTTCAGATTATTGCTCTATTGTTCTCAGTTCTAAGTATAATTTTTTTAAAATTTGATAATGATGTGACTTAGTGATGTCCAACCTGTGATCACTAATAGATATCTATATCATTCATAGATCTAGTTCTTGTTGGGAGCCCGGGGGGATCCAGTACCGACTTGGAAATTGTTTCCAAACATTCTGGTAAGTCCATTGACTCATTCATATGTCATTGAAGGTGTATTTGGAATATATATTATGATCATGATTCTGATGAATCATTACATTTGACTCAAAAATATAATTTAGTTCTATGATTATATCTCAAATTTTTTAAAATATTGAAAGATTAATATCTCAAAGCTTCTTAGTCTACACCTTTGTTGTTCAGAAGATGGATAACATATGTTAGGTGTTCTTTTAAATTGTGTAAACAATCATGAAGTGATACACACATGAGAACTCTCAAATGTTGCATGTACTCTTATTTTGTGAATTTATATGAAATCCAAACACTAACATTAAATTCTTACTCATTGCAAATATCATATCTAATGTCATTTGTATGCTCCATCAAAATGATGTAAATCATAACTTTGGATCAGTATATCTTTCATGCAACATTGATGTGTGTCTTATAGCAACAGTAACATATGTTATAATATCTGATATTAACGTGTACACAACATGTTATGTTTTACAGATATTGATGTAACATGTGGGACGGAGGAGGAAGAGGCGGCCATGGAGTCTGATGGTATGTGAAAGCTATCTAACATGTATCCAACATGTCTTATTGTTTGTAAACATTCTCATGATGAAATTCAAAGTCTACAGCTTTGACAATTTAAAAAGGATTATTCCTTTTCTTTTAGAATCCACTACTGCCCCCCTTTCCATATCATGCAGCATAAACATATGATTGTATTATGTTTTATTTTATGTCTTATTTTTAATGAATGACATCATGATGTCACTTGCATATTCAATGACAAACCACAATAATCATCTTCTTATTGGACAGACACTCCTTGCTATTCATTTGAGTGCCTATATGCATACCATATCCTTATATCATCATTGTTAATAAATTGTAAACCACTTCTAAGTATATATAAAACATAATCATGTTGAAATGCCTTTCTTTGAGATCATGATGTATGAGATGTTAATATATATTTTATTATATATTTCAGATGGACACTTCACTTCTGGGCATCATTCTCCCCCCCTGCCCAGCCCCCCCTGTAGAAGTCCCTCCCCCTGTAGAAGCCCCTCCCCTGTAGAAGCCCCTCCCCTGTAGAAGCCCCTCCCCTGTAGAAGACCCTCCCCCTGTAGAAGACCCTCCCCCTGTAGAAGACCTTCCCGGCCCTTCCCATTCCTCCAGGCCTGTCCCTACAATAATTGTCCCTCTTCACCGCTCTCCCCGTATTGCTGCCCGTACAGTTCCCCAACCTGCCCAGTCCCCAACTCACCATTCCCAAGAATCCCCAGCTGTATGGGCTCCCACAGAGCGACACCCCAGCCCTTGCCAGCCCCATCCAAGCCCTTGCCACCAATATCCCATCCCTCCCCCTATCCCAACCTTCATTGTTCGAGGTGTCAGATCATCCTTCCCAGGCACAGCTGTAAGTATCAAACTAAATCAACATTAGAACATATTTAAAGTGACAGTGAACCAAAAATAAAATTAAAATAAATTCAAATAGAGCATGCAATGTTAATCAACTTGATAATTTACTCCTCTTATCAATTTTTAAGAACTCTCTTTGTCTCTTTATTTTTCTGTTTAAAGGCATATAATTGTTCAAATATTGTGAAGTGGGGGTGGTTTCTGTTTTATTGTTGGATTAATTTATCCACCAATCAGCAGGGACAACCAAGGTTGATCACAAAATATGCTATGAAATATTAAATGACATTGTTGCATTTAAATTAAAAATACAAGGAGAATCTATTAGATTTGATAATAGGAGTGAATTAAATGTTTAAAATATTTTTAATGGTCTATCTGAATTAACAAATTTAAATATTTGTGGTCAGTGTCCCTTTAATTTCATCTCACTCCATATACCAATCACTACTACTTGTATTGAAAAATAGACATATAAATTATTCTTACATTCTCTCTTCTGTAAACCACTGGGAGTGTAATTTCTTCTGCTTGCTGTCTTTACATATGTTGGCCTCAAGGCAAAAAGCTTTAAGGATAGGTGGGATAACACAGGATAAATAAACTATTGAAAATTACAATGTATGGACAATGGAAATAATGTTCAAAATATTCATAGAGTCAAGCTGGAAAAGTGGATCAGGGTCAACAAATTACAGGGGATAACATTTTGGAGTAAACTGTACCTTTAATGGTTTATGTATTAAGAACATATTTCATGTGAAGAGAAGAAATATTGAATATTTGATTGTAAGAATGATTTGGATTTAAAGTTCAAATGTATATTTTCTCAATTTATATTATGTTGTGTAATTAACATTAATATTATTCTATTTTTTGTTGTAGGTTGTGACTCACATTGGCTCATGCTAGAAACTCTTTCACATATAGAGCAGACCGTGCTGAGGAACTCAATGTTCCTGGGAAGAATGAATGACACCATTCATACTCTGCTCCAGGTTCAGCATTCGACTCTACGCCATATTAGGCATTTACAGTCAATGCCTGAATCTGGAGCAGAGCATGAAGCGGACAATGAAGGTGATGCCCATTAAGTGGAGTATCTGGAGATGTTCCAAGGTCGCCTTAAGATTCTTAAGGCGAAAGAATATGTATTTCAATTTAAAGTCTATCTTATTGTAGTAGTGTAACCAAATCAATCACTGTGTGTAATGCACATATTTTAGATGAGGAATATCTTTATATTAATATTTATAAAAATTAATTCTCCTCCCATATATGGCTATAGGTAGACTGACCATATTTCAACTTGAATAAGTGACACGTTTGATCAATACATGTGTCATTATTGTTATTCGAAAACAATCTAAACATATCTGAAAACCTCAATGCCATATGTATTTATCATTATCATGTGTATCTTTTAAATGTTAAAGATGTACACCATAGCTATAGTTAAAGGGACAGTCAAGTCCAAAAAGATGATTTATGATTTAAATAGGGCATGCAAGTTTAACCAACTTCCTAATTTTCTTTTATTCACAATTTTGCTTTGTTCTCTTGTTAGTAAAGGTAAACCTAGGAGGTTCATATGCTAAGTTCTTCGACCTTGAAGACTGCCTCTAATGTTAAAAAATATTGACTACTATAAGGCATTAGTTCACATGTTTCATATAGATAACATTGAGCTCATGCACGTAAAGTGACCTAGGAGTGAGCATTGATTGGCTAAACTGCATGTCTGTCAAAAGAACAGAAATAATGGGGCAGTCAGCAGAAGCTTAGATACAAGATAATAACAGAAGTAAAAAGTATATAAATATATAACTGTTTGTTGTTCAAAAATGATTAATGTGTAATAAAGGGATGTAATAAAGGGATTAGCTATATTTTCTAAACAAAATATTCAGGGGTTGACTGTCCCTTTAACATATAATATCTAACACATCCCTATTTTCCGAATGCATCTCCTAGCATTAATTTTCAGTTAAAGGGACATGAAACAAAATAATCCAAACATTTTAATTTATTGTTACAAGGTATTTCAAATTGCAATGTCGTACATAATTGTGTAACCTTAAAATATTGTTTTCATGTCTACTTAAAACATGCTGCTTGCTAAATAGTTTAGTTATAAATCCTCTGCTTCTAATGAAATATCTCCTTATTTTCTATTATGTATTCTATTTCATATATCACAGTATTTCGTTATCTATCGTGACATTCCTAGATATCAATATAGACACATACTAGTTACTAAAATATAAATACGTTTCTTATTGATATGCCAAGCTATCAACTGAGTCCTTGTATTGGCTGAGGTTTTTCCTTGATCTCGCTTAAGACGTCACCTGCCAGGCTGTCCAATGATTCCTTGTATTGGCTGACGTTTTAACGTGATCAAGGATGAGCCTTGTATTGGCTGACGTTTTTACATGATCAAGGATGCGCCTTGTATTGGCTGACGTTTTTACGTGATCAAGGATGCGCCTTGTATTGGCTGATGTTTTTACGCGATCAAGGATGCGCCTTTTATTGGATGGCGTTTTTATGCGATCAAGGATGCGCCATGTTAATTAAGACATCACATGCAAAGGTGTAAAAAGCGTCTGATTGGATTACGTAGTCCCGCAATATTTGATTTTGCACGTAACACACGTTTGTGAATGAGAAGCCAAGTTTAAAACCATGGCGAGTATGGATTGTGTGAATCATGTAACATTGTTGACCCATAGCTGATAAAGAACACAACATTCTCTTTTGATGGATGTCTGGTTGAATAAACGAATGAAAGCAAAAGGTTTTCATGCATAAGATATTTTGAGGCAAGTGCAAATCCCTAAATATAGTCCATCTTGTTTAATATGTTTGTCAACAATATGTTCCTTTTTATGAAAAATGACTGTGTTGTGTTTAATTTTCAAGATATCGAATTCATAAATATGCGCTATTGTATTAGAATCAAGTAATCAATATGCATTTATCTTTATCATATGCTAAACATATGAGATGCCGACGTCTTCTAAATGTTATTTCATTGTATATTTTATTAAAGGGTCATTATACACTCACATTAAAAAACAAATGTGTTTTTTTCTCTAGTTATATAGTCCATTTTTTACCAAATACATGTCGACTTTTGCTTATGTTCAAATAACATTTAAGTAATTTTCAAACTCCTCGCCAAGCCTCAAAGTTTGATGTGAGTACCATCTCCAGCTTGCTCCTATTTGTGTAAAGAGTCTTTTTCATATGCTAATGAAGGGGTATTGTCTTATCTTACACTTTGAATGGGCTTTACAGCTATCTTTTCAATATAGATAACCCGATTTTCTTTGAAAGTGTTGAAAGCTTTTTCATATTGATTTTGATATCAGTATATGTTAATCTTGTGGTTTCTAGTAGTGTCTATTACATGCATTTCTGTTAAAAAGATTGTATACTGTCCCTTTAATGCAAATGTTGATTGTTGTTTCATGTATGAGTTCCACATTGGTTAATCTCCAAATATATTATTGTGAGCATATATTAGTTTAGTCACTCCTAAAAGGACTTTAAACCATATTCCTTGTTAAAACAAATGTCTTTCTAAAATAAATCAAACACAATAATTTCTCTTTAAGAAAATAGACTTTATTTAACACGTCAATAGAAATCTTTTTCAAATATTTCTTGTTTGAACAAGTACATGTAGATATACCAACAATCACCAAATATTAGTATATGTTAGCATATTTTTTTTTTTTAAAGGGACAGTCTGGAAAACAAATAATGATTTGCATTATTACAAAAGCAATTTTTGAAATAAAAATGATATCAAAGGTTTCTCACCAATTAATCATTTTTCTCTGGTTATTTTTATTTGCTAGCTAAACCTATGAGGTGCATGTGCTCATTTCTTAGAGCTTGAAGAGTGCATGTAATCAGAGTGCAATTTGACCACTAGAGGGCATTTTGATAGCATTTGTATATTGAAAACCTTGAGCTCATACAGCATATTTACCATGTATTGATCATTGATTGACTAAAATGTTGTTATGTCAGAACAACAAATAAGTGGTCATTTTTCATGGGCATAGATACAAGGGTAAGCACATAAGTCACACGTATTTCTCCATGTTTTTGTTTCCAACTTGATAATGCGTAATACAGTGTTTTCTTTGTAAACAATAATGTTCTGACTGTCCCTTTAAACTGTGTTATTGGCATTCAAACAGTAATATGCCATCATGTATCATTGTAATGGTCATTTTGTTTGAGATTAGGGAAACAGTTTGGACATCACATCACAGAAACCAATCAATATCATGAACAAGGATAGGTATGTGATGATGTGGTGTCCACACACTTATAACCCACACTCTGCAAACAATCTGCCTCCATGGACCCAGTCCCATAGAAGCAGATTATATACAGAGTGTGGTCCACAAGTGTATGAAAACCACATCATCACATACCTATCCATTACACATTAATTAAATACAAAACAAACATATCTCAACTAAATACTTACTTCCTCTTCCTTCCCCTCTTCCCACGAGGCTGAGGCTCTGGGAGGGGCAACTGCCCCCTCGGACGAGTTTTCATCGGAGACGTTGTGGGAAGAGTGGAAGGAGGAGTACTGGGATGATCAAAGTGAGGAGATGGAGGAGATGGCCCAGGAGGAGATGGCCCAGGAGGAGATGGCCCGGGAGGAGATGGCCCGGGAGGAGATGGCCCAGCAGGAGATGGCCCAGCAGGAGATGGCCCAGCAAGAGATGGCCCAGCAAGAGATGGCCCAGCAAGAGATGGCCCAGCAGCAAATGGCCCAGCAGCAGATGGCCCAGCAGCAGATGTCCCAGCAGCAGATGTCCCAGCAGAAGATGTCCCAGCAGCAGATAGACCAGCATGCACCTCCCGGAAGAAATTTAACATATCTTGTTGTAGCTGTAAACTCCTGTCTTGTAAGGCTCTCTATGATTTGTGTTTGTCCTTCTCGAATGCCACTAAGCTCTTCGATAATACGACTTCTGCCTTGGATATTTTCCATCCGGGAGGTACGCATCTGGTCAATGTAGTCGAGTAACACCCGCACCTCAGCTATCTCCTCCTGTTGTGCACGGCGGGCTGCCCGTGCACGGCGGCCTGTTGGTGCACGGCGGCCTGCTGGTGCTTGAGGGGCCTCTTCCTCTGCTTCTGGGGCCTCTTCCTCTGCTTCAGGGGGGCCTCTTCCTCTGCTTCAGGGGGGGCCTCTTCTTCAGGGGGGGCCTCTGCTTCTTGTGCAGGGGGGGGCCTCTTCTCTCCGAGGTGGCGATTCATCCCCACCACTCTCATACCGGGGAAAAGGAGGAGCCTGTAGTTGCTGTGCTGCCTCCTCCCCAGACTCTGTATATTGCAAAAAGAAAGAAATGTATATATTAGCATATTTCAAAATAAAGATGTAAATTATTTTGCTTACGATACAATTACAAATGCAGCCTCATTAATGCACTTTGAAATCTAACAATCAATACGATTTCCGCATTTTCCAAACCGTGTTTGTGATATCTCTCTGGTCAAACCAAATGTTTTTGCGTTTGTTTTCAGTCTGTTTAAATGCACACCACACCAAAGCTAAGTAATTTTGAATGCGTTTACGTAATAATGTGTTAAACAGCGTAATAGCATTAATCTTATCCTTAAATACAATTAGGATGTTAATTTAATCTTAAATGAGCTTACCGTCAGATGAGAGTGGCAGGTTCCCGGTATCGATTCCTCTGATCCCGACTATGGCCACCTCAGAGATGCTGGGACGCAACATTTCCTCCCATCGGGAGTACTCAACTATCAGTGCAGGCCCACCACCGGTTCCTGTGGCATGTTGGTACTCCCTGGTTATTTTCTTTTTAAGCTCCATCTTGCAGTCCCGGTAGCGATGTTTAATAGAGTCCATATCTCTGTTTCGGCCCCCCACTGCATTAACTGCATCCCTTATCTCCTGCCAGAGCTTCCTCTTCTCACTCGGGGTGGTCTTCTGAGCCTGCAGCCTCCTATACCTGCCCATATAGGCTTCTACGAGGGCCTCCTTCTCCTCCACAGGGCCGCCACTAGAAATTTTGGGGCCCCTGACTCAACCATTGATCAGGCCCCCCCCCCCCTCCTTTGACATGTGCAATTTTTGACCAAGTGACTAAAATGTATATGCACTTTATTCTTAATTGTCTATTTAAACTTGGAAATGTTGTAAAGGTAGTACATACACACACACACACACACAGACACACTCATACACTGAAACACACAAACACACTCACACATAAGGATTCACATATAGACACTCTAGCAGACACGCAAAGAAACACACTCATACACAGAAACCCAAACAGACACTTAGCACTTGTTTACATTAACCTGACAAGTAATGAGGTAAACTACAGTTTTGTAAAAAAAAAAAAAGGAGATTTAGAAAACAAAATATGGAGTTCTGATTATCTTTTTGTAAAGGAAGATGCCAACTAAATTATGACAACAGCATGCAGTGACTGAAAGGAAGGGTCCTGAACTGCCTAAACAATCATTTAAAGGTTAAATGGTGGAGTGGGTACTTCCAGAAAGGTCTTGTTAGTCTCAAAGTCTGTAGAAAGATGTGAATAATTAGCAGTAAGGTGAAAATGTCCTAAAAAGGAACAGACAATGGACACACACACACAAACTCAAACTTGCACATACACCCAAGGAAACACAGACAGAGACAGCCTCAGAAAACACACAAAGACATATACACACATACACACACAGAGACACCCACAGAAAACACACAAAGACACACACACACACAGAGAGACAACCACATGAAAAACACAGAAAGACATACATACACACACCCTCACTGAGACATCCACAGAAAACACACAAAGACATACACACACCCTCACAGAGACACCCACAGAAAACACAGACATACATACATACATACACACAAACACCCTCACAGAAACACCCATAGAAAAAGCTCAAAGACATATGCACACACCCTCACAGACATCCACAGAAAATGCACAAAGATATACACACCCACCCTCACAGAGAGACCCACAGATAAAAAAACATACACATAGAGACACAAACCAAAGCACAAAGACATAAACACATACACCCACAGAAACACTCACAGGAGGAAACATTTATGCACCTTGCATCCCCTAAATCAACAGTGTGTGACATGCATGATAAAAAAATGCAGAAATTAAGAGATCACTTTTTAAAGAATCATATTTGTAAATGTGCAAACAAAAATAATTCTGTGAATTCAAAATTGTAAATTAATGAGCTGGGTAGATGGCTAGATGAAGAAAAGTACCTTTAAAAGGTTGACATATGTTTGTTTGTTTTTTTCCCATTTTCCCCAACCAAGAGCACCACTCAAATAAAGTGTACAAATTTTCCCATCTGTCAGCTGTACTTATGGATTTTGAAAATACTGTACTCTATATGGTCTTGGTGGGACCATAAGCTGTGGTACTCATACCATTAGATCTGGTTAAATGCAGGATTTAGGCTTGTTGGTATGTATTTCAAAACTAAGTCAGCTGTAGTGTAAACTGAACAGTTTTAAGTTAACCTGTCTCATTTCAAACAGGAAGCAATCTTAGTCTGAGAGTATAACATTTTATACAGATGTAAAAATCTTAGATAAAATGCCTCCTTGCATCTGGAAAGTCCTTGCATAAAGGGGCAGTAAACTGGAATGTAATATATATATATATATATATATATATATATATATATAAATAAAATGCATATCTGCCAAAAGGGCATCTACCATTTGTGTATTGAGGAGGAAACATTTCTGCATGGTTTTAAATATAGAATTTCTACAGCATTGTCAAATAATCATAAATACACTGCTGCTACAAAAATGTGTTTTTATGGACCCCTAGCCCCACCATACAACTACTACCACACTGAAGTTACAATCCAAAATTGTACAAAGAAATAAAAAACATTTGCTAAGTAAGTCCTACCTCCTCTTCAAATGAAAGTGATCTGCCGTCTGACTCAGGCACACACTGTACAAAGTGCCAAGTCTGTCTCACACTGAGCATAGTGGTTTAGTGCACACTAAGAAATCCTCTCAAATGCTAATACTTTACTCCTTGTAATAACATTTCCCATGCTCAATTAGCACTCTGCTGTAGTACCCACTGGTGGCTGCTAAAATTTAAAAAAAAAAAATTTTTTTTTTTTTTTAGTTCTTGCCTCATGGGGCCCCCCTGGCTCATTGGGCCCCTGACAGGAGTCACCCCTGTCACCCCCTGATGGCGGCCCTGCTCCTCCATAGTAAACCTCGCCTCCCTAGTCGCCTTGGCCTTCCCCTGTGATGATGCCCTCTGTTTCCCGGACTGTGAAGCCCTACTCTGTCCGCCACTGGGCCCAGCCACTTGTTCATCTTGAACAAAGTGGGTGGGTCCACACACCGCTTCCACCCCCGCTTCCTGCCCCCCTTCCTGTCCTGTTCCTCTCCCCCTCCCTCTCCTCCCCCCTCTACCTCTCCCCTGACTAATCTCCTGCCTGCTCTCCTCCATCTCTTCCCTAAACTAAACCCCAACTAAGCAAACAAAAAGTGAGCGTGATAAAATGAAAGGGGGTCCAAATAAAGAACTAAAAAGACCAAAAAAAGTGCTGAAAGTGTGAAAGGGATATAAATAAAAGAGGGTAAGGAGTATTTAATCAACCAAAATGTATAAGAAGACTAAAAGGAGGATATGTAAACTAAATGTAACTAGGGGATGGGGATGGGATTAGAGGGGATGGGGTATGGGATAAGAGTAAATGGGATGAAAGGGAATGGGACTACAGGGAATGGGGTATGGAGTGTAGTATGAGAGGGCATGGGGTATGGAGTGTATGTAGTGTTATTGATAAGTGTATGTATGTATTGAATGTGTTTGCGTGTAAATGTGTTAAGTATACAGAAAAAGCACTCGCACACTCACCCAAACCAACTGTTGCTCACTAACGCTCCCACTAACTCACGCTCCCACTAACTCACGCTCCCACTAACTCATGCTCCCACTAACTCACGCTCCCATTAACTCACGCTCCCACTAACTCACGCTCCCACTAACTCACACTACCACTAACTCACGATAACACTAACTGACTCTCTCACACTAACTCGCAATAACTCACACTACCACTAACTCACACTTACTCACTCACGATAACACTAACTGACTCTCTCACACTAACACTAACTCGCACTAACTCACAATAAGACACTAAATCTCTCTCTAATCTCCAAAAACCCACCAGCAACACAGTCAAAGAAGCCATGCTTGTGTGGTGCTTATATACCCTGTGTAAATGTTTAATGATGTACCAGTTTGCGTTGTAAATTGTGTTCAGGTGTGCATTGTTAGTAATTAGTATTTGTGCAATGTGTATTAGTTGTGTGAATTTGCGCATGCTCATTTGGAATTAGTATTTGTGGAATGTGTAGAATGCGAAGATGTCATAGTGCTAGTTTTCTATAACATTGTCCCATAGTATTAATGTGTAAATGTTAATTTGCGATGGTGTCGTATTAGTGAAGTGTTGTATATGTATGTTTGTCCTAATATTTGTTAATGTTGAATGCGAGTATTTTGCTTGTGTATGAGTGTGCATTTATTTTTCCTTTTTGTTATTTTCCATATTTCCGCATCTTAAAGTATATGAGTATTCCCTTTATTTTATTTTATTAATTTTCCCCCACTTATGAATGTGTAATGCTTATGTGCTTTGTTTTGTGATTGTTGTTCTGACATTTGCGGTGTGTTATTGTTGTGCATTATGTGGTATACGTCATATGACCGAGCTGTGCATATTTCTCGCGAGATCGAGTGTTAGGTGAAAAAAGCGTGTTTGTTTGATTTTTCATTGATCTCTATGGGAGACTAACGCGGGCGTGATTCCGCGTCTGAAATATACGCGTTAGGAGTATCGTTAGAAGGTTGTTTATAAACTCTCAATACCCGCGTTAAAAAACTCTGTGCGTTAGAAATAAAGCACGTGTAGCTAACGCACCCCCTCTAACGCAGAACTCTAAATCTAGGCGGATATTTCTAACTATTAATGGTTATAGCAAATAACATGTATTTTATACATGCTATTTTTAGTTATTACATTTATTAGTTATTAGTTGTTACACAAAAATATAAATTTTTCGTATCTTTGTTTAAACCCTTTGGGCATAAGTTTTTAGTGTATATATCCATTTCAATTAAGATGTAAAGATTATAACAAATAACAATTGTTTCATATATGCTATTTTTAGTTATAGCTGTTAATAGTTATTACACAAAAGCAGCAATTTTTGTGTCTTTGTTTAAACCCCATTGGGCATAAGTTTTTAATGTATGTATCCATTTCAATTCTATTTGATCAAGTTGTTTTGCTAGATTTCCCCCCCCATCCAATGTAATTCAACTCTTTCTATTTCTATTCCTATCCATAGAAAAGATTCTTTTGTAAAAAGTCGATCATACAGTATTATCTTGAAAGTCAAAAATCTGACAGATTCGGTTTGTTGGGCTAGGACGAGCCTCCGTAATTTCATCCGTGACATCAGACGCCAAAGTCACGAGGGGTGAACTCACGGGTAACCATACCACAACACACACGGGATATCTCCCCTCCAGGATCATGGAAGATTAAGGTACCAATCTTACAGTGTTCAACCGGAATAATACTCTATATGAGAGTGATGTGAAAGTAGTCAGTGACTGAAACTTGAACATTGCCTTCTTAATGCTTTGTACTCCCTTATGAACTATAACCTTGTATGAAGTTCAAAACAGAGTTTCAAAAATACTGAATCTCTCCTACATCGTTCTTAATACCTGCTTTTTATTGCATCTGTTTTTATGCCATTTGAGGTACCGGTACCATCATAATCATAATAACTACTATTGTGTTTAACGCAGTGCAGGCAATTTTCTGTGTTTTATAACAATTTTTGTGTTATTATCACTTTGTGGAATTTATCTATACATCATTGAACTTTTAGATTTTAATCTATATGCGTTTACAAAATAATGCATTAAAGGACCAGTCAACACAGTAGATTTGCATAATCAACAAATGCAAGATAACAAGACAATGCAATAGCACTTAGTCTGAACTTCAAATGAGTATTAGATATTTTTTCTGACAATTTTAAAAGTTATGTCTATTTCCACTCCCCCTGTACCATGTGACAGCCATCAGCCAAACACAAATGCATACACGTACCATGTGACAGCCATCAGCCATTCACAAATGCATACACACTTATTCTTGCACATGCTCAGTAGGATCTGGCGACTCAAAAAGTTTAAATATAAAAATACTGTGCACATTTTTTTAATGGAAGTAAATTGGAAAGTTATTTAAAATGGCATGCTCTATCTGAATAATTGAAATTTAATTTTGATTGAGTGTCCCTTTAAGGGAGACGTCCCTAATTTTTGTATAATTTGTTTCCTAGTCAATAAATATTTTATATATATTACTCACATCTGTACTCTTCATTAACAGTTTTCTATAAATTATGTATACATGTGGATAACCAATTTACATAACCTTTAGATATATCTTAAGCATTGAGCGCCCTTACTACCACCCCTCTTTTGAATAGAACAAAGGATCTATTCTATTGTAAGGAGTCTTATATCTCACCACTAAGCGCACTATTAGACTCCCTTATCTCCTACAACATACATTGTATGTTGGTTTGAGGACGGGGGAAAACCTGAAACGTCACCCTATTAAAAATTTCGTCTGACAGTGCACTAAAGACCCGGTGAGTGCCTTTCATTCTGGATTATCTGTATTACTTTTAAAGTGCACCCCGGGCAGAATTATGACTACATGTTTGTTTCTGAGAGTGCTGCACCACCTTTGATTAATATATATATATATATATATATATATATATATATATATATATATATATATATATAGCAGGGTTGTATTGTATGTGCACTCTCACCAACAAACTGTAGCCAGGTATGCAAATTCCAAAAAGAGAAAAGCACTTACTGGACTATGGACATCAGTGTAAATAAAGTATTTATTGTGACGTTTCGGGACTGGCAGCGTCCCTTCCTCTGACAAATAACAGGTGCAAAAACAAAACATTTATAGGCCTACAAAACACTTCCACATGTGGGCTACCAATCAAAATGAGCCGTGTGCAAAACCATCTTCAAAATGTGTAATTAGTGTATAACTGGTCAAATCATAAAAAATATGTGTAATATAAATAATGAAAATGTGTTTAAATATAGTCATTAAACTGATTGAATAAAAGTAGAACTGATGGCCACTAACTTAGGACCAGATCGATTTTATAGCCCAAAAACGTAACATTCATTCATGCACATATGTGTCAACAAAACTCGTGATAGGCTGACACTCTGCACGCCTCTAGATCCTCATTGGGTGCTACAACGCCTCCTAGCAAAACCCGTATGTCAACATTTATGTCGTACCGCTCTGTAGCCAAACTAAACGGATCGAACACTATATTAGCTCAAAGCACATATCACAACAAACTCAGCAACTAAGGTATCTAATTATCATATGGGTATAAGTATAATCCCTTCTCACCATTATATAAGTAAGATCCGCCCACAACATCCATTGGATGAGCGGCATCCGCCCATCAAGTGTAACCGGCACACGCCCCGCTGTGCCACACAACACCACATAACATGTTATTGTAACCGCAACGTCAAACTGCACACCAATTAGTTTGGCTACAGAGCGGTACGACATAAGTGTTGACATATGGGTTTTGCTAGGAGGCATTGTAGCACCCAATGAGGATCTAGAGGCGTGCAGAGTGTCAGCCTATAACGAGTTTTGTTGACACATATGTGCATGAATGAATGTTACGTTTTTGGGCTATAAAATCGATCTGGTCCTAAGTTGGTGGCCATCAGTTCTACTTTTATTCAATCAGTTTAATGACTATATTTAAACACATTTTCATTATTTATATTACACATATTTTTTATGATTTGACCAGTTATACACTAATTACACATTTTGAAGATGGTTTTGCACACGGCTCATTTTGATTGGTAGCCCACATGTGGGAGTGTTTTGTAGGCCTATAAATGTTTTGTTATTTGTCAGAGGAAGGGACGCTGCCAGTCCCGAAACGTCACAATAAATACTTTATTTACACTGATGTCCATATTCCAGTGAGTGCTTTTCTCTTTTTGGAATTTATATATATATATATATATATATATATATATATATATATATATATATATATATATGTATATATATATATATATATATATATATATATATATAGTATTTTTGTGTGTTTGTATGTGTGTGTACATATAAACATATACGTACATAAATACACAAAGACATAATTATATATATAATCCTCAAATATTATATAAGATCCTGAATTTTCAGAGCTAAATTACATGAACGGGGTAAAATAAAAAAATAAAAAAATGAAAATATACTGGAAAATTGTTTTATTACACATGAATAATATTAAAATTTGAAGATGCTTACTGTCGCTTTCAGGACACACACACACACACACACACATATATAAAATCATATAATCAACAAGCAGAATGAAGCACTCACTGGACTTTGGATATCTGTGAAACTTATTTATTTGTGACGTTTCGGAACCTCAAACGTCCCTTCTTCTGTCAGAAGAAGGTACGTTTAAGGTCCTGAAACATCACGAATAAATAAGTTTCACAGATATCCAAAGTCAAGTGAGTGCTTCATTCTGCTTGTTAATTACATTCCTCTTTAGAGCACCTGGCAGTTATATATATATATATACATAAAAGAAATGTGGTTGGCATGGCTTTTGAGAAATTCTGAATGCTTTCATTTATTGGGACTTTATATATATACTAGGCGATAAGCCTGCCCAGAAAGCAGTCTATGTTTAGAAAGTTAAAAACCCCAAAGGTGATATTTACAAAAAATAAAAAAATAAAAAATTACAGAAAAAAATAAACAAAGCTATCCAAAATAAAAAATGTAAACCTAAACAAACCTCATTCAATTTGGGGTACCTTGCATTCCTTTTGGCTGACATTTTGAAATCAGCCAATAGGATTAGAGCTACTGAAATCCTATTGGCTTTTCAAATAAGATTTCAGTAGCTCTCATTTAAAAATTTCAGCTAATAGGAATGCAAGGTACCCCAATAAATATGGGGTACCTTGCATTTAATCTTCAGTGTGCGGCGGACGATCGCATGAAGATTATAAAAAAACATTGGCATTTGGACCGCCGCTGAGGACCGCTGCTGAGTACCGCCGCTGAGGCTCTGTGCATCAGGGAAGCCAGCTCCGCACCTCCGCTCCGTGCCACCTTCGGATGAAGATAGTTTTTACTGTTGGGGGGGACTTAGTATTTTTTAAATGTAAAAGAGCTGTTTAACTTAGGGCTATGTCCTACAAAAGACCCTTTTAAGGACTATTGATAGTTTAGATTAGGGGGTGTTTATATTTGGGGGGGCTTTTTTATTTTTATAGGGATTAGGTTTATTTTTTTATTTTTGATAATTTTGTTTATTTTTTCTGTAATTTTAGACTTTTTTTATTTTTTTGTAATTTTAGATAAATGTTTTGTAATTTAAGGTTTTATTACTAAATTAATGTTAGGATTTTAATTTTAATTGTAATTTATTTTATGTAATTGGGGCTAATTTAGGGGGTGTTAGGTTAGGGGGCTTAGTAATTAAATTAGTTATCTGAGTTGTGGGGGGTTGGCGATTTAGGAGTTAATAGGTTAATTCGGTTTATTACGATGTGGGGGTTTTGTGGTTTAGGGGCTAATAGGTTAATTAGGTTTATTGCGATCTGGGGGTTGGTGGTTTAGGGGTTAATAGGTTAATTAGGTTTATTGCAATGTGGGGGGTTGGCAGTTTAGAATTTAATATTTTAATTATGTTAATTACGTTGTTTAATTTGCGGAATAGGGGCTAATTACTTAACTGCAAAGGGCTCCAATGCACATATATATATATGCATTGGAGTCCTTTGCAGTTAAGTAGATGAAAACATTTTAACAAATATTTATGCAATATTCATATTTAATAAAGTAATAAAGTGTTATAATGTATATTTACTGTAAATATTTCACATTCCAATGTCCTTCACATAGCAGATATGTTCTATACATTTATAAATGGGTATTCCAATATATCTGTATATATCTATACCAGAGACGTAACTAGAAACCACAGAGCACAGGTGCAAGAATCTAAGAAGGGCCTGCCCCACTACTTTATAAAGTGACCACAGCACAGTAGTCTGTGACATGGTCAAGCCCCCTGTACTGTATATAGTGGTACTGTATAGTGACCTGTTTACCCCCCGCACCCCCAATGCTGTAGTAACAAGGTCTGTAATTTGCTGGTTCCACAAACACATACATGCATAAATACACACACAGTCACATACACACACACACACCATACACACACACATAAACACAAATGGGTAAAAAAGAAACACTAACCCCTGTAATCAGAGACAGAGACACTAGTGAAACATCACATCACACTCCCATGATATCAGAGTAGGCAGTGGCAGGTCAACATTTTTTATTATTATTTTTTTTTTAATCTGCCCCCCCCCCCCCCCCCCCTCGAGGGCCTGGTCACAATTGCTACCTCTGCAACTGCTGTAGTTCTGCCCCTGATCTATACCTATATATAATCATCTATATATAGGTATAAATTTATATTGTACCAAAAAACATCAGGTATATGAATAAATAGAACACATTCTTGTATGTGAAGAACATTAATATGTGAAATATTCATATATTCATGTCGGGTTAGCGCACATGAGGCTATGCGAACATGTTTGTGTGTGAGTTGGGTGTTAGGTTTCTTTACTCCATGGACTTCTATGGGGGAAAATGTGAACGTTCATACGATATCCTAACTTCCGCTTTTTGCCCTTGTAAGGTTAACTCGCGAGTTAAAACAGATTACTTTCAACTCCTTATACGAGCACAACTCAATGAGTGTAAAAAGCTAAACTTTTAGCACAGTTAACGCTCGAGCAGTCCACTTGTAGTCTGGCCCTTAGAGTGTGTGTATATATATATATATATATATATATATACATATACTGTATATATATATATATATATATATATATATATGCACATAACTTCTTTTGGACCTCAGATATCGCGACCGCACTTTTCTCTCCATAGACTTTAAAGAAAAAAAACTAAAACTTATCACTCACGTGCTAACCCGACAGTTAATACTTCACATTTCAACATTCTTCACACACAGGAAAATTTTATGTTTATTTTAAATAGACATATCTATCTATCTATCTATCTATCTACCATACCTGTATATATACAGGACCTGAATACTCTCTCCAAAATTATCAAGAAAGCTGTCAAAAAGCCGCGCACCAAGTACGGAGCGATGAGCAGCGGACTGTTGTTAACTAACAGTCATTGATCTCGCTGTTCTTCGGCTTATTCGCAGCTTTCTTGGTAACCTGTCACTAAGCACCCACACTATAATATACAGTTTACCCCCTATACCGCCGCTCCCGGACCCTGCTGCACCTAAATAAAGTTATTAACCCCTAAACCGCCGCTCCCAGACCCCGCCGCAACTAAATAAAATGTTTAACCCCTAAACCGCCGCTCCCGGACCCCGCCGCAACTAAATAAAATGTTTAACCCCTAAACCGCCGCTCCCGGACCACGCCGCAACTAAATAAAATGTTTAACCCCTAAACCGCCGCTCCGGGACCCCCACAAAACTAAATAAAGTGTTTAACCCCTAAACCGCCACTCCTGGACCCCGCCACAACTATAATAAATGTATTAACCCCTAAACTGCCGCTCACGGAGCCCACCGCCACCTATATTATATGTATTAACCCCTAATCTGCCCCCCCTACACCACCG
Source organism: Bombina bombina (assembly GCF_027579735.1). Taxonomy (NCBI): domain Eukaryota; kingdom Metazoa; phylum Chordata; class Amphibia; order Anura; family Bombinatoridae; genus Bombina; species Bombina bombina. Next base: position 904,142,340 of record NC_069503.1, read on the forward strand.
CCACTATAATAAACATATTAACCCCTAAACCTAAGTCTAACCCTAACACCCCCCCTAACTTAAATATTATTTAAATAAATCTAAATAAAATTTCTATCATTAACTAAATTATTCCTATTTAAAACTAAATACTTACCTATAAAATAAACCCTAAGCTATCTACAATATAACTAATAGTTACATTGTAGCTATCTCAGGGTTTATTTTTATTTTACAGGCAAGTTTGTATTTATTTTAACTAGGTACAATAGATTTTAAATAGTTATTAACTATTTAATAACTACATAGCTAAAATAAATACAAATATACCTGTAAAATAAATCCTAACCTAAGTTACAATTACACCTAACACTACACTATAATTAAATTAATTAAATAAATTAACTACAATGAAATACAATTAAATTAAAATTAAATAAAAGTAACTAAAGTACAAAAACAAACAAACACTAAATTACAGAAAATAATAAAATAATTACAAGATTTTTAAACTAAATACACCTAATCTAATCCACCTAATAAAATAAAAAGGCCCCCCAAAATAAAAAAAAGCCCTACCCTATACTAAATTACAAATAGCCCTTAAAAGGGCCTTTTGCGGGGCATTGCCCCAAAGTAATCAGCTCTTTTACCTGTAAAAAAAAATACAATACCCCCCAACATTAAAACCCACCACCCATACACCAACCCTACTCTAAAACCCACCCAATCCCCCCTTAATAAAACCTAACACTAACCCCTTGAAGATCACCCTACCTTGAGATGTCTTCACCCAACCGGGCCTAAGTCCTCAACGCAGCCGGGCGAAGTCTTTATCCAACCGGGCAGAAGAGGTCCTCCAGATGGGCAGAAGTCTTCATCCATGCGGCATTTTCTATCTTCATCCATCCGACAAGGAGCGGCTCCATCTTGAAGACATCTGAAGCGGAGCATCCATCCAGACCGACGACTACCCGACGAATGACGGTTCCTTTAAATGACGTCATCCAAGATGGTGTCCCTTGAATTCCGATTGGCTGATAGAATTCTATCAGGCAATCGGAATTAAGGTAGGAAAAATCCTATTGGCTGATGCAATCAGCCAATAGGATTGAAGTTCAATCCTATTGGCTGATCCAATCAGTCAATAGGATTGAGCTTGCATTCTATTGGCTGTTCCAATCAGAAAAAGACAAAAGCTGTACAGAAAATGTAGTGGAAAAAGCTTACGAAAAAGTAAAAAACACCATCAGGGATAGTCTTTTAAAAACCAAAACTACTAACATTGAAATTGAAAACAAAAATGCAAGCACCAGATATATATCACCACATATACAAATGGTGCTAAACAAATAGAGAAAATTTTAAACAAACATTGGGGAGTCCTGAAAAAAGATCCAGTATTAGTAAATATTCTCACTGTACCACCAAAAGTAACTTATAGGAAAAATAAGTGCATAAAAAACATCCTCGCTCCTACTACCCTAAATATATCAAAAATCAAAGAAAAAAGTCCACCAATTAATGGCTTTTTCAAGTGCGGAAGAAAAAACTGCGTGTGCTGCAGCCACATAAATAAAAATAAAGAAAGTAATAAATGGATTATTAACAATAAAGACGAACAAGTACCCATAGAGAGTTTTTTAAACTGCAAATCTGAATTTATAGTGTATCTATTAGAATGTTCATGTAAGAAATTCTATATAGGGCGTACAAAAAGAAGTCTTAGGAGACTAGTGTTTGAACATATAAACAACATTGAGGATGCCAATTCTGAATACGGCATCGGAAAACCCTTTGAAAAATATCACAATAAAAACACTGACAACTTCACAGTTAGAGCAATTGAACAAATACCAATCTCTAAAGGTAACGAAAGACTACTGGAACTAAGAAAAAGAGAAAGCTATTGGACTCACCGTCTAAAAATGTTGCAACCAATAGGTCTCAATAAAGACATTGGGGCCTATCTATCAAGCTCCGAAAGGAGCTTGACGGCCCGTGTTTCTGGTGAGTCTTCAGACTCGCCAGAAACAGAAGTTATGAAGCAGCGGTCGCAAAGACCGCTGCTCCATAACCTGTCCGCCTGCTATGAGCAGCTTTTCTTAACCTGTTCTATAGCCTGCCACCTAAAGGTTTTCACATGTTTGTGATGTATTTCAATAAAGTGTTTGGAAAGGGCAGAACATGGTCGTTCTCCTGAGATGTATGACAAGTGCTCCCTGATACGTGTGCCCACCTCCCCTACCTATATACTGTTTTTGACAAAGACTGCACTCAACTAAGTAGATAACATAGCTGGTAATATGATCACAAGAAGTGCAGATTTTTCTCCCACACCTATATGAAAATGTAACCAAGAACTAGCTCTACTTTTTTCAGTTTTTAACATACTGGGTGCTAAAATGTTACCAAATGTGACATTCCTTCTAGGAACAAACATGCAGCCTTTCTCAATGGTTTTTCTCAAAGTTTTATCGCCCATCAAGATAGGTACATTTTTCTTTATCACATCACATACCTCTTCATATTGATTTGAATATGAAGTGATAAACTTGGGCTTATGTTGATCCAATGATCGATCTCGCTTCTTAGATACATTATTCCTTTTCAATAAAGAGTCTCTACTCACTCCCTGAGTCTCATAAAAGGCTTTTTTAATTACACTCACTGGGTAGCCTCTCCGCATCATCCTGTCTTTCAAATTTCTGCTCTCCATTGGGAAGGCACCTTCCAGAGAACAGTTCCTTTTTGCGCGCGAAAGCTAACTTTTCGCTATGCCTTTAAAAACATGTTTAGGGTGGCTTCCTATAGAGATCTGAAATGATTTTAGCACTTCTTGCATCACCAAGCAGGGTGATATCCAGGAAATTGATCCTATCTTTCTGCCACTCAAAAGTGAACTGTAAGCCCACATTATTACAGTTGAGGGTGGTAACAAAGTCATTAGCCATAGTGGAATCAGAGGATCATACAATAAGCAGATCATCGATGAATCTCAGATATTTCACAATATAAAAATGAGGAAAAAGGAAAGGCACTTGTGTGTACCAGTATAGAACAGGTTAATCAACCTAGAATCCCCAATCCAGGGTACTCACATTTTTATGGAGCACTCAGCGCACCCTATTAGGAGCTTCTGTATTAGCAACTCCTTTATTATCCTATTTCACAATATAATCTGAGTAACAGCCACTACCTCCATAGACGTGTGTCCTCTCCCACCAACCCATGAAAAGGTTTGTGTAGGAGGGAGCAAATTTATCACCCATGGCGGTCCCATGCCTCTGGAGGTAGTAACGTCCTTGGAACACAAAAAAATTGTGCTCCAATATGAATCTGATAACTTTAATAATCAAACTCCTGGCCTCATCAGTTAAATCAGTATATAGACTCAAAAAGTAATCAATTGCTGTCAAACTATGAATGTGTGGGATAGAGGAGTACAGTGAGACCACATCAATAGTAAACCAACTGTACCCCTCTTCAGAAAACATAGGTTCCAATTGTGGCAAAGCATGTGTGGTATATCTAACATAACTAGGTAGCAGTTTTACCAGGGGTTGTAAATATTGAGCTACCCATTTTGACAGTGGCTCAAGTAATGATCCAATGCCTGCCACTATGGGTTTCCCCTTAACATTCGTCAGGCTTTTATGGACTTTTGGGAGGTGGTGGAAGATGGGAGTCACTGGACTATCCACCAAGAGGTGGTTGGCTGTAAGTAGATCCATGAGTCCCTCCTGTACCACCTCATCCAATAGGTGTGATAACTCTTTCTTAAACATTGCTGTAGGGTCCCCAGACAGGGTGAGGTAGGTATCTTTATCACTAAGCTGTCTGATAGCTTCCTCTATATAGTGAGCCCTGTCCATTACGACTAAAACGTCTGCCTTTATCTGATTGCCTGATTGCTATCTCTTTATTTGGAGATTTAATAAAGCTTCACACTTTTTATTAGTTAAATTCTGGGAGTTCAAATCTGAAATCTCAGTGAGTTTAGTAAGATCTTCTACTACCCTTTGGTGAAACACCTCCCACAGTTTGCCCCTCACCTGGATAGGATAGAAATTAGACTTGTTTTTGAGCTTAGGTTAAAGACTTGAAACCTGTAAATCATTTTGTTTAATACTTTCATGTTGGAGTTCTTCAAGAGCTATAATGGTGCAAGTATCCTTAAAATTCAAATTACTAATACTTGACTCCGCACCATTTAATGGTGACTTAGCAGCTATTTGTTCTGTTTGAACTTCACCAGCAAAACATTTTTAAGGGTCAAATCTCTTATCAGTTTATTAACATCTAAAATTGTCTAAAAAAGACTGAACTTCCTAGAAGGGACAAAACCCAAACCATAATTTAGAAGCTTAGTCTCAATATTGGTTAAAGCATACATAGATATGTTTATAACAGTATTCACTGATATTTCTTGGTTTTGGCCTATTTCCCCCTCAGTCTGTATCTCTGGGGGCCTAAATCCTCCTTGTTTGGGTTTCCTACTGTCACTTGGCCCCCTCCCTGAAATTGTTTGGGGGCCCTGTGAAAAACCTGAGAATCAGTACTATACTTAGTCAGTTGATTATGTGGTAATTTATTTTTAGTGCCTGTATGTTCCCCATGTGTTTTGGGATTGCTAGTCTTGGGTCTAGCCCCTAGAGAAGTATGGCCTTTTCAGATGCCCTTATTGGTATTACCTTAAACTGGGACATGCACTATTTTTTTGGGCTGCTCTTCCTCTTCTGAAACCTCCTCCTCTCCATAGGACCCCTCAAAACTTGAGGCAAATCTTTCTTCGTCTGTATTATCATTCTCTGAGTCTGTAAAGGTTACTTTCTTGTTAAGATCAGTAGTAGTTTCCTGTTAGACTTATTATACCTCCTATTTGGATATCTCTTTTGTTTATTTTTCTTACCACAAGGTTTATCTAAATCATTCTGATCATACCAAGATTTATTTCTCTGGCGACAACGCCAAACATAAACTAAACCCAAAGAGTAATCTTTCTGGTGTCATAGAAATTTGCTGTGTTTTACCTGAATAACCAGTCTCTTGGACTCATCTAGGGTTTGTTTGAATATGCTATCAAATTTGGTGTAAACTTCACACTGATTAAACTTGATCATATCAGCTTCAATAGTAGCTATCTTGGTTTTTACTTCACACAGTAAAATATCTTTATACTCAATGAGGAGGGAGATAAGAGTCAAAGAACAATCTGTAAGGGCCTGATTCCAACGATCAATAAAAAGTTGATCCTTTATGTCATAAGTTGGAAACTTGTTTAGTCTCAAGCCCCTAGGGATCATTTTTAGAGCCAAATATTTAGACAATATCCATTTGTCCCATTTCAATTTTTGTTCTTTTAGTTTAAGGTGCATGATTCTGAAATAAATCCCCCAATTTAGTTCTAGAGGAATCACAATTAAACACATCTTCCAAATCAAAAAGATCTAAATTATCTTCATTAATATCATTGAATGAATACATAGTATCCATGTCCTGTGCTTCATACATATTTCTGGAAGAAGCGGCCAACACCATTAGTAATAATAAATATAAATACTGGTAAAAAGATAACCAAACACAACAAATGTAATACACATAAGCCCTTAGTTAAAGAAAGTACTTAACCTGTGGGGAAAAAAGGCAAACAGGTGCACAAAAACGGTAGAAATAACAAAGTATGTAAGAAAAGGTGCTCACCATGTAAATACAAAACTCAGGCTGGTATGTCAAAGATTCGCTAAGTCGACATGTTTCGGCCTGTAACGAGGCCTTTATTAAGACTATTGATAAAGGCCTCGTTACAGGCCGAAACGCATCGACTTAGAGAATCTTTTACATACCAGCCCGAGTTTTGTATTTACATGGTGAGCACCTTTTCTTATATACTCCGTTATTTCTACAGTTTTTGTGCACCTGTTTGCCTTTTTTCCCCACAGGTACTATAAAGGGATCCCTGACTAACTCAGGAGATGGAACACCCAGCATTCATATACATCTGGATTATATATATATTTTCTTTGGATTCTCGTTGCATTTATTTGACTTATTCTAGACATTTGTATAGACTTTAATCTCTGGACAATCAGTTTTTGGACATTTACATTTATATTTTTTACTCACCTTTTACATTTTTTTACCCATTTTTGGCTGTTTTTTTCTGACATTTTCTTTGCCATGTCTTATACCATTTGAACCTGGGGTCACCTATATGGTTCTTTACCCACTGTTAACATACATGTATGCTTAATCCTTGTTTGTTTATTGTCTTCACGTATTGTTTTTATACTGTTTGTTCTTATATTGTCTGCACGGGCCAACTTTATCAGTTTCTTTATAATCTGTCTCCTTATGAATTGTACCCTATTGTATTAAATTGTGTATTTAACTCTCTATATCAAATTGTGCATTTAGCTCCTTGTATCACATTTTTTACCAATTTTTTATCAATTTTTTTATTATAGCTTATTTCCTTTAGCCTATTGTTATCCCAAGTCCCTCTTTTCACTAACACACTTTAAGATCTTTCTCTCTAGCGCACTTTAGCCTCCTCTGGGAGGCGCTCCTATATTCTCTTGACATCTTAGTTATTTGAGTGATTTGTTAGGTTTTCGCTCACCTTTAGTGAGCTTGTGTGCTCCAAAATTTGGTGTTGATCTCTATCCCTTTTTCCTATTTCCAAATGTATAGCACTGCCCAGCTTGAAAAAAGGCACAGGATTCCCAGCTCATACATCAACACTCACTGCAAAGTGCTTACCAGCACAGGACTTTTCCAAACTGCTGTAGCCTTGGCCATGGTCCAACCAGCTGTGTCTGTGAGACTAATTCGTAACCCTAAGGGCTGTAAGCTTTAATATTAAGGAGTAGACAGTAATAGTAATTTGAATTTTAAGGATACTTGCGCCATTATAGCTCTTGAAAAACGCCAACATGAAAATATTGAACAAGATGATTTACAGATTTCAAGTCTTAAACCTAAGCTCAAAAACAAGTCTAATTTCTATCCTATCCAGGTGAGGGGTAAACTGCTGGAGGTGTTTCACCAAAGGGTAGTAGAAGATCTTACTGAGCTCACTGAGACTTCAGATTTAAACTCCCAGAATTTAACTAATAAAGAGCGTGAAGCTTTATTAAATCTCCAAAAAAATGAAAGGATAGTAATCAGGTAAACAGATAAAGACGGAAGTATAGTCATAATGGACAGGGCTGACTGTATAGAGGAAGCTATCAGACATCTTAGCAATAAAGAAACCTACCACACCCTGTCTGAGGACCCTACAGCAAGGTTTAAGAAATAGTTATCACACCTATTGGATGTGGTGGTGGAGGAGGGACTCATGGATCAACTTACAGCCAACCATCTCTTGGTGGATAGTCCAATGACTCCCATCTTCCACCACCTCTTAAAAGTCCATAAAAGCCTGACCAATGTTAAGGGGAGACCCATAGTGACAGGCATTAGATCATTACTTGAGTCACTGTCAAAATGGGTAGATCAATATTTACAACCCCTGGTAAAACTACTACCTAGTTATGTTAGAGATACCACACATGCTTTGCAACAATTGGAACCAATGTTTTGGGAAGAGGGGTACAGTTGGTTGACTATTGATGTGGTCACACTGTACTCTTCTATCCCACACATTCATGGTTTGTCGGCAATTGATTACTTTTTGAGTCTATATACTGATTTAACTGATGAGGCCAGGAGTTTGATTATTAGAGTTATCAGATTCCTATTGGAGCACATTTTTTTGTGTTCCAAGGACGTTACTACCTCCAGAGGCATGGGACCGCCATGGGAGCTAAATTTGCTCCCTCCTACGCAAACCTCTTTATGGGTTGGTGGGAGAGGACCCACGTCTATGGAGGTAGTGGCTGTTATTCAGATTATATTGTGAAATATCTGAGATTCATCTATGATCTGCTTATTGTATGGTCCTCTGATTCCACCATGGCTAATGACTTTGTTACCACCCTCAACTGTAATAATGTGGGCTTACAGTTCACTTTTGAGTGGCAGAAAGATAGGATCAATTTCCTGGAAATCACCCTGCTTGGTGATGCGAGAAGTGCTAAAATCATTTCAGCTCTCAATAGGAAGTCCATTTCGGGAAACAGTTTATTGCATGCTATTCATGAGACTCGATGAGTGAGTAGAGACTCTTTATTGAAAGGGGATAATTTATCTAAGAAGCGAGATCGATGATTGGATCAACATAAGCCCAAGTTTTAAGTTATGTGATGTAATAAAACAAAAATTACCTATCTTGATGGGCGATAAAACTTTGAGAAAAACTATTGAGAAAGGCTGCATGTACGTTCCTAGAAGGAATGTCACACTTGGTAACATTTTAGCACCCAGCATGTTAAAAACTGAAAAAAGTAGAGCTAGTTCTTGGTTACATTTTAATGGGTCCTATAGGTGTGGGAGAAAAATCTGCACTTCATGTGATCATATTAACAGCTCTACATTATTTAAATCTCATGTCACTGGACATGAATTCTGTACTAGGGGATTTATAAATTGTAAGAATACCTATGTTATCTACTTAGTTGAGTGCAGTCTTTGCCAAAAACAGTATATAGGTAGGACAACAAGGGAGGTGGACACACGTATCAGGGAGCACGTGTCATACATCTCAGGAGAATGACCATGTTCTGCCTTTTCCAAACACTTTATTGAAATACATCACAAAAATGTCAAAACCTTTAGGTGGCAGGCAATAGAACAGGTTAAGTAACCACCTAGAGGGGGTGACAAGTTTCAGATAATGTGCAAACAGGAAACATATTGGATCTTTAAACTACAAAGTTTGTTGCCACTAGGCTTCAACTCTGAATTCGATATTATACATTTTTGGCAGAGGTGATGCTTTTTTCTTTAACTTAATTTAAGGTACATCTATAATGATATTGGGACTCTCGCCTATATTCAGTTGAGGAATATTGATGTTATGAATTCAGAACAGCCATGACAAGCATATATTCTTATTATCTTAATGTACATTTCGAGTATGCTGTAGATTATAGAGTAGATTATTGCTCTCCTTTTTCTATGCCATGGTATGAATTGTCCATGTACATATCAATCAATCAATGTGGGTATTTGTTTATGTCATGAAAACATATATCATTTTGAGTAAAATGGTTTTGTGTATACCCTAGACTATGTTGCCAACCAATGCTTAGAGATGTATTTGTTTGTTAAAATTATGGGTATGACTTCATTACTTATAGTTTGATATTGTGTTATTCTGCACAAATGACTGGTTACAGAGTTACATCCATAAGTAAGAGAAGATTTTTACTTATCTAATTACTGATGGGGTAGGGGTTTGCTAGATGAAACAGTGCTAGTAATTTCTCAGATCAACTAGTTAATATGATATGACATGTTAATAGGAGGGTTATCCGGGTACCAACTAGTTATATGTTTTGATACTGAAGTTACACTAACTCATGTATTAAGCTATTTTTCCAAACTATGTCTTTGTGTCCATAATATTGAATAGATCTATACTTTTAATACTTTATTGTTATTTGTATACAAAGTATAGTTTATATGTTCATATAATCTTCATCTATAGTTACTAATAAGTGAACACTAGTTTGTATGCATAGGGTTAATTTTCCTGGCTACTTGTTTTTAATCCAGTCAGGAGATGATGCATTCTGTTTAAATTGATGCTTCACATGTTAGAAATTAGTCTACGATTACGGTCTGGAAGACCGAAACTGGTCAGACTCTGTGCTGCCATGAATTTTTTCTACATGTCCTGTTGTTTTAACTGGAATAAAGCTACTTATCGTCATTTATAAGCTTCTCTTTTGAAACTCTTTATTTTTGCATTTGCTAAGTGGACAGTGGGGTGTCTACTCCTTAATATTGAAGCTTACAGCCCTTAGGGTTACGAATTATTCTCACGATACGAGCTTCTGAATACAAACAAAGACACAGCTGGTTGGACCACAGCCGAGGCTACTGCAGTTTGGAAAAGTCCCATACTGGTAAGCACTTTGCAGTGAGTGCTGATGTATGAGCTGGGAATCCTGTGCCTTTTTTTCAAGCTGGGCAGTGCTATACATTTACAAAGAGCAATAGTGGACGTTCCTTGACTCGGATATGGTTTTGTTCCTGATTGGCCACGGTCTGATCACATGATAGGCAGAGTAAGTGTAAGGACTCCTCTTTACTACTGGATGCATAGCGCATATATGAAACGCAAAGTGGAGTCAGCTATTTCTTCAAACCGGGTGAGTGAAGAGTTTTGTGTTTATGGACTTTGTTTCCATCACTTACCGGAACTTTACCTTCGCGTTAAATCCTGTTACTACCCATAAGTGGGTGGTGAGCGTGTTTCTGTGGTTCATACCACTCATCACAGGAGCTAGCGAAGGGTTGTGTTAAGATGCATACATGCCTTTAGGATGCATACCTCCATGTTGTACTCTATTTCCTAACCCCTAGTGGGAGCTTGGTGATTTAAGCTAGTTATCACCTCAAATAGAGCTAGTTGATAGTATATAAACACCAACGGCTCTAGGATGACCATATTTCACCTTGGTATGGCGCGCAACTTTAAAGCCTCACCCGGTAAAGTACTTGCGGCTTATTAATTGGCTGCATATCTGCATACACATGTGTGGACTTTGCTTGTTTATATATTATTCTTCTTCTTATTTGTGCATACTTTGGGAGAGTACCCAATTTTAGGAAGCTTTCCTCTATAGCGCATTCAAGTGGTTTTCTACCCTTACTTAAAATAAGAGAATAGCCTTGCAGAGAGCTGCAGGTAGAAGAGGAGATAAAAAAGAATAGTGAGTAGTTGCCATGCTACAGTAGTTGTGCTTAGCAGTTTAATGTACCTTTAAATATTACAGTAATATTTAGTGCATTGTCCAATCTTTCATTCACCCACATGATCCAATGGTTTGGTGTATTATGTGCCTCACACCAACACATCTGTGTAGTGTTTCCTCTTCTCTCACATGGCACAAACAAACCTTGTTTTACTTACACAATATGCAGAAAGCCTCCAAACCGCTAGAAAAATAGATTTTTTCTTCTGTTTCTCCAGTACCAGGGAAATTAGTGGTTATAGTTTAAAGGGTAAAGGAAGAACAAGTGTAACTTAAACTGTTTAAACTTTGGATAATTATCAAATTTTCCAACAATTATATGCCAATTGGGAATTGTGAAACTTTTGTTTATTAACCAGAATCTACTTTTAATTCAAATAACTCAACAGTAATGCCTCTACAATTTATGGGCTTTATTAGCAAATTCACTAAAGCATAATTTACATTTTTTAAGAGATACTGTTTTTTCCCCCTCAAAATTAAGCGAGATGGTGTGTCTGCAATTTAAGAAACAACAAGCTCTTATATAGCAAATCCTGAGTTGTTTTTTTACCCCAAAGACACCTGTACTGACAAATACCAGGCAACCCCCTCCATTTGTGCTTTTTTCCTTTTTACATCACCATTTACATATCTTGCGCACCATTCAGCAAAGGAGCACACGCTCCTCATAACAAGCAGCACCAGGATGCTTGGCAGAAGACAAACTGTACAATTGCAGTGTGACTACCATTTTATAAATAGCAAATAAGATCTATCTTAATTTATGCTTTCAGATTTAGCAATTATGATGCACTGCTTTGCAGTGGCAATCATCTTGCATTTGTGTCATCTGTCTTTTCTCGAATCATCTGGCACCACTTTGCTGATTTTTTTTTTTTTGGGGGGGAAGCAAAAATAGGTTGGGGAGCCTAGTATTTGGCTTTGGGATATTAAAAGGGGTTAAAAATCATAATATGCTGTATGAGAGCTTTCATGTATTGCAGCCACAAAGTCTCACTTAATTGTAAGACAAAATTGTTTATGTTTATTAACAGTTTAATCTACACTTTAGGTTGAGAAATGTAATGGATTTGTTTCATTGATAGTTTTTCGATGATTATTAAATCTATGTTCATTTTTTGTGTATGTCTCCAAAAGGCTGATGGGGAAAACCAGATATGGACTCCTTGCCCAATGTGCTTAGAGGGATATGGCTGCACATCACTGACGAGGCCGAGAAGGTCGAAAAGATCACCTGGGTTTGCCGTTTTCCTTGTTCAGAGGAGAATAACCTGTTATTTTAGGGCTGTACAGACCTTGTTAGGTGGGAATCGGGATCCTACTGATATACTACAGGAAAGTTTTCCTCTGTGAAAAGCACAGTTGGACAAAAAGAAGCTATTCCCAGGTGGCAACTGGGGGATAGAACAAGCTATTGAGCTGCTGTTTGTTCCTGGAAGACTGCTTCTCTTTCTGTTTTGCACTTATATACAGTATATGTCTATATATGTATACAAATGTATTTATGTGTTTATATGTGTATATATATATATATATATATATATATGTATGTATGTCTGTAAATATATATACAGTACAGGTAGAAAACCCTTTATCCAAACTGCTTGGGGCTGGAAAAAGTTTAGAATTAAGAATAGTTTGGATTTTGGAATACTTGTATCTTTCAAATGGGACAGTTGGGAAAAACAAGTGTAAACAACAATATATATTGGGGCCAATTTATTAATGTGTGAGCGGACATGACATGATGTAGCTTATCATGTCCGCCGAACATCGATAAATGCCGACAGCATACGCTGTTTGCATTTATCATTGCACAAGCAGTTCTTGTGAACAGCTTGTGCAATACCGCCCCCTGCAGATTCGAGACCAATTGGCCGCTAGCAGGGGGTGTCAATCAGCCCGATCACATAGGATCGGACGGATTGATGTCAGCGGCCTCAGAGCAGGCAGACAAGTTATGGAGCAGCAGTCTTTAGACCGCTGCTTCATAACTTCTGTTTTGAAACAGGGGCATCAAGCTCCATTCGGAGCTTGATAATTCGGCTCCAATATGTCATTTAGGCAATATTTAAATTTCATAAAACTGCTTATACATGCAAATAAAGCCGCTTGTTATCTGGCCCATAAACAGTAAAAAATAGATGCCCTGATTGGTTAGAAAAAAATAAAAGAGAAATATTTGAAATGCTATGGTCATTGCAAAAATAAAAATTAGTTGGCTAGATTCCATTTTTTTCTTTTTTTTTAGCATTTTAATCTAATATTTGAAACATTTTGTTGTAATTTTAGCTATAATATATTGGATATTACAGTATAAACGGGTTTAACATTCGTCCACAGAAAATAATTGTGAGACGTTAAATTGACATATACTGTATTCATCTGAGATACAAGCCTCTATAAGCATTTTCAGGTGCTATGATTAATCTTAAAAGATGTGTTTTTGCTTCTCTTCCATTTGCTTTTCACATAAAAAGACATTTTGACTGATATATGGCCTGAGGGAATTCTCCCATTTGTCAAAAAACCTTTCATATTCATGTTAAATACAGCAAAACTAGGGCATTTTTCCCTGCTTCATGGTTCTTTCACTAGATTTGACGTGTGATCATAGGAGCTTATAAGAACAATTTATCACTACTCTCTCGCCAAGTTCTGCAGCCAAAACCTGATTGAGAACTAAGAGGTAGAATCATATCTTTTCTATGCTGCTTACTCTAGGGGCTTATATCATTTTACTACACTTTATAAACAAAAACAGTTGCTACATTCTTGTAAATGTGTAGTAGTGAATTTTTGTATAGCTTGTAAGCCAAGAAACTGTAAGTACAAAAACTAAAATAAATAAATAAGTAAAATTAGTTGATTGCTTTTATTTTTTACCTTAAAAATGCAAGTTTGGTTTTATTGAATGTCACAGTAGAAAGGAAATCTGTTCACAAGTAGTGAATCCAATGTTTTTTTCCAGCAGAAGGTAAAACATCAAAGAAATATATTTAAAATGCTAAGAAAATTACTTACAAACACCTAGATTTATTATTTCATAAATAGGCGCAATGGGCTCCATAAAAAAAAAAAAAAAGATTAATTAAATACAAACACAGTATGGAGAAACAATAATACATAGCCATATATCAAGGTTATAATTTAGCTGTTTCCAATCTGTTTCTGCATCTAGTAACATAACATGTAAGCATTTGGCAGATTTATACATATAAGGACATAATGACATTTACTAACAATTACACAAGAAGTGATACAAAAAAAGCCATTTTAATGCAGTACAAAATAAACATGTTTGCTTTCCCTATATCCCACGGTAGGATTTTTTTTTCTCTCATTCCATCAATGAGACAACCCCAAACTTTATTTGATAACATTTGGAGACTTTTGTTTCCCTTAAAGGTTTGAAAATATAGACATATTAAGCATTAAAAAAACAAGTAAAAATATGAATGTTTGCCAATTTTGCCCTTTTTCCTGAAATTAACCAGTTCTGAAATGCAATTTAGCTACAAAAACATTCACATTTTATACTCTAGGAGAGTGGACACCAATGCTATTTACAACCTTGCTATGAGTGCTACATCAAGTCATTGAAAAAGTCTTTAGTAGTTTTATATAAACAACCATTATGAAAACCAATGGAAAATTCCAGGAGTTTTATCCGAGACATCTACAGTTGCTAAGGCAGTTACTAGCGCAGCACTTCACAGCAAAACCAACATAAAATCTGAATGGTCCAATTTTCTTTCAGTATGTAGGAAAAAGAACAATGTTCATTAAGGATTTTTTAAGAGTAAAAGGAAAGAAGCAAGACTATTTTTTTCCCAGAGTGGGTAACCCACAAACTCAAATGTCCTAAGTGCTTAGCAACTTGTATTTTCTAATAAAATCACATGATGCATCCATGAGAAAAGTTGCCCTTGCATTCCTCAGCCAAAAGTAGCTTGTATGCTTGTTGTTATTTTCAGGTTAGGTACAGTGCTTTGTCTCTCTGCATGTTTCTAAAAAAAGAAAAAAAAAAGAAAATTATCTTTTAATAAACATAGTTTATTAATTTATTGATTGTATCATAATGGAATATTTGCTGCATTTAAAAGAAGGTATTTAAAACACATTTGTTTTGTTTGTTATTTTTAATTTTATTGTTTACTAGAAAATATAATGCCCTTTTAAACATGAATAATATTTGACTACTGTAGCCATACTAGTCTAAATAATTGCTAATAAAACAATCACAAGAAAAAAAGTGCTATACATTTCTAGCACAGCTGAAATTGGTGGCACTTTACAAACTATACCAACAACAACAATATATTATTTTTAACTACAAGGAAAATGTTTAGCTGCACCTTTAAAAGCAGTGACAAGCAACCTATTATCATACAAGGCCACACCCAATCTCTTCCCTAACATGCATGGTCATATCTACAAACTACCCAGAATTCTGCCATGGAATTGATCAATG
The DNA here is from genome assembly GCF_027579735.1 of Bombina bombina. NCBI lineage: Eukaryota > Metazoa > Chordata > Amphibia > Anura > Bombinatoridae > Bombina > Bombina bombina. The sequence continues at coordinate 904,157,664 of NC_069503.1, forward strand.
GCACCTGTGTTACCTAGCTCCATCCTCAAGTCATCTAGTCTCGCTTCCCTTAAACCAGCCTTCAACTTCCCAGTCCAGAGGGCATTGGGACTATATTTGTGAGCTATGAAAAGTGGGCACCTTGCTTTATTCAAGATAACATAATTTTCTCTTGCATATTATGTTGTGATTACTTCCACAAGACCCCCATTGCAATACATTTGCAACCTGTATCTCAATTGTTACAGTACCTATTAAGCAGGAAACAACCTTAACACACAGAATACAATGAAACAGAAAAATTGGTAAATATTCTTATGTTCTAAAATGACAAATTCTTTATTTAATTCTCAGCTGCTTTATAATAGTTGAAATCCCTAGTCAAACAAAATCTATTTTATACTTTTCAAATCTACCTGATTACAGAATTCAGAAACTTTGCAGTAATTTCCCAGTTTGGTTTCTATGAGTAGATTTCTAAACGCTGACTTGTAGATCACAATACTGTTCTGTGATTTCACATTTCTCATTTGGCCATTAGGGATAGTATGGGCTCAAGTTAAATGAAATGTAAAAAATTGCTTTGCACAAGCATGTTCTGACCATTACAGTGGTCTCAATCTCTCAATTTAGCACAAGAAAATTAGTCCCTGTGTTAAAGGAACATTAATTTCAAAAGGAAGCTCAGGTTTTCTTATTTTTAGATCAAAAAAGTACTGTCTCACTAAAGAAAACACATCATTTGTATACATTTGTACATTTTCATTTCGGGTTTTCTTTCTCTGTTTTTAATCTATAAAACATTACCTTCACATTTACATCATATAACCACCATATTACCACCATATAACCATCGTATTACCACCATATAACCACCAAATAACCACCATATAACCGCCATATAATCACCATATTACTACAATATAACACCATATAACCACCATATTTCCACCATATAACCATCATATTACTAATATATAACCACCACATAACCACCATATTACCACCATATTACCACCACATAGCTACCATATTACCACCATATTATCACAATATTATCACCATATAACCACCATATTAAAACCACATAGCTCCTATATTACCACCATTAAGTGATAATTAGATTATTCTTATTTTCAACATGTCAATAGTTTTTAGATGTAGGCAGATAATCTGTCATTGGAATTAAAGAACTGCTTGTATATAAGGGAATCCCATTTCAGTAAGTGATCATGCATATTGTTAAAACTTAATAAGAACATAATAAATTTACAACAGTACTTAGAGTTTGATATAAAGTAAATAATAATATATTAATTTTAGACGTTGGTCAAAGGTGATCTATATATCCTTTTCAAGGCCTTTTCATGTATAAATACCAGAAATTTAACACTAGAGTGTGCTGGTTGATTGCTCACCCATTACTGCAGTAATCATTGTTCCATTCTAGTGTCTGTCCTGGAGGATTCCTGCAACCTGAACGAACATACTCCATCGCTTGTGAAACAACTTGAGCAGCTGTAGATGTCGGGTTGATAAGATTCTGATATTCAGGTTGAAGAGTAAATCCCTAAATAACAGTAAAACAGGAAAAATAGTGAAAAACAATATTCACTATGTTTAAAACATATACAAAATACAATAAGTTATAGCATCTTTGCAAAAAATACGTAAAGGAGAAAAATTGTATCTAGAAACAAGAACTCAGAAAACAGACAATCTTTATCTGTCTTTGAGAGATTTTTTTTCTTTATTATTATAAGTAGTAATAATAATAAACTCAAGGATACATTGCTTGTTCATTTTCAAAATATGCAACAAAATCTTTTTTTAAAAAAAAGACTGGTAGCAGGTGGTTGAGAGTTTTATTAGGCTACACCTATTCATGCATTGTTCTCTAAAACCCTTTTCTTCATTCAATCACAAAAGGACCATCTGCTTCTTTTTATTTGCACTTCTTTTTTTATACTAACAAAAAAAAAATGAAGCACAGCTCTGTACAAATTATTTGCACAAAGATAATGAGAAAAGAATAATAATCAAACCTCATGTTATATTAAAATTAAAACAAATATTTTTTTAACCATTTCAAAACACTATTTAATCTTTTTTTTAATAAAATTTGATAAATGAATGTACATCATGGTAATGTAAACTTAAATACTTCTGTGACCAAAATATAATTAAAAACAACAATATGTTTTTGATACTGGGGACAATCTCAAATTACAAAACTTTAACATATGACCAGAGAACACTATAGCTTAAAAAACAGTATTAAAAGGCAAAGGGGCGTAAAAACAAAAGTTCACTGACACATTCCTGACCTTGACATGTGTTCAAGAAGAATAGCTGGTCAGACATCACAAGGTCTTTTTAAAGTGACACTAAACTCAAAATGTTCATATCCTGCATAAATATAGCACAAAAGAAAAACACTAGTATCTTCTAGTTGGGAATGTTTATGTATAACAATAAGCAACCTCTGAGGAAGTAAGACCAATGTGATCTTATTAAATGTGCCAGGTTGTTACAGTTTTTTTCTCTCTACTGGATTTACAAGGGGAGTGCTAAATATCGCTCTCATGAAAATTTGTGCTCCACTGTGTAATAGCAGCGCATGCTAATGTGCACTGATAATAGAAGTTAACAGCAATGAGAACGTGAACTCGCGTTTACATTGCTGGGAAGCATTGTGTTCATGAGAGCACGCTTCCAAAGGATCTAATGGGAGCCTTGTCCTGATGACGTCACAGATGGCATCAGAACCTTGCTCAGTGAAGGGGGTAAGTAGCGCAGCGATGGGTAGCATTTTAAAATGTATGTATATGAATATATATTTATTACACATATTAACACATAAATATATATGTATATAGTCATATACATATATATTTACAGGGAACACACAGTTGCCATAGACTGCAATGTAAAGGCACTTTTCAGTTCTGTTTTTTCTAACACCCAATCCCACCAACTTTAGACCCTAAAAACTGCCGAGTGCAGATGTTTTTGATGTTAAAAAATGCTATTTTTTCAAACATTAAAAACTATAATGCCCTCTATTTTGAGGGCATTTGGGCCCTTTTAGAAAAGTAACCAGAGATCAGATCTCTGGTGAATTTTCTGAGTGATAATTGCTACTGCAAGCTCACGGGCACTCAATAATTTAGCACTCCACTTGTAATCTAGACCTAAATATTTAATGTATATATATATATATTACAAAGCAACGTAAGTTCCAAAAACGCTAACAGGAAAGTCGACTTTTTGGCTTATACTTAAAGGGCCACTAAACCCAAAATCTTTCTTTCATGATTCAGATAGAGAATAGAAATTTAAACAACATTACAATTTACTTCTATTATTTATTTTGCTTCATTTTTTAGATATCCTTAGTTGAAGAAAAAACAATGCACATGGTGAGCCAATCACACGAGACTTCTATGTGCATCAACCAATAAGCAGCTACTGAGCATATCTAGATATGCTTTTCAGTAAGGAATATCAAGAGAATAAAACAAATTAGATAATATAAGTAAATTAGAAAGATGTTTAAAATTGCATTCTCTTTCTAAATCATGAAAGAAAAAATGTGGGTTTCATGTCCCTTTAAGCATTTTTCAAGACTTCACATTTCATGTTGTTAATTCAGTATGTTGTAGCCATCATGGACCAAACATTACATCTCTATAATCATGGAGATACAATGTTTGGTCCATGAGGGCTATAACATACTGGTATAAACCAAGGTGTAGAAGTATGTCAAACGATTAGCAGTAACAGGAAACTGCTCACAATAAAGCCCACAGTTCAAGATCATGGACTAGATTACAAGTTGAGATTTATTTTTCATGGAATTTCTAGCATAAATTGCGCTTGTGTGAAAATACTACTGCAAGTATATTGCAAGCATAGTTTCGCTTGTATTACAAGTTTAAAGTAAAGTTTTGATGCTCGAGGGTTAGTATCACTCAAATGCAAATTAACAGAGCTAAAGCTAAACCGTAAGTCCCATTGTTATCAGAAACCCACAAGTTACACTTTATACAAATGCAAATCACTAATACAACAGCCATTCTGAATGAATACCCCTTACAATACAAGTGTTTACATTATTATTATTATTATTATCATTTTTTTGTATAGCGCAGCTAAATTCCGTAGCTATCATTTATACAGTGTGAAAGGACAAAATGAATTGGCATGAGTGAAATTAATCTTTTCACTCTCAAAAGTATAGCCAAACTTGTAAGTTGATTAGTCATAAATTTGAGCTGGGACATTATGGGTGTACCGTGCATGTGTCTATGATGTGTAATTTATATGAATTATACTGTAAAATGTTAAAAGGACAGTCAAGCCGAAATCAAACTTTCATGATTGGTAAAGGGCAAGCAATTTTTTTTTTTTAATCAAAGTTTTTTATAGAGGCAATACAAGAAAGAAAAAACAAAAACATAATATACATTTTGCATCGTTTTGGTAAATTTTGCATACATGACATTGTTTATCTATGTGAGAATGAAATATCATCATAAAAGAGAGCAAAGAGGTCTTAATACAAACATCACATATTCAGCTCTCCCAAAATACATAATACGTAAGGAAAGTAATGGGCATTGTATGCAAATGCAAAGTAAAATATTCATAATCTAGTGTTACCTCTTTTTCCTTTTGTTTCCTATTTGAACGCATAATAAACTTTTCATAATTTGAACATCCAGAAAAACTTATACATCTTATAGAGTGATAAACTAAGTATAATAGAAATGTAATTATTATCTGAGATTTTGCATAATATAGGAAGTCATAACAAGTTGCTCCTACTTAATGTACAAAATTAGAGAACAGGTCAGGGAGTGTTAATGTTCGACCGCCAGTGGACTAGCAACACTGCTATCAAAGCCGGGCAAGCAATTTTAAATATCTTTCAAATGTACTGTTATCATCAAATTTGCTTTGTTCACTTGATATTCTTTGTTGAAAGATAAATCTAGGTAGACTCATATGCTAATTTCTAATCCCTTAAAGGCCGCCTCTTAGCTCAGCGCATTTTGACAGTTTTTCGAAGCTAGACAGCGCTAGATCATGTGTGTCATATAGATAACATTGTGCTCACGCTGGAGTTATGAATAAACCAGCACTGATTGGCTAAAATGCAAGTCTGTCAAAATAACTGAGATAAGAAGGAAGTCTGCAGAGGCTACATACAATGCAATCACAGAGGTAAAAAGTGTATTAATATAACAGTGGTGTTTATGCAAAACAGGGGAATGGGTAATTAAAGGATTATCTATCTTTTTAAACAATTAAAAATTCAGATAGACTGTCCCTTTAATTATACATTTTTTCAAAGTTTGTTTATTGTAAAAAATGAGGTTTGTATTTTGGTGCTCCATTAATTAGTAGTGTAGGGTTAATTGTGATTTCTATATACAATCAAAGCATTTACCTGATACTTTAATATAAAAATTATTTAGTACTTTAGTAGATTTTTTTAAATTCACATGGAATTAGAGGCTTTTTTGTAGAAAGGATAATAACCCCCATAGAACTTCAAATCTGTTAGATTTAGAGAATTTAAAAAAAGGTATGACTTATATCATACCAAATGAGTAGCAGCAATATGCTGTCATCATACCAGTATGACTTATATCAAACCAAATGAGTAGCAGCAATATGCTGTCATCATACCAGTATGATTTATATCATACCAAATGAGTAGCAGCAATATGCTGTCATCATACCAGTATGACTTATATCATACCAAATGAGTAGCAGCAATATGCTGTCATCATACCAGTATGACTTATATCATACCAAATGAGTAGTAGCAATATGACGTCATCATACCAGTATGATTTATATAATACCAAATGAGTAGCAGCAATATGCTGTCATCATACCAGTATGACTTATATCATACCAAATGAGTAGCAGCAATATGATGTCATCATACCAGTATGATTTATATCATACCAAATGAGTAGCAGCAATATGCTGTCATCATACCAGTATGACTTATATCATACCAAATGAGTAGCAGCTATATGCTGTCATCATACCAGTATGATTTATATCATACCAAATGAGTAGCAGCAATATGCTGTCATCATACCAGTATGACTTATATCATACCAAATGAGTAGCAGCAATATGCTGTCATCATACCAGTATGATTTATATCATACCAAATGAGTAGCAGCAATATGCTGTCATCATACCAGTATGACTTATATCATACCAAATGAGTAGCACCTATATGCTGTCATCATACCAGTATGATTTATATCATACCAAATGAGTAGCAGCAATATGCTGTCATCATACCAGTATGACTTATATCATACCAAATGAGTAGCAGCAATATGCTGTCATCATACCAGTATGACTTATATCATACTAAATGAGTAGCAGCAATATGCTGTCATCATACCAGTATGACTTATATCATACCAAATGAGTAGTAGCAATATGATGTCATCATATCAGTATGATTTATATCATACCAAATGAGTAGCAGCAATATGCTGTCATCATACCAGTATGACTTATATCATACCAAATGAGTAGCAGTAATATGATGTCATCATACCAGTATGACTTATATCATACCAAATGAGTAGTAGCAATATGATGTCATCATACCAGTATGATTTATATCATACCAAATGAGTAGCAGCAATATGCTGTCATTATACCAGTATGATTTATATCATACCAAATGAGTAGCAGCAATATGCTGTCATCATACCAGTATGACTTATATCATACCAAATGAGTAGCAGCAATATGATGTCATCATACCAGTATGACTTATATCATACCAAATGAGTAGCAGCAATATGCTGTCATCATACCAGTATGACTTATATCATACCAAATGAGTAGCAGCAATATGCTGTCATCATACCAGTATGACTTATATCATACCAAATGAGTAGCAGCAATATGATGTCATCATACCAGTATGACTTATATCATACCAAATGAGTAGCAGCAATATGCTGTCATCATACCAGTATGACTTATATCATACCAAATGAGTAGCAGCAATATGCTGTCATCATACCAGTATGACTTATATCATACCAAATGAGTAGCAGCAATATGATGTCATCATACCAGTATGACTTATATCATACCAAATGAGTAGCAGCAATATGCTGTCATCATACCAGTATGACTTATATCATACCAAATGAGTAGCAGCAATATGCTGTCATCATACCAGTATGACATATCATATCAAATGAGTAGCAGCAATATGCTGTCATCATACCAGTATGACTTATATCATACCAAATGAGTAGCAGCAATATGCTGTCATCATACCAGTATGACTTATATCATACCAAATGAGTAGCAGCAATATGATGTCATCATACCAGTATGACTTATATCATACCAAATGAGTAGCAGCAATATGCTGTCATCATACCAGTATGATTTATATCATACCAAATGAGTAGCAGCAATATGCTGTCATCATACCAGTATCACTTATATCATACCAAATGAGTAGCAGCAATATGATGTCATCATACAAGTATGACATATCATACCAAATGAGTAGCAGCAATATGCTGTCATCATACCAGTATGACTTATATCATACCAAATGAGTAGCAGCAATATGCTGTCTTCATACCAGTATGATTTATAAGATACCAAATGAGTAGCAGCAATATGATGTCATCATACCAGTATGAGTTATATCATACCAAATGAGTAGCAGCAATATGCTGTCATCATACCAGTATGACTTATATCATACCAAATGAGTAGCAGCAATATGATGTCATCATACCAGTATGACTTATATCATACCAAATGAGTAGCAGCAATATGATGTCATTATACCAGTATGACTTTTATCATACCAAATGAGTAGCAGCAATATGCTGTCATCATACCAAGATGCACACAAATGCAAAGGGCTAGTGCATTTGTGGGTATTTTTGCAGCAATCTACATATCTGCTTAAGTGGGTGTAGTTGATATGGTTAATAATATAATATATTGGATCATTAAGGCAGTATTGGAAAATAAAATATGTCTATATTGCACTTTTAAAGGGACATTCCAGTCAAAAATGAAATGCACATAGATGATTTACATCTTTGAATAAAAAAACATATTTGCAATATACATACATTGACAAAAATGCTTCTAGTAAAAGTTATCTCTGGTTTAGTGTTAGCATTTTCCTCTGCATGTGCATGTGAAGCATAGCTAGATATTCTTTGTGCACCACAATTTTACCTATTGCAGCTACTCAGAGACCCAGTGGGGCTTGTTTTATGACAGCAATTAATAAGTGCTGTGTTTAAAATGCTGGTGCATGGAGCATACTAAAATACACGCTTGAAATAGATATAGCTTTTATTAGAACAGCACTATTCATGTTTCTCTCCTTATGGCCACAGAGTTTGCCACAATGTTTATAGCAATGTTATGCATAGTTGCAAACTTTGATGCCATTTAGTGTTTGTACCATTCCTTGGCAACAGTGCTTGCAAATATGTATAAAATTGCTATAAACATTGTTGCAAACACTGCTGCTAGATATATGCACTCCTGAGCTCACTTAGGATTACTCTTAAAAAATGATGCCAGAGAACTGAACAAAATTGATGATAGAAGTAGTTTGGAAAGTTGTTTTTCAATTGTATGGTCTATCAAATCCATTTAAAGGGACAGGCAACCCCACAATTTTAATTCATGATTTGAATAGAACATACAATTTTAAACAACTTTCCAATTTACTTTCATTATCAAATTTGCTTTAGTCTCTTGTTATCCTTTGCTGAAGGGACATCATTGCACTACTGGCAGAAAGATGAACACATCTAGTCAGCCAATCACAAAAGACAAATGTGTACAGGCACCAACTAGCAGCAGCTCCCATTAATGTAGGATATGTGCACATTCTTTTTCAACAAGGGATACCAAAAAATCCAAGCATATTTGAAAATAGAAGTTAATTTAAGTGTCTTGAAATTATATGCTCTATCGAAATCATGCAAGTTTAATTTTGACTTTCCTATCCCTTTAAGTTTACTTTTGACTTTACTGTCCCTTTAAGTTAGTATTTAACTATTTTAGTCTTATAAGGAACCCAAGATCAATATATTCTGAGAATGTGTCAGTCTTTATCAAGCAATTATGCAAGTTTCCAAATGATATAAACTGTCCAACCTCCAGTAATACCAATTTGCTAAATAGATGAAAAATACCTCAAATCAAATAACAAGGCAAATTTACTGCAAGTGTCTTTTTCATACAGGGGAGATTGGTTTGTCAAGGTCAACTTAAAAAAAAAATCTGGCAGAGCTCAGCTTCCATTTTTCTAGCCTGAGGAGAAATAAATGACTCCAATTTACATTGCTGAAAAGACACAATGATTGAAAATAGCTGTACATATATAGTGACTAAAAAATGAATAATGTGCCAATGTATTCAGCTAAGGATGGTTCAAATCATGCAACACACATTACAATGAGGCTATATAGTGGGCTAAATCATGAAAAGAATGTTTCATTAAACAACACAACATGTTTGTATTCAGTAAATAAAGGTCAGTGAGTGATATAGCAGACAGACACTTTCATAAGTTCTGAAAAAAATGTAATAACTGTTTCTATCACATTTGTAATACAACAACATTTCTAATATGACCTTGAAATGCAAAACATTTTAAATTCATATAATACTACTTTAAATGTAATAATAACACTTATTATTTGTTCAAATGGATTTCTATGATAAATAAAGATTTTTCAAAGGGTGTTAATGTTGTAGGTGGATAAAGAATAAAATGTATTGTTACAAAAACAGCTATAAGAGTACCAATATAAATTTGGAACCAACGTTATAAATGTCATTATGTCAATAATATTTTGTTTAAAATATGTTATGTTTTAGTTATTGTTTTATTAAATGTATTCAAATTAAATAATGTCAGTTATACCCATTAGCAAACTAAAAAATATAAACTCATAAAATGGATATATTTAGAAACTATTTTAATGTTTACATACCCAAGGATGTAATATTGGATGGCAACTTTCAGGTCAGCTCTGCATAGACAAAGAAAAACATTTGGAAGAATGCACTGTTGCGACAAGGGCTGGTATAACTGATTGACCCCATAAGTAAAGGGACAGGAAATCCCCAAATTTTCTTTTGTGATTCGGATAAAACATACTATTTTAATCATCCTTTTAATTTACTTCTATGATCAAATTTTATTTATTCTCTTATTATCCTTTGCTGAAGGAACACTGACAGCTAGCTGATCTAGAGAGCCAATCACGAGACAAATGTATGCAGGCACCAATCAACAGCTAGCTCCCACTAGTGTAGGATATGTCCTTATTCTTTATCCAACAAGGGATACTAAGAGAATGAAGCACATTTGAAAATAGAAGTGAATTTAAAAGTGTCTTAAAATGACATGCTCTTTCGGAATCATGCAAGTATAATTTTGACTTTCCTTCATCTTTAAAATGTACAGTTCTTCTTTGTTATCAGGAATTTGATAAAAGAAAGGAGCAATAAATTGACTTGTAAAAATGTCTTATGTAACAGGTAATAGAACATTTTGTGAGTGCCACATTGATTAGTTGTGAAAAAAAAGTCCAGATTCAAGAGAACATTTTGTTAAAGGAGGAGATATATGATTGTATCAACAACAAAATAATAGGCCTGTTTTGGAAGCAGCAAAAACATCTTACATCTAGAGCAATTAATGTTCAAGTGGGATCGTTAATTTGCGCTCCACTTGTAATCTAGCTCTAAATAATAAAAAAAAAAAACATAACTTGCATACGTGCAGACTGTTTGCCAGTACCTAAGATCGTGGTGACCAGTTGGGGGAGGGAGAAAAAAGTTGTTTGGTTGGCATCAGGTAGGGATCAGGGGGTGGGAGGTGTCAGGTGGGTGGCTAATCCCTACACTAGAGAAAATATTAACGTTACAAGCTAATTTATTAAAAATTTCACTGCCGGGAATTTCAGAAGTGTGGTGCACAGCTGCAATTAACCTTCTAATTGCCAAAGAAAGAATGTCAAAGCCATGCATGTCTGCTATTTCTGAACAAAGGGGATACCCTAGAAGCTTTTAAAACCATTTGTCTTATGACTGCAGTAGTTGTGTGTAAATAATTTTAGTGAGAATCCCAAAGTTTGAGAAAAAGTTAACATATTTTTGTATATGATCATATATGGCAGCCAAATAGTAGCATCAAATATACCAAAGGTCCTAGATCAATACATTGGGTTGTCTACTTCAAAATATATATTGTTTTCATACAGGGAGTGCAGAATTATTAGGCAAATGAGTATTTTGACCACATCATCCTCTTTATGCATGTTGTCTTACTCCAAGCTGTATAGGCTCGAAAGCCTACTACCAATTAAGCATATTAGGTGATGTGCATCTCTGTAGGGGTGTGGTCTAAAGACATCAACACCCTATATCAGGTGTGCATAATTATTAGGCAACTTCCTTTCCTTTGGCAAAATGGGTCAAAAGAAGGACTTGACAGGCTCAGAAAAGTCAAAAATAGTGAGATATCTTGCAGAGGGATGCAGCACTCTTAAAATTGCAAAGCTTCTGAAGCGTGATCATCGAACAATCAAGCTTTTCATTCAAAATAGTCAACAGGGTCGCAAGAAGCGTGTGGAAAAACCAAGGCGCAAAATAACTGCCCATGAACTGAGAAAAGTCAAGCGTGCAGCTGCCAAGATGCCACTTGCCACCAGTTTGGCCATATTTCAGAGCTGCAACATCACTGGAGTGCCCAAAAGCATAAGGTGTGCAATACTCAGAGACATGGCCAAGGTAAGAAAGGCTGAAAGACGACCACCACTGAACAAGACACACAAGCTGAAACGTCAAGACTGGGCCAAGAAATATCTCAAGACTGATTTTTCTAAGGTTTTATGGACTGATGAAATGAGAGTGAGTCTTGATAGGCCAGATGGATGGGCCCGTGGCTGGATTGGTAAAGGACAGAGAGCTCCAGTCCGACTCAGACGCCAGCAAGGTGGAGGTGGAGTACTGGTTTGGGCTGATATCATCAAAGATGAGCTTGTGGGGCCTTTTCGGGTTGAGGATGGAGTCAAGCTCAACTCCCAGTCCTACTGCCAGTTTCTGGAAGACACCTTCTTCAAGCAGTGGTGCAGGAAGAAGTCTGCATCCTTCAAGAAAAACATGATTTTCATGCAGGACAATGCTCCATCACACGCGTCCAAGTACTCCACAGCGTGGCTGGCAAGAAAGGGTATAAAAGAAGAAAATCTAATGACATGGCCTCCTTGTTCACCTGATCTGAACCCCATTGAGAACCTGTGGTCCATCATCAAATGTGAGATTTACAAGGAGGGAAAACAGTACACCTCTCTGAACAGTGTCTGGGAGGCTGTGGTTGCTGCTGCACGCAATGTTGATGGTGAACAGATCAAAACTCTGACAGAATCCATGGATGGCAGGCTTTTGAGTGTCCTTGCAAAGAAAGGTGGCTATATTGGTCACTGATTTGTTTTTGTTTTGTTTTTGAATGTCAGAAATGTATATTTGTGAATGTTGAGATGTTATATTGGTTTCACTGGTAAAAATAAATAATTGAAATGGGTATATATTTGTTTTTTGTTAAGTTGCCTAATAATTATGCACAGTAATAGTCACCTGCACACACAGATATCCCCCTAAAATAGCTATAACTAAAAACAAACTAAAAACTACTTCCAAAACTATTCAGCTTTGATATTAATGAGTTTTTTGGGTTCATTGAGAACATGGTTGTTGTTCAATAATAAAATTAATCCTCAAAAATACAACTTGCCTAATAATTCTGCACTCCCTATAGGTAACTAAAAACCAAAAGCTCTTATTACTGTTTAAAATGAATTATAGCAAAAATGCTAAAAATTCTCTAGTACTTGGTGTAAGTTATTCTCTGAAATTACCGGTAGCAAAGAAGTTAACATTGCTTGAGTGCAATCCATACCATTCATTTTTTTCTCTCATATTACAAGTCCAAAGTTATTTTTTATAGCTTAAGTAAAAGTCTAGTGAGCCCTAAAATGTGCATTTTGGATAGCCTTAAATCCCTCACATAATAGACTTCTATGGAGGTGTGAAGAAAATTCCATATTAGACAATGCAAAAAATCTATTTCTCATTTACTTCAGGTGCTGTACTTTTTCAAAGTAACTTAAGTATATATATATATATATATATATATATATATACATACAAAGAGAGAAGTACTCTACCAGGAACGAAGAACAGCTCATTAGCTAGTTATATGGCGATATATATATATATATATATATATATACATACGTACACACACCTTTGACCCATTCCCAGTCCTGCCCCCTTGTCATATACCATAACTTTATTAGTCTGTCTCTTAAGTATTGCCAAAGTATAACTTAAATCTTTTAATTCCTATTTCCGTCATATGACACACACAGTGGTTGGATGTTCATTGGACTTGTCATAAAAAAGTGGGCCGGGATAACATTGTACAATGATAGATTAAAAAAAAGAAAAAAAGCTAAACAAATACTTTTTTTTCCTTTTTTTTTTTATTAAAGAGAGCTTTTTTTTACAACATATCATGCAAAACATTTGATATTATTCAACGTTACATAGATTAGATTCCAAGTAGTCATCATCAAGGGTATACATATCTGGCAACATAAGAAAATAAGACATCTGGTAATACCAACAACCCAGATGACTGACAGTAGCGCATGTTGAAACTCTCTTAGCTTTATACAATTAACACTGTTAAACAATAACAAATCAAACATCAAACAATGCTTTCTATGAGACGAGATAAGTGTCTCATGAGATAAATACATTCAGAATTTAAAGAAGTTGGTGCGTGTGATGGGGTAGTGGTTACTTATTATTTGCTAACTATAATTGAGATGATTGGTCTTTCGGGGTGACGGGTCCGAATTAAGGATTATTTTTCTGAAGATTCCAAGTAGAACTTTGCCTCTAGAAAGAGGGGGAGTTTATTCCTTTTATAGAAGCCATACTGTTTTAGTGCAAGAGTTTCATTCATTTGTTCCTTCCACAAATGGTGTGTGGGTATAAATGAAGACTTCCAATATCGCACTATTAGGAGTTTTGCACTATTTCAACACAACTGTGTGAGAAGGGAAAGTATTCTGCATCTGCAGTTAGTGCTTTTATTCAGTAACGCAATTTCTGGTGTTAAAGTGAAGTCCTGTCCAAGTAGTATTTTCAGTGTGTGTTCTATCGCTTTCCAAAAAGTCAAGAGTTTGGGGAACTTCCACCATATGTGTGACATATTACCCGTGTCTTTGTATCCTCTCCAGCACGGTGGGGAAGAAAGAGGATAAATCTTGTGGAGCCTAGTAGGTGTCAAGTACCAGCGGAGAATGACTTTATAGTTTAGCTCTAGTAAACGAGCAGATGTGGAGGATCTTTGAGTGTTTCGGTATATGTTGGTCCAGTCAGATTCGTCTAGTTGTATACCCATCTCCCGTTGCCATTGTGTTGTATAGGGAGGGAGTGGAGTTTGGCTTGCTGTGTCTAATATCTTTTTGGATATTGAAAGGGATCCCTTGGGGGGTGTGGCCGATAGGCATTGATGTCCGAAGGGTGTTGGGGTTCTAGTGAGGTTTTGCTTAAGATGGTTGTGTTGTATAAAGTGATTTAATTGTGAATGTTTGAGCCAAGAGGTAACTGCCCCATTTAATACATTGTGGATGTTCGTTCGTGACTTTAACTTCCCCTGCTCTAAGGTTTCAATAATCGGGACTGTATAGGGGATATCCCGTGTTATCACTGGTTTCCCCTTTTATTCATATCCTCCCATAAACTCCATATTTGAAGATATTGGGGTCAGTGGGGAATAAGGAGTGGACATTTTCGGTGTAGTCAAGACCAAGTGATCCCAGCCACCAAATATGTGTCCAAAGATTTGTGATTTATAGCAGAGTGTGGGCCGTACATTTTTAGGCATCCAGCATAAAACACCAGGGCTTGTGGTTTTTAGAATCGGAGAGTCCAGGGAGATCAAGGCCTTATCTTCTTTTTTATTGTGCCAATCTAGAATCTGTTGTAGTATGATAGCTTTATAATAGGATTCAAGTTTAGGGACTCCCAATCCCCCCCTCCAGCGATCTATACATAGTTGCTGCATTTATACGAGGGCGAGTTTTGCCCCATATAAAGGTATTGATTAGTTTTTGTAATTGCAGGAGATAGGATTTAGGGAGAGAAATTGGTATAGTTTGAAATATGTACAATATTCTGGGGAGTATGGTCATCTTGATGGATTGCATTCTTCCCCACCAAGAGAGTGGTCTGTCCTACCATGTAAGTAGGGGCTTATAGTTATTGTCATAGAGTTGTGATATTTGAGATGTTAAATGTATGCTTAGGTATTTTAGTTTATCCGAGTGTGCTTTGTATGGGCAGATTTGGTGGAGACATCTAAATTCTTTCCCTGGCTGAGTTATATTAAGAACTTCAGATTTCTGTTTATTGACTGAGAAATTAGATAGATTACCAAAGTTATCGAATTCTTCTAATGGGGGGTAGGGAATCAATCGGGATGAGATTGTCAATAAGACATCATCTGCAAACATGAATATTTTGTATTCATTCTGCCCTATTTTAAGTCCAGCAATATTCGGATTGTTCCTGATATGGGATGCCAATGCCTCCATTGTTAATACAAACAATAGAGCGGAAAGCGGACAACCTTGCCTAGTACCGTTACAAATCGAAAAGCCCTGGGACAAAACTCCATTCCCTCCCACCCTTGCTGTGGGTGTGGTGTAGAGATGGAATATTCTTTTAATCATTTTTTCTCCAAAACCGAAGGAGTGCAACGTTCTATGCAAGAAAACCCAGTTCCGCCTGTCTCCGCATCAGTGGAGACCAGGACCATGGGTTGGTTATTTGCGTGAGCATATTCTATCAGGCATAAAGCTGATAGTATTGTCCCTGGTCTCCCTGCGTGGCACAAAGCCAGCTTGGTCAACATGGATTATGGAGGGCATAATGGGATTTAGCCTTCTGGCTATATTTTTTGCAAAACATTTTATATCTCCATTTAATAGAGCTATAGGGTGATAATTGCTCGGGTCATTTGCTGGTTTACCCTGTTTATGGATCCCCAAAATGTGGGCTTCTAATTGTTGTGGCGAGAAGTGTCCTTCCTGGTCTAGTGTATTGAACATTTTAGCTATATGCGGTGTTAATATTTGTCCAAACTGTTTATAATAGAGGTTAGTGAACCCGTCCGGCCCTGGGCTCTTTTACGTGGATAGACTTTTGATTGCTTCTAAGATTTCTTTATTATCAATTGGGATTGCAATATAGTTTCTGGGATCACTGGGAGTCAAGCCCTCTCTAGGTATTGATCTATCTTGGGGATGTCAGTAGACAAGTTGGTCGGGGGGATGTTGTAGAGATCAATATAGTAGGTGTTGAAAGTGTTGGCTATTTCTCTACAGTCAAAAGTATCCATATTATCTGTCTTGGTCATTTTGTGGATATAGCTTGCATATGTCTGTTTTTTTAAGAGATCTTGCCAGTAGACTACCAGCTTTATTGCCCTCAGTAAAGTATATTTTTTTAAGATAATTGGCCTTTCTATGTGCTACTTTGTTCAACAAGTTATTAAGGTTTTGTCTTGCTACTAGGAGGTTATTGGTGTTTGTGTCACTTGAGGGATTGCTCATGTGGGCAAGCTCAGTTTCACAAAATTGGCGCAACAGCTTGTTATATTCTGTCTTGTATGTTTTAACTAAGATAGCCTTTTGTATGAGGAATTCTCCCCTTATTACTGCCTTGTGGGCTTCCCATGTCGTTAATGGTGGGGTTTGGTCAGTGTCGTTGTGTTGGAAATACTCGCGCAATGTCAGAATCTTGAACAAGGGGTAAACTCAGCTTGTCTATACAAACATAATCCAGTCTAGAATGAGTTTTGTTGGGATTGGGGAAGATGGTGAACGTTGTTTGGGCTGGATGTTGGATCCTCCACACATCTAAGAGTGTAATAGAGCATAAACATTGCATGATCACCCTAAGGGAGTTAGGAGGGTGTGATGTTTTTGCTTTGGAATGATCCAAAGAGGGGTTAAGTATGACATCGAAATCCCCCGCCAAGATGACTGTACCCTTTGCTACACCTAGTATCTCTTTAGAAATAGTTCTAAAAAATTGTGCCTGGCCTGTATTGGGGCATAAATGTTTACAAACGTAATGGGTTTGTGGAAGAGGTCCCCAAACAGTATCAGGTAACGGCTGTTCTTGTCAGTGTGTTAAGTGTGCAAATTAAAGGGCAGGGAGTTATGGAATAGTATGCCTACTCTGTTTCTTTTCCTGACTGCATGTGAATTAAAATATCCTAGTAGGTAATGTTTTGTGGTAAACTTTGGATCAGACTGTTGCAAAAAGTGGGTTTCCTGTATGAAAAGGATTTCACTTTTCTGTTTATGAAACCAGTTAAGGGCTATGGATCTTTTTGTGGGTGAATTTAAGCCCTTGGCATTCTGTATTGTAAGTTTGAATTTACGATTGGCGATGACTAAATAAGTGGTGTAAAAGGTCTACTCAGGGGATTCCTATGAACCCCTACTGTATAGGGGTATGGCATGTATAAGGTTCTGTCATGTGCCAGGCGCAGCGGGTTCTGATAGGTGCAACAGTGAGATAGGTATGGTGTATAATTTAAGAGTGCAGCTCCGAGTGTGTGATAGTTTGTAACTAGATAGGATAAGTTAGGATTGCATGAAAACCCCCACTGGGGACAATTGTGTACAAGTAACCCTTTGGATGTATTCAAAGAACAAAAAGATAACAGAAAACAATATAAAATAACAAAAATTACAGTAACATTGCATATAACAACATACTTATTATGGGGGGGAAGTACTTCCTAGTTTACTACAAATGGTAAACTAAACAGTAAAGGGAACTTGGTTCTGAGTAAAGCTATGAATCTTATATTTTTACTAAGGTCCTAAAGAATGCTTTGCGAGCTGACGCTCAAGTCCTGGGGTTTATAGAGTTCAAGTAAGAGTAAACAATAACAGGTAAGCGGTTAAGCAAGCTACACACTCACTCCTTCCGTTCAGTCTCAGCTGGCAAAAGTGTCAGGCAAACTGGATCTCCTATCCTGCTAATCAAACCATAAAGTCCACCCTTGTTTGCAGGGAGGAAGAGAAAGTCATGTTGGATCGTTTGAAGTGGCTGATGAGCCGGAGGCCAAACTGGGTCTCTGTTTCTGTTCACCTTCATCCAGCTTGATCGCTGTGGCTTTGGGTTGCCAGGCCTTGTCGAATCCCCATTATTGACAGGCTGGTTTAGGCAGGCAGGCTTCGGCTGCGGGATGTTCAATTACTTGCAGAATTGTTTAAGATCATCCGGAGATCTATAGATAGCCACGTGGGAGCCTGAGATCACTTTTATGCAGAATGGGAATCCCCACCTATAGGGTATCTTTAGGTCCTGCAGGTGGGTTGTAAGATATTTAGCTTCCCTTCGCTTATCAAATGTTATTGGACTTAAGTCTGCAAGTATTTGAAGGCCATCTCCCTCATACAATATATGCCTGGTCTTCTTTGTGACACTCATGATATTCTCCTTATCTGCGTAGAGCTGGAACTTGAGTATGATGTCCCTGGGAGGCTTATCATCTGGTGGTTTTGGCCGAAGTGCCCTGTGTGCCCGTTGCAAGGGCAGGTCAGGCATACCGGCATCTTGAAGGAGTGATTGGAAGAGGCCCTGCAGGTGTTGTGGTATTAAGTTTGCTGTTATCTTTTCAGATATGCCTCTTATTCTAATGTTACTACACCGACCTCTATTGTCGAGGTCTTCAATGTGTGATTGCATTTGGTGCAGCATGGAGTCTTGTATAGTTGCAGCAAGATTTTGTAGGTCACTGTCATTATTAATTTGCTCTATGTTTTCTTCCAAAAATGCGACCCTATCACCTAGATCAGAAAGGTCTTTTTTTTACTTCTGCTAGGCCTTCTTTTATCATCCTCCCAACGTTAGATAAGAAAGAAGAAAAGTCTGCTTTGGTGGGTAGGTTTTCAATATCGGCTTTAGTGAGCGGATCATGGTCTCGTTGAGCTGGCAAGCTAGCCTCTGGGTCTAAGGCCTCCATATCTTGTTCCTGCGTGTGTACAAGGCTCACATCAGGTGTTTCAAGTACTTTGAAAAAGTTATTCAGCTTTGGGTTATATATAGATCCTTAGATATAAGGTTATATATAGATAATTTGGTTATAAGGTTATATATAGATAATTTGTCCTGTCTGGGTGTTCTTCTAGATGACATTGTTTCAAGTAGTGTGATTTTCTTAGCGATATCAAAAGGTATAATAAAGATAAATTACAGTCAAAAGTTAGGAGTTCTGTTTACAGCCCGCAATCCACCTCTAGTTGGAGTGTAAATATTTATTAGAGACTTCAGGTGTGTAAAAGTTTGCAGGAAATTTGCAAAAATTGTTGCTTGGTTCCTCATGTGCTCTGTATTACTATGACGCTGAGATAGAGATTTCCACACTGCAGTGTGATATTTGTATGGCTCCCATCCCAGTCTATATGTTCCTCAGAAAATAGCTGTAGGTTTTTCCTACCTAGAGTGATATGTGCAGCCTTCCTTCACCTTTAACAGTACAGAGTGATAAAATTGCTGACAATGCAGTGCAGGGCTCTATAACGGTTGGAGCTTTAGCCATTAAAGAAGGAGCCTGAAATGTGGCTTTATTTATGGTGTCGGCTTGTGCTTTCACTTATTAACTGACCTGACTGATGTCTGCTGAGGTGTTGATCTATTGTAGTATGCGCTGATAGTTGAGTTAGTAACTGCATGGACACGCTGAAGATGGGGCCTAGGTCACATGGCCAGATGAGCAGGCAGAGTGGCGGTTCTTTTCTTTGCACAGAGCCATCAGCGGATCATGTGTGCCCGTTCCAAGGGTATCGGCATTTCGCGTGCTGATTTGCATGCAAGCCTGTCTATTGTGGGCTCTGTGCAGGCAGCAGGACCATTAGGATCCGTTTGGGCCATATTAGGCAATGGCCGGCTCCGCCCCCCAAAAATATACTTTTTTAATAGCACAGATTACATATACAGTATGGCATTTGATTAGCTAAAGTTTACCATCATTTTAAATCACCACTTGTAATGCAAGCACAATGAGAACATTAATAGTGCAATAAATATACCGAATATCACAAAGAAAAAAATGTGAAATAAATGTGATAACAAAAATCATAAAAGGAAAACCAAATAAAGTTCTGAATCAAGGATATGTATGTGTCCTCTGGATGAGTTTTTCAGCTTGTTAGCATTCCTCAGTGAGATCCCATAAAAAAGGAAACAGAAAATTGCAACATAGTGTGAATCTGTAACTGCACTTTGAGGAAGTAGTTGTTTTGTAACAAATGACTACTCACATTTGTTGGAGCTTTCAACTAAGCTCAAGAAAATGCGCACTCCCACTTTATACTAATGGGAAAACAGTACACTAGGCAAAACTTGGATACAAATTTATTTTAAAATATATAAAAGCATCACATAAGCCTTGATAACACCACAATGTAAGGGTACAAAAGCAGATATGCTGTAATAAATGCTTCAAATCGCCAAACTTGCAAAGAGGTAAATGGATCAACAGGAGTGTGACCGCTGAAACCAAAACCTCTTTAGTAGCAAGACAATAGCGCTAAGCCCCCAGGTGTCCTGGCTAGTGTAGAGACGCGATAAAACTCAATATAGAACAGTTCACTTCCGACGTACGTTTCGCTGGTATGCTTTGTATTCCTTGACTTTTTGTGCACGTCGGGTTGTGCTTATATTATGAGTTTAAAGTAAAAAAACCCAGTGCATGCAAAAAGTTGTACATCAAATATCACGTTAACGTATTCTCCCATTGACTGTAATTGAGAGTGAAAACTGCAAAAAAAAACCCCACCAATATTTGCACACGAATCTGACCGCATTTATTCATGTGCACAAAACACAACATGAATTATGAATATTTCACATCCCAATGTTCTTCACATAGAAGAATATATTCTATTTCTTCTCAAATAAATAATGATATATATATATATATATATATATATATATATATATATATATAAAATTATTTTTTGATAAAATATATACCTATATATAGTAGTTGTGGGAGTCTGCACTCAATTTCTCATATGCGTAAAGTTAATTCTATAGAAGAAAAAACTAAGGGGACGCGCTACTAAAGAAACATGTGATGGTGTAAAAATCGTGGTGTATCTGCTTAAATAGAAAGTGGGTGTTGTGCAAATAAAGATAAAAAAAAAAAAATTGGTTGATAAGCGAATTTACAACTTAGCTCAGTGTGTGGTAACACCAACCACTATGGTGTGTTTAAGGCAAAATAATGTTTTAAAAGGAGAAAAAAATATATATAAAAATAAACATAAAAATCAACATATAACAAAACACTTGTGCAATTTGAACATATAAATATGTATAAGTGTCCCAGTGTCCAGTGTACTTGAAAAGTCCAAGACTTATAAGAGAGTGAGTGGAAACAGACAATGGGCAGTCCACTTCAAAATAAAGGATATGGTAACAATCAAGAGTTCGTGATAGAGAGGCTTGCTCCGCTTGTGTCCACGGTGTACTGGATCAATGAATCTGTGAGGATATAAAAGCAACAACGGGCGCCAACATAGTGTGAATCAGTTTACATCAGCTGAAAAATAAAGTATAAGAAATATACTCACAAGTGGAGTGGCACCTTAAATCAACAAGGTGCGTGCAGGCAGGCTGACATTCAAAACCAGCAGTCAGTTCGCTGGAGGTCTCACCCGGGAAACCTATGGATTGGTGAAGACAGGTGTGGCTTACGTCAGCTGTGGATCGTTTGAGAGGCCGGAATACCAGTGGAGAGGTGCAAACAACTGTGGATACTTTCTCCAGATGATCGTATTCGTGCAATCAGATTTTATCCCAAATGAAATGGTGATTGTCCAAATAAGGAAAAGTGTTCGATATCCAACCAAATATAAAATCAATAGGACATCAATATAAAATAGCAAAGAAACCGGGTCTGTATAAAAACAGAATATTTTATTTGCTACGCGTTTCTCAGTCCGTAAAGGACCGTTTCCTCAGGCATATACATAGGTGTTTCACAGGTGACTATTTATACCTGATAATGACCCGGAATCTAATCTGGAGGTCATCTCCAAACAATTATACATTAAGAAATATATTGTTAAAAACCAAGTAATAAAAGTGTCATATTGAGCATTGTTCGGAAATGATATACATGTCTTAAAAAAATGTATAAAGCTTTTTTGCAAGTGACTGTTTAAAAGCGTGTTTGCACTAGTGATGTGACCTGTAGTAATGTTACTGAAAATGCATCACCCTAACTAATATGCTCAGTAAGTGATCATTTCACAAGTAGGGTAGTTAGGAAATGGCATAATAACCATTCAAAAAAAGAGAACAGCGCTTTTTTTGTCTTCAAAATATTTTAAGCTTCAATAAAGTTCTAGGTTGGGCTCGAACTCTTGACCCTATGTGTGCTAGGTTTGTGTTTATCTAAAAGAGCTAATCAAATGTAATGACAAATTAGGTGATGTTGGTCTAGATATACCAGAAACATGCCAAAGTTATAGTATGAAAATAGATACCGAAAATTATACGGGTACCAATTTGTTGAACAATTATTATAGAGAGGCATCATGATATGTTACATGAATAGTATAATTGGACAATAACATAAAAAACATAAAAAACAATCCCCAAAAAAAAGAACAGCGCTTTATCTATCTTGAAAATAATTTGAGATTCAATGAATTTCCAGGTTGGGCTCAAACCCATGACCTTATGTATACTAGGTTTGTACTTATCTAAAAGAGCTAATTAGAAGTAATAACAAATTGTGTGATGTTGGTCTCGATATACCAAAGACATGCCAAAGTTATAGTAAGAAATAAAAGCAGAAAACTATCATAGTACCAATTTGTTGAACAATTGTTATTGCATAGCAACATGACTTGTTGCAAGAAGCAAACATGGTAATGAATATTAGATAGATGTTATTGGATTCTGAATGAGACTAAAAAAATACACTTCACTATGTATATTGTATGATGATTGTTAATAAAATAATATATTTGTGTATGCGGTATAGTGGTCGCGAGAGTGAGTTGAATTTAGCAATGAAGATAAGTGGTAGTGATGGTGTTGTAGTTGGAAATAATATAGGTCTGATGTGAAGAAAATGATTAATGGTGAATTTTTCACCGGTTGTGGGGTGGACACGAACTCGTGTCCTTGTGTATGGTAAACCTATACTTGGTCTGATGGGCTATCTGTGAATGACAGATTATATAAGGATCTGGGTTTACTAGACTCTGAACTGGTGGGTGGATCTTATATATTATTAAAAACTAATTACAATGTTTGGTCTGATTCATTCTCTTTGTATGTATGTACCTGAAATAATGTTTGGGTAATACAGATGTGTTTATAAAACCGGTGCAGTCTATTGATGTATACAAAGTAAAATATAAAATAAATTCTCTGTATTTGATGATAATGTGAATAAATTTAAATGAAAGCTGCCAAATCAACATTGGCATTCAAACCCTGGGGGTACAGTGTTTTGAGTTTGTGTATCCAATATGTTTCTAATTGTCTAAGTTTAATTAGACGATCGTAATCTGTCGAGGGGGGTACATGATCTATTGGAATGATTTTGAAAATGTCTGATCTACCATCATGTATCATTTCACAATGATTAGGAACACTATGGTTAATTTTACTTTTCTTACAATTCTTGCAGTTGCGATAATGTTCACCCCAACGGGTGCGTATGTTTCTAGTAGTACGTCCAATATATTGGACCCCACATACACAGTTTAAAAGATAAACAATGTACTTCGATTCGCAATTGAGACGATGTGAGATCCGGTAAGTAAGACCGGTGGTATTAGATTTAAATGTTTTTTGGGAACTGATAAATTTGCACATATTACATCCTCTCTTGCCACATTTGCACATATTACATCCTCTCTTGCCACATTAAATGATCACTTACTGAGCATATTAGTTAGGGTGATGCATTTTCAGTAACATTACTACAGGTCACATCACTAGTGCAAACACGCTTTTAAACAGTCACTTGCAAAAAAGCTTTATACATTTTTTTAAGACATGTATATCATTTCCGAACAATGCTCAATATGACACTTTTATTACTTGGTTTTTAACAATATATTTCTTAATGTATAATTGTTTGGAGATGACCTCCAGATTAGATTCCGGGTCATTATCAGGTATAAATAGTCACCTGTGAAACACCTATGTATATGCCTGAGGAAACGGTCCTTTACGGACTGAGAAACGCGTAGCAAATAAAATATTCTGTTTTTATACAGACCCGGTTTCTTTGCTATTTTATATTGATGTCCTATTGATTTTATATTTGGTTGGATATCGAACACTTTTCCTTATTTGGACAATCACCATTTCATTTGGGATAAAATCTGATTGCACGAATACGATCATCTGGAGAAAGTATCCACAGTTGTTTGCACCTCTCCACTGGTATTCCGGCCTCTCAAACGATCCACAGCTGACGTAAGCCACACCTGTCTTCACCAATCCATAGGTTTCCCGGGTGAGACCTCCAGCGAACTGACTGCTGGTTTTGAATGTCAGCCTGCCTGCACGCACCTTGTTGATTTAAGGTGCCACTCCACTTGTGAGTATATTTCTTATACTTTATTTTTCAGCTGATGTAAACTGATTCACACTATGTTGGCGCCCGTTGTTGCTTTTATATCCTCACAGATTCATTGATCCAGTACACCGTGGACACAAGCGGAGCAAGCCTCTCTATCACGAACTCTTGATTGTTACCATATCCTTTATTTTGAAGTGGACTGCCCATTGTCTGTTTCCACTCACTCTCTTATAAGTCTTGGACTTTTCAAGTACACTGGACACTGGGACACTTATACATATTTATATGTTCAAATTGCACAAGTGTTTTGTTATATGTTGATTTTTATGTTTATTTTTATATATATTTTTTTCTCCTTTTAAAACATTATTTTGCCTTAAACACACCATAGTGGTTGGTGTTACCACACACTGAGCTAAGTTGTAAATTCGCTTATCAACCAATTTTTTATTTTTTATCTTTATTTGCACAACACCCACTTTCTATTTAAGCAGATACACCACGATTTTTACACCATCACATGTTTCTTTAGTAGCGCGTCCCCTTAGTTTTTTCTTCTATAGAATTAACTTTACTATTATTCAGTACTCTGGTGTTCATCAGGGGACAGTCTCGCTTTATAATTACATCCAGTTTTATCTTCACACACTGATTTTTCTTTGACATATTATTTTTTCACTAAATAACACTAGAAAATCCACCAAATAACAACTAATACACATACTGGTTTTACTAAACACTCAAACACACATTGTTTTTTAGAATGCAGTCTAAGGATGATAGAAATAAGAAACGCTCCAACTACATTTTACAAAGTAGTACTGTGACCCTAGAAACATATTCTGACCCCAATGTACAAAAATCCATGAAAGATTTGTTCCATCTACTTGAAGAGGAACTAATGAAAGAGCACCGCCACTGGTGGGATTTAAAAACTTTAGAAAAGTATGTAGAAACTAAACAGATCCCTAGAGGTTTGCGAATTCTGAAACACTGTTCCTTTAAGGAAGACAAAGATCTTTTAGACAGTTGGTACAAAGCCCTAGATGAGTGTTCTTTTAGTCTAATTAAAATTTTAATTGATCACAGACAAAAACTCACTGATGAATGCAGTCATAATATAGAAAGAATTCAGAAAGATCTACAGACACATGCCAACAATCCTGAGTATCAAAAGACTCTTAAAGAAATTAATGATCGTACTGACAAATACCAGGATGAAATTGTTTTAAATAAAAGCAGGAAATTACAAAGGGACCAAATAGACTACAATAATGATCAAGTATACACATTCAATAGAATAGAGAAAGAGAAGTCTTTACCCGCACACAAGGAAAATATTAGGGTTCATCAAAACTCTTCTGTTTCTCATAATTCAGAAGGCCATAATTGGACTACGGTCCAAAATGGAAGCCACAAAAGAGAACAATTTAGAAATCAGAGGAATACACACCGTAATTACAGTGGTAATCATAGATATGGTCATCATGACCATAGACCACACTACTCAGAGAATCAGAGTAATTATGGACAAAGAATGTATCAACCCAATATAAATAGAAATACACATCATTATTCCCATGGGACCTATCAGAGCCAATTTAAGGAGAGAAATAATAACAGCTTTAAGCCACGTTACAACTCACCTTACCAAGGTCCTATGCCTTATTCACATTCTAACATACATAAAAACACCCACAACCAGGGCGTCCAAGATTTTTATCTACAACATAACCAAAAAACTTTGTTAGAAACACCACATGACCAGATACCTAAACCAAATATCTCTTTTGAACATCAGAATAGATATGGGGCTTTAGCATTGATTTCAGATGGTGAAAACACCCCTAGCACATCACATGGTTAGTCCTCATCTTTTTTAGAGAACGGCCACAATCAAAACAGATTATTTTTTCCGCACACCAATTTAGAAAACCAAAGAAAAAGACCACTCCCTTCAGACCAAGAGGTTCAAGAGGAAGGGGTCTTTCAGCCCAAAAAGAGAAACTATCCAAACTAGAACATGGCATATTCAATTTGTCATCACACATCCTAACTACCAATGAAAAAAGAGTACTCCATAAGGGCCTCTCTTATTGCCCACCCAATCCCCATAATTTATATCATTTATTTGTTGATGTGAACAAATTTACAAGGAAATTATCTCTGCAAAAATTTTTTGCACAAAAGAAACTCAAGCAACAAAAATATATACACACGGAAAACACACAGACAATCTTAGTAAACAATATGACTCCAAATAATAACATGCAAGTGATATATTCTGATACAGAGGGCCTAACCACTCATCTGTTTGATGATTACATACATACAGATATAAAGGTCAAATCACAATTTACACCATCTTTATCCACCAATCATTACATTGAGTTATTTCAAAGATCAGTTATTGAAGACTTAGAAAAATTATCCAAAAATCAAAAGAAACAATATTATTTTCACAAAAGTGAACAAATAGCTTTAAGCACTTTAGTTAATAACGAAAATTTGATAATCAGGGATGCCGATAAGGGCGGTGGCATAGTTTTACAGGACATTGGTGATTATTTACGAGAGGCTAATAAAATTCTAACAGACACCCATTATTATAGAGAAATCATGTTTAACCCCACTAGTGCCTTTTTAAAGGGATATAGCAATCTGATACAGAAAGGTATTACAACGGGTATTCTGAACAAAGAAGAAAAGGAATTTCTAAAAGTAACCAATCCAAGTGTGGCACACTATTACCATTTGCCCAAAATACATAAAAATCAAGTGAACCCACCGGGGCGCCCTATTATAGCGGGCATAGGCAATCTCACGTACAATCTATCCTTTTATATAGACCAATTTCTACAGAAATATGTGGTCAATTTACCCTCCTACATCAAAGACAGCACACATCTTTTATACCAACTCAAAAATGTCTGTAACAACAATGATCTTATATGGATCACTTGTGACGTGGGATCTCTTTATTCCAACATCTGTCACAATATGGGAATCAATGCGATCTCTGTTTTTTTTGGACAATGATCCATATATGCCTGATCTCCAAAAGGAATTTATTTTAGAAGGGATAGAATATATACTCAAACACAATTATTTCATTTTTCAGGACAAATTTTTCTTGCAAGTCAAGGGTACGGCCATGGGTACCAGGTTCGCCCCAAGCTTTGCCAATCTCTTCATGGGGATTTTCGAAGACCAATATATTTACTCCGCAGGCTTTTGGGCGAACCTGGTATTCTATGGCCGCTACATTGACGACCTTATCTTCATTTTAAGAGGGGATCTCACATCAGCCAATTCCATAGTTGAACACCTAAATACCAACCATATGGGTCTCACGTTTACAGCAAACATTCAGAATTGTACCATAGAGTATTTAGATCTACTGTTGAGCTGGGATAGCACAGGGAATGTTGTCTCCCAAACCTTCTTTAAAAAGGTGGACAGCAACAGTTACCTGGATTTTTCCAGTAACCACCACATGGGGTGGAAAAGAAATATCCCTTTCAGTCAATTCCAAAGAATACGGAGGAATTGCTCAGATATTAACACCTTTGAGTCACAAAGCAAGATTCTATACCAACGTTTTCTTGACAAGGGATACCCTATAGACCTACTTGATCGTTGTCTTAATAGAGCACGAGATCTAGACAGAAATCTCTTTTTTAACAAATTTGAAAACAAAACAACTAATTCCAGTGATCCCACTAGTGCTAAGGCAGATAGCGAACCTCTTTTTATAACACAATACAATAGTAACCACAAAAAAATTTGCAATATATTGTACAAACATTGGAACATTATCCAAAAGGACCCTTTATTGAAAAATATAGTTAAAGAAAGACCAAAAATCGTCTATAGACGGGCACCAACCCTTAGGAACAAATTAGCACCAAGTAAAAGGGTCAAACATTGCCAATCTTCTCTTAATAATCCGAAAAAAACTCTGAACTTTTTAAGATCATATGGTTCTTATAAATGTGGCAAGAGAGGATGTAATATGTGCAAATTTATCAGTTCCCAAAAAACATTTAAATCTAATACCACCGGTCTTACTTACCGGATCTCACATCGTCTCAATTGCGAATCGAAGTACATTGTTTATCTTTTAAACTGTGTATGTGGGGTCCAATATATTGGACGTACTACTAGAAACATACGCACCCGTTGGGGTGAACATTATCGCAACTGCAAGAATTGTAAGAAAAGTAAAATTAACCATAGTGTTCCTAATCATTGTGAAATGATACATGATGGTAGATCAGACATTTTCAAAATCATTCCAATAGATCATGTACCCCCCTCGACAGATTACGATCGTCTAATTAAACTTAGACAATTAGAAACATATTGGATACACAAACTCAAAACACTGTACCCCCAGGGTTTGAATGCCAATGTTGATTTGGCAGCTTTCATTTAAATTTATTCACATTATCATCAAATACAGAGAATTTATTTTATATTTTACTTTGTATACATCAATAGACTGCACCGGTTTTATAAACACATCTGTATTACCCAAACATTATTTCAGGTACATACATACAAAGAGAATGAATCAGACCAAACATTGTAATTAGTTTTTAATAATATATAAGATCCACCCACCAGTTCAGAGTCTAGTAAACCCAGATCCTTATATAATCTGTCATTCACAGATAGCCCATCAGACCAAGTATAGGTTTACCATACACAAGGACACGAGTTTGTGTCCACCCCACAACCGGTGAAAAATTCACCATTAATCATTTTCTTCACATCAGACCTATATTATTTCCAACTACAACACCATCACTACCACTTATCTTCATTGCTAAATTCAACTCACTCTCGCGACCACTATACCGCATACACAAATATATTATTTTATTAACAATCATCATACAATATACATAGTGAAGTGTATTTTTTTAGTCTCATTCAGAATCCAATAACATCTATCTAATATTCATTACCATGTTTGCTTCTTGCAACAAGTCATGTTGCTATGCAATAACAATTGTTCAACAAATTGGTACTATGATAGTTTTCTGCTTTTATTTCTTACTATAACTTTGGCATGTCTTTGGTATATCGAGACCAACATCACACATTTTGTTATTACTTCTAATTAGCTCTTTTAGATAAGTACAAACCTAGTATACATAAGGTCATGGGTTTGAGCCCAACCTGGAAATTCATTGAATCTCAAATTATTTTCAAGATAGATAAAGCGCTGTTCTTTTTTTTGGGGATTGTTTTTTATGTTTTTTATGTTATTGTCCAATTATACTATTCATGTAACATATCATGATGCCTCTCTATAATAATTGTTCAACAAATTGGTACCCGTATAATTTTCGGTATCTATTTTCATACTATAACTTTGGCATGTTTCTGGTATATCTAGACCAACATCACCTAATTTGTCATTACATTTGATTAGCTCTTTTAGATAAACACAAACCTAGCACACATAGGGTCAAGAGTTCGAGCCCAACCTAGAACTTTATTGAAGCTTAAAATATTTTGAAGACAAAAAAAAGCGCTGTTCTCTTTTTTTGAATGGTTATTATGCCATTTCCTAACTACCCTACTTGTGAAATGATCACTTACTGAGCATATTAGTTAGGGTGATGCATTTTCAGTAACATTACTACAGGTCACATCACTAGTGCAAACACGCTTTTAAACAGTCACTTGCAAAAAAGCTTTATACATTTTTTTAAGACATGTATATCATTTCCGAACAATGCTCAATATGACACTTTTATTACTTGGTTTTTAACAATATATTTCTTAATGTATAATTGTTTGGAGATGACCTCCAGATTAGATTCCGGGTCATTATCAGGTATAAATAGTCACCTGTGAAACACCTATGTATATGCCTGAGGAAACGGTCCTTTACGGACTGAGAAACGCGTAGCAAATAAAATATTCTGTTTTTATACAGACCCGGTTTCTTTGCTATTTTATATTGATGTCCTATTGATTTTATATTTGGTTGGATATCGAACACTTTTCCTTATTTGGACAATCACCATTTCATTTGGGATAAAATCTGATTGCACGAATACGATCATCTGGAGAAAGTATCCACAGTTGTTTGCACCTCTCCACTGGTATTCCGGCCTCTCAAACGATCCACAGCTGACGTAAGCCACACCTGTCTTCACCAATCCATAGGTTTCCCGGGTGAGACCTCCAGCGAACTGACTGCTGGTTTTGAATGTCAGCCTGCCTGCACGCACCTTGTTGATTTAAGGTGCCACTCCACTTGTGAGTATATTTCTTATACTTTATTTCTCAGCTGATGTAAACTGATTCACACTATGTTGGCGCCCGTTGTTGCTTTTATATCCTCACAGATTCATTGATCCAGTACACCGTGGACACAAGCGGAGCAAGCCTCTCTATCACGAACTCTTGATTGTTACCATATCCTTTATTTTGAAGTGGACTGCCCATTGTCTGTTTCCACTCACTCTCTTATAAGTCTTGGACTTTTCAAGTACACTGGACACTGGGACACTTATACATATTTATATGTTCAAATTGCACAAGTGTTTTGTTATATGTTGATTTTTATGTTTATTTTTATATATATTTTTTTCTCCTTTTAAAACATTATTTTGCCTTAAACACACCATAGTGGTTGGTGTTACCACACACTGAGCTAAGTTGTAAATTCGCTTATCAACCAATTTTTTATTTTTTATCTTTATTTGCACAACACCCACTTTCTATTTAAGCAGATACACCACGATTTTTACACCATCACATGTTTCTTTAGTAGCGCGTCCCCTTAGTTTTTTCTTCTATAGAATTAACTTTACTATTATTCAGTACTCTGGTGTTCATCAGGGGACAGTCTCGCTTTATAATTACATCCAGTTTTATCTTCACACACTGATTTTTCTTTGACATATTATTTTTTCACTAAATAACACTAGAAAATCCACCAAATAACAACTAATACACATACTGGTTTTACTAAACACTCAAACACACATTGTTTTTTAGAATGCAGTCTAAGGATGATAGAAATAAGAAACGCTCCAACTACATTTTACAAAGTAGTACTGTGACCCTAGAAACATATTCTGACCCCAATGTACAAAAATCCATGAAAGATTTGTTCCATCTACTTGAAGAGGAACTAATGAAAGAGCACCGTCACTGGTGGGATTTAAAAACTTTAGAAAAGTATGTAGAAACTAAACAGATCCCTAGAGGTTTGCGAATTCTGAAACACTGTTCCTTTAAGGAAGACAAAGATCTTTTAGACAGTTGGTACAAAGCCCTAGATGAGTGTTCTTTTAGTCTAATTAAAATTTTAATTGATCACAGACAAAAACTCACTGATGAATGCAGTCATAATATAGAAAGAATTCAGAAAGATCTACAGACACATGCCAACAATCCTGAGTATCAAAAGACTCTTAAAGAAATTAATGATCGTACTGACAAATACCAGGATGAAATTGTTTTAAATAAAAGCAGGAAATTACAAAGGGACCAAATAGACTACAATAATGATCAAGTATACACATTCAATAGAATAGAGAAAGAGAAGTCTTTACCCGCACACAAGGAAAATATTAGGGTTCATCAAAACTCTTCTGTTTCTCATAATTCAGAAGGCCATAATTGGACTACGGTCCAAAATGGAAGCCACAAAAGAGAACAATTTAGAAATCAGAGGAATACACACCGTAATTACAGTGGTAATCATAGATATGGTCATCATGACCATAGACCACACTACTCAGAGAATCAGAGTAATTATGGACAAAGAATGTATCAACCCAATATAAATAGAAATACACATCATTATTCCCATGGGACCTATCAGAGCCAATTTAAGGAGAGAAATAATAACAGCTTTAAGCCACGTTACAACTCACCTTACCAAGGTCCTATGCCTTATTCACATTCTAACATACATAAAAACACCCACAACCAGGGCGTCCAAGATTTTTATCTACAACATAACCAAAAAACTTTGTTAGAAACACCACATGACCAGATACCTAAACCAAATATCTCTTTTGAACATCAGAATAGATATGGGGCTTTAGCATCGATTTCAGATGGTGAAAACACCCCTAGCACATCACATGGTTATTCCTCATCTTTTTTAGAGAACGGCCACAATCAAAACAGATTATTTTTTCCGCACACCAATTTAGAAAACCAAAGAAAAAGACCACTCCCTTCAGACCAAGAGGTTCAAGAGGAAGGGGTCTTTCAGCCCAAAAAGAGAAACTATCCAAACTAGAACATGGCATATTCAATTTGTCATCACACATCCTAACTACCAATGAAAAAAGAGTACTCCATAAGGGCCTCTCTTATTGCCCACCCAATCCCCATAATTTATATCATTTATTTGTTGATGTGAACAAATTTACAAGGAAATTATCTCTGCAAAAATTTTTTGCACAAAAGAAACTCAAGCAACAAAAATATATACACACGGAAAACACACAGACAATCTTAGTAAACAATATGACTCCAAATAATAACATGCAAGTGATATATTCTGATACAGAGGGCCTAACCACTCATCTGTTTGATGATTACATACATACAGATATAAAGGTCAAATCACAATTTACACCATCTTTATCCACCAATCATTACATTGAGTTATTTCAAAGATCAGTTATTGAAGACTTAGAAAAATTATCCAAAAATCAAAAGAAACAATATTATTTTCACAAAAGTGAACAAATAGCTTTAAGCACTTTAGTTAATAACGAAAATTTGATAATCAGGGATGCCGATAAGGGCGGTGGCATAGTTTTACAGGACATTGGTGATTATTTACGAGAGGCTAATAAAATTCTAACAGACACCCATTATTATAGAGAAATCATGTTTAACCCCACTAGTGCCTTTTTAAAGGGATATAGCAATCTGATACAGAAAGGTATTACAACGGGTATTCTGAACAAAGAAGAAAAGGAATTTCTAAAAGTAACCAATCCAAGTGTGGCACACTATTACCATTTGCCCAAAATACATAAAAATCAAGTGAACCCACCGGGGCGCCCTATTATAGCGGGCATAGGCAATCTCACGTACAATCTATCCTTTTATATAGACCAATTTCTACAGAAATATGTGGTCAATTTACCCTCCTACATCAAAGACAGCACACATCTTTTATACCAACTCAAAAATGTCTGTAACAACAATGATCTTATATGGATCACTTGTGACGTGGGATCTCTTTATTCCAACATCTGTCACAATATGGGAATCAATGCGATCTCTGTTTTTTTGGACAATGATCCATATATGCCTGATCTCCAAAAGGAATTTATTTTAGAAGGGATAGAATATATACTCAAACACAATTATTTCATTTTTCAGGACAAATTTTTCTTGCAAGTCAAGGGTACGGCCATGGGTACCAGGTTCGCCCCAAGCTTTGCCAATCTCTTCATGGGGATTTTCGAAGACCAATATATTTACTCCGCAGGCTTTTGGGCGAACCTGGTATTCTATGGCCGCTACATTGACGACCTTATCTTCATTTTAAGAGGGGATCTCACATCAGCCAATTCCATAGTTGAACACCTAAATACCAACCATATGGGTCTCACGTTTACAGCAAACATTCAGAATTGTACCATAGAGTATTTAGATCTACTGTTGAGCTGGGATAGCACAGGGAATGTTGTCTCCCAAACCTTCTTTAAAAAGGTGGACAGCAACAGTTACCTGGATTTTTCCAGTAACCACCACATGGGGTGGAAAAGAAATATCCCTTTCAGTCAATTCCAAAGAATACGGAGGAATTGCTCAGATATTAACACCTTTGAGTCACAAAGCAAGATTCTATACCAACGTTTTCTTGACAAGGGGATACCCTATAGACCTACTTGATCGTTGTCTTAATAGAGCACGAGATCTAGACAGAAATCTCTTTTTTAACAAATTTGAAAACAAAACAACTAATTCCAGTGATCCCACTAGTGCTAAGGCAGATAGCGAACCTCTTTTTATAACACAATACAATAGTAACCACAAAAAAATTTGCAATATATTGTACAAACATTGGAACATTATCCAAAAGGGACCCTTTATTGAAAAATATAGTTAAAGAAAGACCAAAAATCGTCTATAGACGGGCACCAACCCTTAGGAACAAATTAGCACCAAGTAAAAGGGTCAAACATTGCCAATCTTCTCTTAATAATCCGAAAAAAACTCTGAACTTTTTAAGATCATATGGTTCTTATAAATGTGGCAAGAGAGGATGTAATATGTGCAAATTTATCAGTTCCCAAAAAACATTTAAATCTAATACCACCGGTCTTACTTACCGGATCTCACATCGTCTCAATTGCGAATCGAAGTACATTGTTTATCTTTTAAACTGTGTATGTGGGGTCCAATA
The DNA here is from genome assembly GCF_027579735.1 of Bombina bombina. Taxonomy (NCBI): domain Eukaryota; kingdom Metazoa; phylum Chordata; class Amphibia; order Anura; family Bombinatoridae; genus Bombina; species Bombina bombina. The sequence goes on from NC_069503.1 coordinate 904,192,826, forward strand.
TATTGGACGTACTACTAGAAACATACGCACCCCGTTGGGGTGAACATTATCGCAACTGCAAGAATTGTAAGAAAAGTAAAATTAACCATAGTGTTCCTAATCATTGTGAAATGATACATGATGGTAGATCAGACATTTTCAAAATCATTCCAATAGATCATGTACCCCCCTCGACAGATTACGATCGTCTAATTAAACTTAGACAATTAGAAACATATTGGATACACAAACTCAAAACACTGTACCCCCAGGGTTTGAATGCCAATGTTGATTTGGCAGCTTTCATTTAAATTTATTCACATTATCATCAAATACAGAGAATTTATTTTATATTTTACTTTGTATACATCAATAGACTGCACCGGTTTTATAAACACATCTGTATTACCCAAACATTATTTCAGGTACATACATACAAAGAGAATGAATCAGACCAAACATTGTAATTAGTTTTTAATAATATATAAGATCCACCCACCAGTTCAGAGTCTAGTAAACCCAGATCCTTATATAATCTGTCATTCACAGATAGCCCATCAGACCAAGTATAGGTTTACCATACACAAGGACACGAGTTTGTGTCCACCCCACAACCGGTGAAAAATTCACCATTAATCATTTTCTTCACATCAGACCTATATTATTTCCAACTACAACACCATCACTACCACTTATCTTCATTGCTAAATTCAACTCACTCTCGCGACCACTATACCGCATACACAAATATATTATTTTATTAACAATCATCATACAATATACATAGTAAAGTGTATTTTTTTAGTCTCATTCAGAATCCAATAACATCTATCTAATATTCATTACCATGTTTGCTTCTTGCAACAAGTCATGTTGCTATGCAATAACAATTGTTCAACAAATTGGTACTATGATAGTTTTCTGCTTTTATTTCTTACTATAACTTTGGCATGTCTTTGGTATATCGAGACCAACATCACACATTTTGTTATTACTTCTAATTAGCTCTTTTAGATAAGTACAAACCTAGTATACATAAGGTCATGGGTTTGAGCCCAACCTGGAAATTCATTGAATCTCAAATTATTTTCAAGATAGATAAAGCGCTGTTCTTTTTTTTGGGGATTGTTTTTTATGTTTTTTATGTTATTGTCCAATTATACTATTCATGTAACATATCATGATGCCTCTCTATAATAATTGTTCAACAAATTGGTACCCGTATAATTTTCGGTATCTATTTTCATACTATAACTTTGGCATGTTTCTGGTATATCTAGACCAACATCACCTAATTTGTCATTACATTTGATTAGCTCTTTTAGATAAACACAAACCTAGCACACATAGGGTCAAGAGTTCGAGCCCAACCTAGAACTTTATTGAAGCTTAAAATATTTTGAAGACAAAAAAAGCGCTGTTCTCTTTTTTTGAATGGTTATTATGCCATTTCCTAACTACCCTACTTGTGAAATGATCACTTACTGAGCATATTAGTTAGGGTGATGCATTTTCAGTAACATTACTACAGGTCACATCACTAGTGCAAACACGCTTTTAAACAGTCACTTGCAAAAAAGCTTTATACATTTTTTTAAGACATGTATATCATTTCCGAACAATGCTCAATATGACACTTTTTATTACTTTGTTTTTAACAATATATTTTTTAATGTATAATTGTTTGGAGATGACCTCCAGATTAGATTCCGGGTCATGATCAGGTATAAATAGTCACCTGTGAAACACCTATGTATATGCCTGAGGAAACGGTCCTTTACGGACTGAGAAACGCGTAGCAAATAAAATATTCTGTTTTTATACAGACCCCGGTTTCTTTGCTATTTTATATTGATGTCCTATTGATTTTATATTTGGTTGGATATCGAACACTTTTCCTTATTTGGACAATCACCATTTCATTTGGGATAAAATCTGATTGCACGAATACGATCATCTGGAGAAAGTATCCACAGTTGTTTGCACCTCTCCACTGGTATTCCGGCCTCTCAAACGATCCACAGCTGACGTAAGCCACACCTGTCTTCACCAATCCATAGGTTTCCCGGGTGAGACCTCCAGCGAACTGACTGCTGGTTTTGAATGTCAGCCTGCCTGCACGCACCTTGTTGATTTAAGGTGCCACTCCACTTGTGAGTATATTTCTTATACTTTATTTTTCAGCTGATGTAAACTGATTCACACTATGTTGGCGCCCGTTGTTGCTTTTATATCCTCACAATTTCTCATATGCAGCTACCAGGGTTTCAGGATCCAAATGTTTGCATTCACTTAGTAGAGAGGCAAACAGTAGTTTATTGTACACTTAAAGAAACTACTGTTTGCCTTTTATAATCCAGTGAGTGCGGATTTGCTTCCCAAACTATTTATTTAGCTGAATAATTGTAGAGGCCCACTTTTAAAACAAGTTTTTCAGGCAGAAGGATACTTTAATGGAAATTGACATGTAAAGGGAGGTTGACACCTCATAACTAATTTCTAACTAATTCCTTTGAAACATTTGTATGATACCAGACCCAAATTATGAGCCCTCAACTTGTCAAAATGCATCCCAGAATAAGAAAATGATGTGCCTTATGAAATGTGACAACATATAATTACACACATTCTTCACATTCTGGACTCATTTTTTTATATTTGTCTGATTAACAAATAAATGCAACCCTAATGTTATATTCAAACCAGTCATACATTTGAAATGAAAATGATAAATTTGAATAGTGAACTAATAACAAAATGTAGGATTTCTAAGGAAAAGGTGGTCTCTAATTCTGTCTTATTCTCCTTATTCCTGATTAATTCATTGTACCCTATAGTACTGTGGAGTATGTTGGTTCATTGCATATACAAATTTGGATTTCAGTTTTCTCTTGATAAATATTTCTATGCTCTGTCTAGAATAGTTTTGAGTTTCATTTTTTTTCCAATTTACTTATTTTATCAAGTTTGTTTTGCTCTCATTGTATTCTTTGTTGTAGGTAGGTAGCATGAACATGTATGGGTCACTATATTACAGTATACACTGCTACCATTCATTAAAAATGACTGCCATATGGTAATTGAGACACATGCACACTCCTGAGCTTGCCTACTTGCTTTTCAACAAAGAATACCAGGAGAACTAAGTAAATTTAAACTTCTGCTCTTCCTCTTCTGAGCTACTTGCATTCAGGTGTAACTGGAATAAAATATGAAAGCACCTTATGCAGGGTCTCTTAACAACAGAAAGTCACATTTTTATTTGTAAAAAAAGTATAAATAAGCTAAAGTCAAGTAATTACCTGCAATATTAACATAAACCACCATTAACGTAACCACTTGGCTGCAACACTTTTGTATTAACTGCAAAAAATATAACTCTTGAGTGAGACTTGAGAAGCTGTGCGCTTTAACACATGTTCTAAGCTATTCAAACCCTTGTTAGCTCCATTTGCAATATTCTTTTTTATAATGACATTACAGACCATGGTTTTTTTTAATAGACAAAGGTTAAGGCTATTCACAAGCAACTCAAGCAAAATCAATAGATTAATGCTCTACCCAATTAAAGGCTAGATGACAAGTGGAGCAGTAATTACTGCTACCACTCGAAGGTTAACTTCGCTAGAAGTTAACTTTCGGTGTGCATCAGGTAGTGCTGGTATTACAAGTCTAAAGTAAAAATGTTACGTTCGAGTTAAACCTGATGAACGCAAAAAGTTTACCACAGGATATCATGTTTGCACTATCACAATAACCCCATTGACTGAAATGGAGCAACAAAGTAAAAAAAAACCCCGAACATCTATACTCGCATGTAGTGATGTCGCAAACCTAAAATTTTGCGTTCGCGAACAGAGGACGCGAACTTCCACAACTGTTCGCGAACGGGCGAACCACCATAGACTTCAATAGGCAGGCAAATTTTAAAACCCACAGGGACTCTTTCTGGCCACAATAGTGATGGAAAAGTTGTTTCAAGGGTACTAACACCTGGACTGTGGCATGCCGGAGGGGGATCCATGGCAAAACTCCCATGGAAAATTACATAGTTGATGCAGAGTCTGGTTTTAATCCATAAAGGGCATAAATCACCTAACATTCCTAAATTGTTTGGAATAACGTGCTTTAAAACATCAGGTATGTACACGACTGTTACACCAGATATGAGTTGCACTGGGGTGACACTGTGCCCTGGCAGGCAGGCACTTAAACGCACACGTGTGAAGGAAACTGACTGCTATTATTTAACACAGTCAAAAAAGTGTTTTTTTTTTTAAATCTACACTACTGTTACACCAGATATGAGTTGCACTGGGGTGACACTGTGCCCTGGCAGGCAGGCACTTAAACGCACACGTGTGAAGGAAACTGACTGCTATTATTTAACACAGTCAAAAAAGTGTTGTTTTTTTTAAATCTACACTACAGTTACACCAGATATGAGTGGTGGCACTGGGCAAGTGGGCACAGTATACGCTGTGAGCCTGACACACACGCTGGCAGGCAGGCAACTGCAATTAGATTACACAGGGAAAAAAAAAAGCAGCCCTAAAAAGGGCTTTTTGGGGTGCTGTCCTTACAGCAGAGATCAGATGAGTCCTTCAGGACTGTAGTGGACAATGAATACACTAGCCTAGCTATAGATTTCCCTACTAAATCAGCAGCTACACTGTCCCTCCTCTCACTAACAATGCAGCTTCCGAATGAATCTAAAATGGATGCTGTCCAGGAGGTAGGAGGGTCTGGGAGGGAGGGTCTGCTGCTGATTGGCTGGAATGTGCCTGCTGACTGTGAGGTACAGGGTCAAAGTATTACTCAATGATGACAAATAGGGGGTGGATCGAACATCGCATATGTTCGCCCGCCGCGGTGAACGCGAACATGCTATGTTCGCCGGGAACTATTCGCCGGCAAACAATTCACGACATCACTACTCGCATGTTAAACCCCATCACAATAAGCCCCCTACTCTTATAACCCCTACACTGCTACACCCCTCTACATTTTTAAGCCCGCTACACTATTAACCCCTAAATCCTCCACATCCCCATCGCAAACTACTCTACTACACTATTAACCCCTAATCCGCCATATCCCCATCACAAACTACCCCACTATGCTATGTGATTGGTCGTTTGAATCTTATTGTTTCTCCTTTAATTAATTTTGCACCAAGTTTACACAGAAGAAGACTATCTCAATTCTTAATTTAATTATCAAGAAAACAGTAGGAGATTTTTCAACAATTATGGAGTAGAACGCTATTTTGCACCCCACATCAACTGATCAAAGGTACAGAATGAGCCCATTTAAAGAGGAAAAATATTACATTTTGGTAAAAGCAATTTGTTAACATTAACAACAACATATGTTAAACTGAACCAACCTGTTGCATTGTTGGTGAATGTAAAGCCTGGCCCTGCATTTGTAGCTGGTTTCCAAGGGACTGCTGCATTGAGAGTTGCTGGTGTTGCTGCATTTGCAGATGCTGATGAAGAGGTGGACTCATCTGGAGAGATGGTGGTGGTGACACAGCCATATTTGCAAGAGAAACAGTCACTGGCATTTGGTTGTTTGGCTTGGGAGCTATGTTCCTGTTCATGCCGGGGTGAATTGCAGATAAATGAGGGCTCATTACTGGCTGTTGGTGGTAAGGTGAACTGAGATACAGTGTAGAATGTGCTTGTGTGTGCCCATGAAACACTGGCTGTTTTGAATTAATCAGCTGAGATGGCTGTGAAGTTTTAACATCAACAGGATCATTGTAACTCTGTTGAAAATATAGTGACATATTAGTACGAAATAAATTATACCAAAACATTGTGCTTAACATTTGTTTTACAAAATTAAAATCTTATGATCCTAACAGCCATCTTGACACTAGTCATTCATCAATTATACCATTTATATTTAAAAAGACAACACATGCAAATTTCATATCATATGCTACTTTTTTTGATTTTGTTATGGTGTAAAGTAATTTATGAAGAGGATGCGGTTCACTCCTTAAAACTCAATTTTATTTCATCACTTAAAACAGAATAAAAACAGCTATTACAGGAAGATTCCCAGATGTGTGTGCTGCGCTTTACACACACATCTGGGAATCTTCCTGTAATAGCTGTTTTTATTCTGTTTTAAGTGATGAAATAAAATCGAGTTTTAAGGAGTGAACCGCATCGTCTTCATGATTGTATCTATATCTAGCGGGTTCTACTCCTGGGCTCTACAAGTTACTGTTGCAACCTGGAACCGACCCCTCCCACCACCAGATGATGCAATCCTGAGCGCCTGAGAATGCCTAACAGCACATCCGCAACTGAACACCAGAAAGCCAAGAAGGCAAGGGGTAAAGCACGCCTGGATCGTGTCCGTAGACAAAACGGTAACCGACTGTGCCTTGGCAGTAAAGACCGGACAAGTGATGGTAAGGGGCATGTCTTAAAGTGCTGGAGGTATTATTTTACTTTTGGGAGGTATCGCAAGGTCCAGGGGACACTCATTCGTATTGTGTCTTGCCCAGAATTTGGGAACTTTGTTAATAATTTACCGTTAACTTTCTCTTGAACTTTTCTTTTTGTAAAGTAATTTATGTATTTATCGTGAGCTTACATTTGTATCTCTTTTGGTCCTGCGTGTTTTTATTATTATTATTATTATTTGTTTTTTTAGAACATTTGGAAATCCTTGGATAACATTCCTAAACATTTTAAATTAAATAGTCATTTAAAAGGAAAAAATAGAATTGCAGGATATACTTCTATCAATGGATTTCCATAAAAAAACAGCACTTGCAAACATAATGTTATATTGCTTTTTGTGTTATGGTGTAATGCCTTCACTCAAATAAACAAAAATTAAACTAAATTAAAAAAAAAACAAACACTAAATTACAAAAAATAAAAAAAGATTACAAGAATTTTAAACTAATTACACCTACTCTAAGCCCCCTAAAAAAATAACAAAGCCCCCCAAAATAAAAAAATGCCCTACTCTATTCTAAAATAAAAAGTTAACAGCTCTTTTACCTTATCAGCCCTTAAAAGGGCCTTTTGCGGGGCATGCCCCAAAGTCATCAGCTCTTTTGCATTTAAAAAAAACATACAATACCCCCCCCAACATTACAACCCACCACCCACATACCCCTAATCTAACCCAAACCCCCCTTAAAAAACCTAACACTAAGCCCCTGAAGATCTCCCTACCTTATCTTCACCACGTCGGGTATCACTGATCCGTCCAGAAGAGGCTCCGAAGTCTTCATCCTATCCGGCAAAAAGAGGTCCAGAAGAGGCTCCGAAGTCTTCATCCTATCCGGCAAGAAGAGGACATCCAGACCGGTAGACATCTTCATCCAAGCGGCATCTTCTATCTTCATCCATCCGACAAGAAGCGGCTCCATCTTCAAGACCTCCGGCGCGGAACATCCTCTTCTCCCGACGACTAGACGAGGAATGAAGGTTCCTTTAAGTGACGTCATCCAAGATGGCGTCCCTCGAATTCCGATTGGCTGATAGTATTCTATCAGCCAATCGGAATTAAGGTAGGAAAAATCTGATTGGCTGATTGAATCAGCCAATCAGATTCAAGTTCAATCCGATTGGCTGATCCAATCAGCCAATCAGATTGAGCTTGCATTCTATTGGCTTAATAGGGTAGGGCATTTTTTTATTTTGGGGGGGCTTTGTTATTTTTTTAGGGGGCTTAGAGTAGGTGTAATTAGTTTAAAATTCTTGTAATCTTTTTTTATTTTTTGTAATTTAGTGTTTTTTTTTGTAATTTAGTTTAGTTGATTTAATTGTAGATAATTGTAGGTAGTTTAGTTAATTAATTTATTGATAGTGTAGTGTTAGGTTAGGATTTATTTTACAGGTAATTTTGTATTTTTTTTAACTAGGTAGCTATTAAATAGTTCTTAACTATTTGTACCTAGTTAAAATAAATACAAAGTTGCCTGTAAAATAAATATACATCCTAAAATAGCTACAATGTAATTATTATTTATATTGTAGCTATATTATGGTTTATTTTACAGGTAAGTATTTAGCTTTAAATAGGATTAATTTATTTAATAAGATTTATTTTATTTCGTTACATTTAAATTATATTTAATTTAGGGGGGTGTTAGGGTTAGGGTTAGACTTAGCTTTAGGGATTAATACATTTATTAGAGTAGCGGCGAGGTCCGGTCAGCAGATTAGGGGTTAATAAGTGTAGGTAGGTAGCGGCGACGTTGGGGGGGCAGATTAGGGGTTAATAAATATTATGTAGGTGTCGGGGATGTTAGGGGCAGCAGATTAGGGGTACATAGGGATAATGTAGGTGGCGGCGGTGTGCGGTCGGCAGATTAGGGGTTAAAAAATTTAATTATAGTGGCGGCGATGTGGGGGGACCTCGGTTTAGGGGTGCATAGGTAGTTTATGGGTGTAAGCGTACTTTAGAGCACAGTAGTTAAGAGCTTTATGAACCGGCGTTAGCCCATAAAGCTCTTAACTTCTGACTTTTTTTCTGCGGCTGGAGTTTTGTCACTAACACTCACTTCAGCCAAGACTCTAAATACCAGCATTAGAAAGATCCCATTGAAAAGATAGGATAAGCAATTGGCGTAAGGGGATCTGCGGTATGGAAAAGTCGTGGCTGGAAAGTGAGCGTTAGACCCTTTCCTGCATGACTCTAAATACCAGCGGCCGGACAAAACCAGCGTTAGGAGCCCTTAACGCTGGTTTGCACGGTTAACGCAGAACTCTAAATCTAGTCGATAGTTTCTAGATAAATCTTCCTTTTTTGTGGTGTGGTTTATTCATTTATTTCTGCTATGATTATTATATACAACTCTTCCGTGTTTTTTTTTTGTTTTTAAAAACATTTGAAAAGCCCTGAACTGTATAAAATGCATATACATTTTAAAAAAATATAACATAATACTATAGCGTTCAGAAAACCAAAAGCTATTTTTAAAAGTTTTAAAAGCGGGTTGCATTTTATATATATATATTACTCATAAAATCAGAAGCACAAAACTTTCTTACATAATTTTGTGCAGAACTACAATTAATTATTTAATAGCATCTTTTTTTAATAAGCAAGGTGGAAACATTTGGAATAATGTTTGGAATTGGTACCAAATACCAAAAATCTTTTCTTTTAAATTTGCAGATGCCAAAACCTTTCCTCAACAAACATCTGAAGTTCAGTCTGTGGGGCATATTTATCAAGGTCTGGCGGACCTGATCCAACAGTGCTCGCCGTATTCAGCATTGCACCAGCAGCTCGCAAGAGCTGCTGGTGCAACACCGCCCCCTGCAGACTCGCAGCAGGGGGGTGTCAATCAACCCGATCGTACTCGATCGGGTTGTATTGTGGCGATGTCTGTCCGCCTGCTCAGAGCAGGCGGACAGGTTACGGAGCAGCGGTCTTTGTGACCGCTGCTTCATAACTGCTGTTTCTGGTGAGTCTGAAGACTCGCCAGAAACACGGGGCATCAAGCTCCATACGGAGCTTGTTAAATAGAGCCCAAAGACTTTATCCTTACATGAGAAAACGAATCAGTGTCTGTGTTGTATTAGTTAGCTTTTTAGCTCATCTGCCTAGGACCCCATTGTTTGTGTTCTGTTTGTTCTTACCATGTAACAAATGCACATATACTACTTATATCTGTATTTCCATTACCATGAAATACTGAGAACATGGTCAGTACTATATAAATAAACTTACAGGCAAACATTATCTTGGTATACCTCTGGCACACCTTTAACTGGTAACCCATATCTGAACAAAGTGAGCAAAGGGTGGACTAAAAATCTAAGTTAAGAAAACATTTGCACATTTAACATATATCATTTTTGTTCAGTGTCATTTATTTTTCCAGATTTCCATGTGAAATGAAAATAGAAAAATCCATGCAACTGTGCCATAGTTTTAAAGACTATTTCATGTGTATAGAGTTTTGTATTGATAGAAATTGCTTGATGTTTACAGCCTATAATATGTTTTTTGTACAGTATTGATATTAAAGCAAGTTTACATTAACTAACCTATGATAAAATATTTAAGTTTCAGTAAAATAAAGCTAAAACACAAACTCATCCAGATATATTTCACAAAGATGTTAAATACATATCGGCTAGATTACAAGTTTTGCGTTATGAGTGAAAAAGTCTCATAACGCTGCTTTTTCACTACCGCTGCTATTACGAGTCTTCCAGGTATAGGTGTTTACTGCACACTTTTTTGGCCGTAACGCAACATAACTACCGAACCTTTCAAAAAGACCTTTTCCAATGGGACTTCCATAGCGCCAGTATTACCTGGTTATATTATTTCAGATTTGTTTTTAAATAAGAGTTTTGCCTGGGAGGCCAAAAACTGAGCGGTACACCTTATACCGTCAAGATTCGTTCCGCCATCTAAAGTCAGTAGTTATGAGTTTTATGCTACAAAGCTGTAGCATAAAACTCATAACTAAAGTGTTACAAAGTACACTAACACCCATAAACTACCTATTAACCCCTAAACTGAGGCCCTCCCGCATCGCAAACACTATAATAAAAATATTAACCCCTAATATGCTGCTCCGGACATCGCCGCCACTATAATAAACATATTAACCCCTAAACCGCTACACTCCCGCATTGCAAACGCTAGTTAAATATTATTAACCCCTAACTATACTAAAGTTATTAACCCCTAAACCTAATCCTAACCCTAACACCCCTAACTTGAATATAATTAAAATAAATCTAAATAAAAATTACTATCATAACCTAAATAATTCCTATTTAAAACTAAATACTTACCTGTAAAATAAAACCTAAGCTAGTTACAATATAACTAATAGTTACATTGTAGCTATCTTAGGTTTTATTTTTATTTCACAGCTAAGTTTCTATTTATTTTAACTAGGTAGATTAGTTAGTAATTAGTTATTAACTATTTACTAACTACCTAGTTAAAATAAATACAATTTTACCTGTAAAATAAAACCTAACCTGTCTTACACTAACACATAACATTACACTACAATTAAATAAATTACATTAAATACAATTAACTAAATTACAAAAAAAAATAAACACTAAATTACACAAAATAAAAAAGAAATAATCAAATATTTAAACTAATTACACCTAATCTAATAGACCTATCAAAATAAAAAAGCCCCCCCCCAAAATAAAAAAGCCTAGCCTAAACTACCAATAGCCCTTAAAAGGGCCTTTTGCAGGGCATTGCCCCAAATAAATCAGCTCTTTTACCTGTAAAAATAAATACAAACAACCCCCCCAACAGTAAAACCCACCACCCACACAACCAAACCCCCCAAATAAAATCCTATCTAAAAAACCTAAGCCCCCCATTGCCCTGAAAAGGTCATTTGGATGGGCATTGCCCTTAAAAGGGCATTTAGCTCTTTTTCTTTGCCCAAACCCCTAATCTAAAAATATAACCCACCCAATAAACAATAAAAAAACTAACACTACCCCCGAAGATCCACTTACAGTTTTTGAAGACCGGACATCCATCCTCATCAAGCCGGGAGAAGTCTTCATCCAAGTGGGCAGAAGTCCTCAACGAAGCCGGGAGAAGTCTTCATCCAAGTGGCAATAGGTTGTCCTCCAGGCGCGCAGAAGTCTTCATCCAGACGGAAACTTCATCCTTCCAATGCGGAGCGGCTCTATCTTCAAGACATCCGGCGTGGAGCATCCTCTTCATACGTTCCCAGCCGTACACTGAAGGTTTCTTTAAATGATGTCATCCAAGATGGTGACCCTTGAATTCCAATTGGCTGATAGAATTCTATCAGCCAATCGGAATTAAAGGTAAAAAAATCCTATTGGCTGATGCAATCAGTCAATATGATTGAGCTCGCATTCTATTGGCTGTTCCAATCAGGCTAGGGTTTTTTTATTTTGGGGGGCTTTTTATTTTGATAGGGCTATTAGATTAGGTGTAATTAGTTTAAATATTTGATCATTTCTTTTTTATTTTTTGTAATTTAGTGTTTATTTTTTTTGTAATTTAGTTAATTGTATTTAATTAATGTAATTTATTTAATTTTAGTGTAATGTTAGGTGTTAGTGTAAAACAGGTTAGGTTTTATTTTACAGGTAAATTTGTATTTATTTTAACTAGGTAGTTAAATAGGAATTAGTTAGTTAATGAAAGTAATTTTTATTTTATTTTTATTTTAATTATATTAAAGTTAGGGGTGTAAGGGTTAAACTTAGGGGTTAATATATTTATTTAGTGTTAGTGATGTGGGAGGCCAGAGATTTAAGGGTTAATAAATTTAGTATAGTGGTGGTGGCGACATTGGGGGCAGCAGATTAGGGGTTAATCAGTATAATGTAGGTGGCGGCGACATTTGGGGCGGCAGATTAGGGGTTAATAAGTGTAGGTAGGTGGCGGCGATGCTAGGGGCGGCAGATTAGGGTTTAATAAGTGTAATGTAGGTGTCAGCGATGTCAGGGGCAGCACATTAGGGGTGTTTAGACTCGGGGTTTATGTTAGGGTGTTAGGTGTAAACATACATTTTCTTTCCCCATATGAATCAATGGTGCTGCGTTACGGAGCTTTACGCGCCTTTATTGCAGGTGTTAGGCTTTTTTTTAGCTGGCTCTCCCCATTGATGTCTATGGGGAAATCGTGCACGAGCACATAAAACCAGATCAAAGCAGCACTGGTATTTGTGTGCAGTATGAAGCTCAACGCTGCCATATTGCCTGCTAATGCCTGTTTTTTTTTAAACCTGTAATAGCAGCGCTATTAAAGGTGAGCGGTGGAAATAACTTGCAAGTTAGTACCGAGCCGCTCATAACGCAAAACATGTAATCTGGCTGTATGTTTGTTATCAATTTTATTTTTTATTTAGAAATGGAAACATTAACCTCTATACAAACTCCTTTTAAAAAAAGACCTCTTTAGCTAGATATTTATAGGGAAAAAAAGCTTTATAATAAAATAATAATTCATATTTAAAAACAAATTTGAAATAATATAAGCTAAATGTTTAGTTTCTCATTCCTAGGTCCCTATAAAAACATTTAAATCCTCAAAGTGAATGATGTTATCTTAAGCTAAACTGCTAATTCTGGTTAGTGAAAAAGGCGATCAGTATGATTAATTGCATGTCCAGTGGCCAGAATTTTGATTGATCTGAGATGAACCCCTTGCGGAACCAACAGTGCATTGAAAATTCAATTAATGCAATTTGTGTAATGTTTGGAATAGGTCAGTTTAAGAATTGAATAAATACTACAATAGGAAATAACGGCACAAAATAATGTTTTTCATATATTTTTTTATTTACAAGCATATCAGAATGCTTGCAAATATACAGTGTTGTATTAATAGAACAGATTTCAGACAATTCTAAAGTATGGCTAGCTTTTTCACTAATTTATGATAGGTAAACTAGTACATGTTTGTTAATGAAGACAAACCCAACTAATAATATTAGTATTGACATATTACTGAGTTTTGTTCATAACCATATATTTAGGAATCAAACTAAAAACAGGGTAGATTGAAATTGTGGTGTTGATAATTTCAAACATGTTTTTTTATTGTCCAATAAGCCATTTTAAATAATCACATACTATACTTTAAGCATTATTTACATGACTTATTGGATGTCTTAGAACCTTCACTGCATGGGTCCAAACAAGAAATGACACCCTCTCCTACACTTAGTCTACTACAATATAAACCCAACTATAGTCAGGAAAGATTAAAGTTCAGCATATGGAAATGTATTGAGCGTACACTGATACCCAGCTAAAGATATTTTAAAATTCACTATTTGCCAGAATATGGTGTCCCTATGTGCCGCTCCTGTCAAATGAGGATTGGGTCCCATGGTCCCACCTGGTCCATTTATACAGCTGGAAATGCTTAGAACACAAATAAATTTAAGATATTGCATTCCAAACGTATCCCAATCCATTCAAATGTCCTTAATGTAATATTTGTATAGACTGTTGTGTCACATTCCTCATTACAAATGTAACCTCATAAAATCACCTTTGCATCATTATCATACAGCTCCAAATGACATTTACATATTTTAATTTGCAAATTCCAAAGCAACCATAACTCCCAACAACTGCAACACCTCCACTGCATGAAACCCATACAAATGCAATATTTCAAACAACTAATCTGGTAACTGCTGGAATCCCTTTACTGTTATAACCTAAAAATTCAACCATTTAAAGGGACATTGTACACTGGATTTTTCTTTGCATAAATGTTTTGTAGATGATCCATTTATATAACCCATTCGGGAGTGTTTTTACATTGTTTATTTAATGTTTTTATTGATGACATCAATCTTTATTTCCACCCACCCCAAAAATAGGAATCTTGCATCTTAATATACTTATCTTAGTGCAAAATATGAATTCTCCTCCAGATCGGCTACATATTTATAGTCTTCCTTGTTAGCTGACCCTTGTGGTGAAAGTCTTAAATATTTAAATGATCCTTAATTAGTTAGAGGAATATTCTGCTAACCAGCTGTATCCTCATCTGGAATGGCCAAGGAGCAAAACTTAGGTTATGTATTTTACCCACTTGCAAGGATTGAACACAAAAAGAAATGTGTTTAAAAACTAAAATGTAACAAAATAATGGCACTTCAACACCATGCCAATTCAACCATATTGTAAAATATGCTTAAAATACATGCACCTGCTATTTAAAATGAAGTGAATTGTGCCAAAGTTCCCCATATGCTAGTTGGCAAACTCCACTGTAAGCTATTGGACAAAAACAGACATTTGCCTCATAGACATGTTAGGTGCCTTGATAACCTTTCAAATGCAAATGGCTCCCCTAGCAGATAAGCTACATTGGACACACACTCCTGCTCTGACAATGTATGTTAGGGGAGTCATATGCACATAAAAAATAGCACAACAGAACTAATAAGCTTTCTACAAATAATTAGTGATAGTATATTTCAAATTTATCCAGCTCAAATTTAAAATGCACAATTATGCAATTCATATAGACTACATTTAAGTGATTATCCAGTTAAATACCAGAAATAAGACCTCCCTTTTTTCTTTATGTTCGGGATAATCTATGTTAGTGTACAAAATAAGAGAGTCTTTGGGGTCGATTTATTATGGCCCAAATGGGGCCAAATACTCCTGTTTCCGTGTGAGCCTTTAGGGTCGCCGGAAACAGGAGTTAAGAAGCAGCGGTCTAAAGAATGCTGCTCCTTAACTCGTCCACTGCTTCTGAGGCTGCGGACATCAATCCACCTGATCACATAAAATTGGGTTGATTGACATCCCTGAATCGGCAGGGGGTGGTATTGCACAAGCAGTTCACCAGAACTGCTTGTGCAATGTTAAATGCTGACAGCGCATGCTGTCGTCATTCAGCGATGTCTCTTGGACATGATACTCTACAGCATATCATGTCCGCCAGACATTGATAAATCGTTCCCTTTGTGTTTACCTTCTTGTGTTACTTGAAACCAATGGTACCACTTTTGTAAATTATGTCACTTATGTTATTAGTTCAAAAATATTTAAGTTATTAGTTAAATAGGATTGGGTGCAAAGTACCAATTGTAAAATCATATTCAGTATAAACCTTAAAAATAAGTTTTTTGCAACTTTTATTAAAATAACTTAAAATTGCTAAAATTACAAGAATGGACTTTATTGTATGATATGTGGTTCAGGAGAGTACACAAAGAAAAATGGTATCTGCGCTGATTATAACTATTAAGTCAGTAGGAAAAAACATAATTTATGTAAGAACTTACCTGATATATTTATTTCTTTCATATTAGCAAGAGTCCATGAGCTAGTGACGTATGGGATATACATTCCTACCAGGAGGGGCAAAGTTTCCCAAACCTCAAAATGCCTATAAATACACCCCTCACCACACCCACAAATCAGTTTAACGCATAGCCAAGAAGTGGGGTGATAAGAAAAAAGTGCGAAAGCATAAAAAATAAGGAATTGGAATAATTGTGCTTTATACAAAAAAATCATAACCACCACAAAAAGGGTGGGCCTCATGGACTCTTGCTAATATGAAAGAAATGAATTTATCAGGTAAGTTCTTACATAAATTATGTTTTCTTTCATGTAATTAGCAAGAGTCCATGAGCTAGTGACGTATGGGATAATGACTACCCAAGTTGTGGATCTTCCACGCAAGAGTCACTAGAGAGGGAGGGATAAAATAAAGACAGCAAAATCCGCTGAAAATAATCCACACCCAAAATAAAGTTTAAATCTTATAATGAAAAAAACTGAAATTATAAGCAGAAGAATCAAACTGAAACAGCTGCCTGAAGTACTTTTCTACCAAAAACTGCTTCAGAAGAAGAAAACACATCAAAATGGTAGAATTTAGTAAAAGTATGCAAAGAAGACCAAGTTGCTGCTTTGCAAATCTGATCGACCGAAGCTTCATTCCTAAACGCCCAGGAAGTAAAAACTGACCTAGTAGAATGAGCTGTAATCCTTTGAGGCGGAGTTTTACCCGACTCGACATAGGCATGATGAATTAAAGATTTTAACCAAGATGCCAAAGAAATGGCAGAGGCCTTCTGACATTTCCTAGAACCGGAAAAGATAACAAATAGACTAGAAGTCTTTCGGAAATTCTTAGTAGCTTCCACATAATATTTCAAAGCTCTAACTACATCCAAAGAATGCAATGATTTCTCCTTAGAATTCTTAGGATTAGGACATAATGAAGGAACCACAATTTCTCTACTAATGTTGTTAGAATTCACAACCTTAGGTAAAAATTTAAAAGAAGTTCGCAACACCGCCTTATCCTGATGAAAAATCAGAAAAGGAGACTCACAAGAAAGAGCAGATAATTCAGAAACTCTTCTAGCAGAAGAGATGGCCAAAAGAAACAAAGCTTTCCAAGAAAGTAATTTAATGTCCAATGAATGCATAGGTTCAAACGGAGGAGCTTGAAGAGCCCCCAGAACCAAATTCAAACTCCAAGGAGGAGAAATTGACTTAATGACAGGTTTTATACGAACCAAAGCTTGTACAAAACAATGAATATCAGAGATTTGTCCTTTCAAGGAACTTGCAGACAAACCTTTATCCAAACCATCCTGAAGAAACTGTAAAATTCTCGGAATTCTAAAAGAATGCCAGGAAAAATGATGAGAAAGACACCAAGAAATATAAGTCTTCCAGACTCTATAATATATCTTCCTAGATACAGATTTACAAGCCTGTAACATAGTATTAATCACAGAGTCAGAGAAACCTCTTTGACTAAGAATCAAGCCTTCAATCTCCATACCTTTAAATTTAAGGATTTGAGATCCTGATGGAAAAAAGGACCTTGCGACAGAAGGTCTGGTCTTAACGGAAGAGTCCACGGTTGGCAAGAGGCCATCCGTACAAGATCCGCATACCAAAACCTGTGAGGCCATGCTGGAGCCACCAGCAGAACAAACGAGCATTCCTTCAGAATCTTGAAGATTACTCTTGGAAGAAGAACTAGAGGCGGAAAGATATAGGCAGGATGATACTTCCAAGGAAGTGACAATGCATCCACTGCTTCCGCTTGAGGATCCCTGGATCTGGACAGATACCTGGGAAGTTTCTTGTTTAGATGAGAAGCCATCAGATCTATTTCTTGAAGTCCCCACATTTGAACAATCTGAAGAAATACCTCTGGGTGAAGAGACCATTCGCCCGGATGTAATGTTTGGCGACTGAGATAATCCGCTTCCCAATTGTCTATACCTGGGATATGAACCGCAGAAACTAGACAGGAGCTGGATTTCGCCCATACCAGTATCCGAGATACTTCTTTCATAGCCAGAGGACTGTGAGTCCCTCCTTGATGATTGATGTATGCCACAGTTGTGACATTGTCTGTCTGAAAACAAATGAACTATTCTCTCTTTAGAAGAGGCCATGACTGAAGAGCTCTGAAAACTGCACGGAGTTCCAAAATATTGATTGGTAATCTCACCTCCTGAGATTCCCAAACCCCTTGTGCTGTCAGAGACCCCCAAACAGCTCCCCAACCTGTCAGACTTGCATCTGTTGAAATTACAGTCCAGGTCGGAAGAACAAAAGAAGCCCCCTGAACTAAACGATGGTGATCTGTCCACCACGTCAGAGAGTGTCGTACAATCGGTTTTAAAGATATTACTTGAGATATCTTTGTGTAATCCCTGCACCACTGGTTCAGCATACAGAGCTGAAGAGGTCGCATGTGAAAACGAGCAAAGGGGATCGCGTCCGATGCAGCAGTCATAAGACCTAGAATTTCCATGCATAAGGCTACCGAAGGGAATGATTGTGATTGAAGGTTTCGACAAGCTGAAATCAATTTTAGACGTCTCTTGTCTGTCAGAGACAGAGTCATGGACGCTGAATCTATCTGGAAACCTAAAAAGGTTACCCTTGTCTGAGGAATCAATGAACTTTTCGGTAAATTGATCCTCCAACCATGATCTTGAAGAAACAACACAAGTCGATTCGTATGAGATTCTGCTAAATGTGAAGACTGAGCAAGTACCAAGATATCGTCCAAATAAGGAAATACCACAATACCCTGTTCTCTGATTACAGACAGAAGGGCACCGAGAACCTTTGTAAAAATTCTTGGAGCTGTTGCTAGGCCAAACAGCAGAGCCACAAACTGGTAATGCTTGTCTAGGAAAGAAAATCTCAGAAACTGATAGTGATCTGGATGAATCGGAATATGCAAATATGCATCCTGTAAATCTATTGTGGACATATAATGCCCTTGCTGAACAAAAGGCAGGATAGTCCTTATAGTTACCATTTTGAATGTTGGTATCCTTACATAACGATTCAATATTTTTAGATCCAGAACTGGTCTGAAGGAATTCTCCTTCTTTGGTACAATGAAGAGATTTGAATAAAACCCCAGCCCCTGTTCCAGAACTGGAACTGGCATAATTACTCCAGCCAACTCTAGATCTGAAACACATTTCAGAAATGCTTGAGCCTTCGCTGGATTTACTGGGACACGGGAAAGAAAAAATCTCTTTGCAGGAGGCCTTATCTTGAAGCCAATTCTGTACCCTTCTGAAACAATGTTTTGAATCCAAAGATTGTGAATTGAATTGATCCAAATTTCTTTGAAAAATCGTAATCTGCCCCCTACCAGCTGGGCTGGAATGAGGGCCGCACCTTCATGTGGACTTGGGAGCTTGCTTTGGTTTTCTAAAAGGCTTGGATTTATTCCAGACTGGAGATGGTTTCCAAACTGATACCGCTCCTGTGGATGAAGGATCAGGCTTTTGTTCCTTATTGTGACGAAAGGAACGAAAACGATTATTAGATCTAAATTTACCTTTAGATTTTTTATCCTGTGGTAAAAAAGTTCCTTTCCCTCCAGTAACAGTTGAGATAATAGAATCCAACTGAGAACCAAATAATTTATTACCCTGGAAAGAAAGGGAAAGCAAATTTGACTTAGAAGACATATCAGCATTCCAAGTTTTAAGCCATAAAGCTCTTCTAGCTAAAATAGCTAGAGACATATACCTGACATCAACCCTAATGATATCAAAGATAGCATCACAAATAAAATTATTAGCATGTTGAAGAAGATTAACAATGCTATGAGAATTATGATCTGTTACTTGTTGCGCTAAAGCTTCTAACCAAAAAGTTGAAGCTGCAGCAACATCCGCTAAAGATATAGCAGGTCTAAGAAGATTACCTGAACATAAGTAAGCTTTTCTTAGAAAGGATTCAATCTTCCTATCTAAAGGATCCTTAAAGGAAGTACTATCTGCCGTAGGAATAGTAGTACGTTTAGCAAGAGTAGAGACAGCCCCATCAACTTTAGGGATTTTGTCCCAAAATTCTAATCTGTCAGATGGCACAGGATATAATTGCTTAAAACGTTTAGAAGGAGTAAATGAATTACCGAAATTATTCCATTCCCTGGAGATTACTTCAGAAATAGCATCAATTTCTGGAATAACTACAGGAGATTTAAAAACCTTATTTAAACGTTTAGATTTAGTATCAAGAGAACCAGAATCCTCTATTTCTAATGCAATTAAGACTTCTTTAAGTAAAGAACGAATAAATTCCATTTTGAATAAATATGAAGATTTATCAGCATCAACCTCTGAGACAGAATCCTCTGAACCAGAGGAACCATTATCAGAATCAGAATGATGACGTTCATTTAAAAATTCATCTGAAAAATGAGAAGTTTTAAAAGACCTTTTACGTTTACTAGAAGGAGGAATAACAGACATAGCCTTCTTAATGGATTTAGAAACAAAATCTCTTATGTTAACAGGAACACTCTGAGTATTAGATGTTGATGGAACAGCAACAGGTAATGTAACATTACTAAAGGAAATATTATCTGCATTAACAAGTTTGTCATGACATTCATTACAAATAACAGCTGGAGGAATAGATACCACAAGTTTACAGCAGATATACTTAACTTTGGTAGATCCAGCACCAGGCAGCGTTTTTCCAGAAGTATCTTCTGACTCAGTGTCAATCTGGGACATCTTGCAATATGTAATAGAAAAAACAACATATAAAGCAAAATTGATCAAATTCCTTAAATGACAGTTTCAGGAATGGGAAAAAATGCCAGTGAACAAGCTTCTAGCAACCAGAAGCAATAAATAATGAGACTTAAATAATGTGGAGACAATAGTGACGCCCATATTTTTTTAGCGCCAAAAAAGACGCCCACATTATTTGGCGCCTAAATGCTTTTGGCGCCAAAAAAGACGCCGTATCCGGAACGCCGACACTTTTGGCGCAAAAAAACGTCAAAAAATGACGCAACTTCCGGCGACACGTATGACGCCAGAAACAGGAAAAAAATTTGCGCCAAAAAATTCCGCGCCAAAAATGACGCAATAAAATGAAGCATTTTCAGCCCCCGCGAGCCTAACAGCCCACATGGAAAAAAAGTCAAATTTTAAGGTAAGAAAAAAATTGATTTATTCATATGCATTATCCCAAATATGAAACTGACTGTCTGAAATAAGGAACGTTGAACATCCTGAGTCAAGGCAAATAAATGTTTGAATACACATATTTAGAACTTTATATAAAAGTGCCCAACCATAGCTTAGAGTGTCACAGAAAATAAGACTTACTTACCCCAGGACACTTATCTACATGTAGTAGAAAGCCAAACCAGTACTGAAACGAGAATCAGTAGAGGTAATGGTATATATAAGAGTATATCGTCGATCTGAAAAGAGAGGTAAGAGATGAATCTCTACAACCGATAACAGAGAACCTATGAAATAGACCCCGTAGAAGGAGATCATTGAATTCAAATAGGCAATACTCTTCTCACATTCCTCTGACATTCACTGCACGCTGAGAGGAAAACCGGGCTCCAACCTGCTGCGGAGCGCATATCAACGTAGAATCTAGCACAAACTTACTTTACCACCTCCATAGGAGGCAAAGTTTGTAAAACTGATTTGTGGGTGTGGTGAGGGGTGTATTTATAGGCATTTTGAGGTTTGGGAAACTTTGCCCCTCCTGGTAGGAATGTATATCCCATACGTCACTAGCTCATGGACTCTTGCTAATTACATGAAAGAAAAGGAGGATACACCAATCTCTCAACCAGTACAAAGAATATTATAGGGAATTCAGAGCCTAAACTAAGAATTCCTAACCCACAGTGCTTGGTAGCTTAAAATATTGTTCAGACAGATGTGACAACAATTTGCTTTACAAATAAAATAAAATAAAATTATACACCTGAGAATAGCCTATACATTGATCAGAGAGGCAATAAAATCGCTACAATGTAAATAATACCTAAATTGGATACATGCATTAATATACAATAAAATAATAAAGAAAATAAAAGAAAATAAAACAGATGATAAAGACGATAAAAAATTATTTCCAATCAAGACTTATGAGGTCAAACGAAGTGGAGCGGATTGCAAATATAATGATATCCACAGAGGAATCAGCGGAGAAGCTGGAACACACATGTGTCATTTATGTAATATGTTCTGATAGCTATGTCATTTATGTAATATGTTCTGATATCTATGTCATTTATTTAATACAATGTCGATGTGGCTTACATTACGTAGGGGAAACAGGAAGACCCCTACGTACTCATATTAGGGAACATGGTCTATTGAAAACTATACTTTGGAAAGAAATAGGTACCTCCCTGTACCAAAGCATTTTGCAGTTTGTAATAAAGGGAATCTGAATTACTTTTCTTATGTAGGGATAGAAAAATATAAGAAGAATTGGAGGGGAGGGACCCCCAGATAGAACTCCTAAAGAGGGAGACCAAGTGGATTTTTGATTTAAAGACTCTGCAACCGAATGGTCTAAATTTGAATTTTGATATTGGTTGTTTTCTGAATGACTAGAAGTAGAATTCTAATTAGTAATATTTTGGATTTACTGTATGGTTCATCCAATTTGTATTTGATTTGTTCTAAAATATGTAAGGTACCAACTACGTACATTTATTTCTTGAGTCATGTTTCTACCTATTCATCTGCTTTAGTTTGAACATATCGGGCAGAGGTATGGTGTCACTTAAATCCAATATTTGAGAAATTTGACATTTTTAAATAAAAAAATTGTCTAAAAAGAAACTTTGTATCTTAGATAATAAGGATCCAATTTTGTCTTAATTTGATCTAATTTTCTACTATCCTCTTTGAAGCTATTATTTATCTCCATTTTAGCCCCTTGTAATGAATCAATTTTTTTCCAATGTTTTCAAATTTTGTCTACTGGTATTTTCAGTGGTTACTATGGGCTCCTTACATTTTACATCCATTATTTTTCACTTATCATTCATTCATTCTTTTTCCCTTATCATTCATTCATATCTCACAATTTTATATTTTCATTTTCACTTTTATATGTAGTATTTACTAGATCCAAGTACTGTATGAACATATGAAATATCTTTCATTTGCTTTATCCAATTGAAGGTGCTGATTGTGGTGTTTTCAGTCAGATGTGATGTAATTTCTGATGAGACAAGAATTAGGTATGACATGTATCTATTCCTGTATAAACGTAATTAAAAGGAGATACAGGTAATATGTATATGTGAATTATAATTCTAAGCGTCTAAATTTTGCTTAGGGTACTGCATACTATCCTGAGATTTAGAGGCCTATTTATTAAAGGTCTGTCGGACCTGATCCGACAGTGCGGATCAGGTCCGACAGACCTCGCTGAATGAGGAGAGCAGTATGCTCTCTGTATCAGGGGGGTGTCAATCAATCCAATCGTACTCAATCGGGTTGAATTGTGTCGATCTACATTTTAGACCGCTGCTTCATAACTGCTGTTTCTGCCGACCTCTGACGAAGAA
Organism: Bombina bombina; assembly: GCF_027579735.1. Taxonomy (NCBI): domain Eukaryota; kingdom Metazoa; phylum Chordata; class Amphibia; order Anura; family Bombinatoridae; genus Bombina; species Bombina bombina. Next base: position 904,216,160 of record NC_069503.1, read on the forward strand.
GTAGTGTGATACTTCGAAATGCGTAAGGAATACAAATCCACAAGTGGGTGTACAGTTTTACTTTCTACGATAGTGATACCGGCATTTTTGGACTTTTAGTTATCATGAAGCTGTATGCTTTTACACCGCAACCATTGCATAGTTTTGTCTCCCTGAATACTGTTTAGGACTCTTTTGCATGTGCACTGCATTACAGTTAATTAAGAATAGGGCAGTGAGAGATCAGAACTTGATGCATCAAATTGCTTTTACATTTGCACCCTTCTTATGATAAGATATCCATATGACTTTTTATATAACAGAAGGATATGGTGCAAGTTGTATACAACTTGTTTTAAACTATTTTGAATTTTAAAGAAGAGATATGTGATTTGGTCTAAGTTACCTATTAATTGAAAAAGTGGAGAACTATCTACAACATCAGTCAAGTACAACTTTATATATGTGTATAAGCTTGAATGCTTACCTCATCAAGGATTGAGGGCAATAAATGTAAGTGCAAATCGTTTTACTTCCAACATAATAAATAATTTGCTTAACAGAATTACGCTATGTGCCTTTTTCTTGTTTCTTTCTCTATATCCTGCTGAGAATTGGTAACCAGGGAATATCCATTATAAATACCCTACTCCTGGGAGACACCAAGAGATATCAACACAGAGAGAGCTGGAAGTTTCTACCAGAAAAGCGGCACTAAAAAGATTACAGAGATATACCGACTAAGAGGCTCAGAAAAATTCCTTATTGGAAAGGTTTAACGGAGGAGAATAACTACAGACCAAGGACTGGACCAGTATTGGTTTTCCCGTGTGCATACATTACCTCATATGATTGGAGTAATCTCTGGTAAGAAGAAAACCATTTACCAGCAATACTATTGCCTTTTTACTCTTCGGACTTTATATTATTAACTATTAATTATTATACATTCTTCAAAGCTTTTATTGTTTCATCACATATATGGAATTGTAGTACTGAGTAACTGAATAATCCAGTTGTATATTTGTGCACTGAAGTTTTATTGATTTGTTCTCTTGTTTATGAATATCTCTAACAGTGTTAAGGGTACACTGAATCTCTTTTCATGCAGCACGATATACCCACATAATATATCTCTATAATACATATATTGAGATATATTTTCCCCCTTACTCTCTTCTTTTATACGTGTGCAGATCTACAGTTTAGCGCTGGTAATACATCTTTATTCTTTTATATTTATATATATATATATATATATATATATATATATATATATATATATATATATATATATAAATAATTATATATGTGTACATATGTATTTAAGTGTTTATATGTGTATATATGTCTATATATATATATATATACATATAAATACATAAATACATACGTACACACACATTTAGATATGTATATATCTCTGTGTTAAAGCCCTTTGCCTGCCTTTTTTTTTAACACCTGAGACCTCAGATCTTTGAGCCCTTATAACTTTTTTGTGCAATATTTAAAATAATTGTTTTTAGATGTTGTTATAATGAGTGTAACTGTGCTTTGCAATGTATTTTTATTTCTTTAGTGGCACTTTTTTGTTTCACAACACAGTTAACTAGAGCTCTGAGGATGCGCTAACCCGACGAGCGTTAACTTCAATTGCTCTCAAGCGATCATGTTTACTTTTAACTTGTAAAACGAGCGGAAAACCCAACAAGAGCAAACAACCGCGCTATACCTCTTATCACTGACGTGTAACTGTTAGTGCTCCACTTGTTAACTGGCCCTATATTTAATATTATAGCACCACAGTATTTCAGGTCATATGTGGCATAAATACACTATTTCAGTACATTAACAAGACAAATTAGTTCTGAATATTATACTGTTTCTCTCTTGAACCACATATCTTACAATAAAGTTCATTATTGTGATTTTTAGTTATTTTAATAAAAGTTAAGTTTTATTTTCTATTTTATTGTCATAAGCCAGTTTTTTACTTATTGCAAACATGCACATGTAATAATAGTTTGCTAGTCTGACAGCCTCTGTTATCAGAAATTTTATTTTGTTATCCTGGTAGCAGCTAACATTACTGCTATGTGTTCTATATATTGCCTGTGCAAATTATTATTATTACAGTAAGAAATATTTATGATTATAAAGCAGATCTTTAATGTATTTTGATAGAAAATGTAGCATACTGCAACTCTTGTGGAAAAATTGCATTTACATCCCTTGAGCATTGTGTGTTGTGCATATTTTTTTAAATGTGGTTATATCTGAACCTGAAGTAAAAGCCACAATATAAAGTAACTAAAAGCTATATTTAATGTCTGAATATATTCCCACTGCAAAACATTTTCAAATGTTCAAATTCCTTATATGTGCAATTTTGAGAAGCAATTGGCAGTTTTCAGTGACTAAAATCGTTGAAATGGTCATTTGCTAAACAACTGGTAATATACATGTAATCATTACACAAATGTTATCATGCATATTTATAGGCACCTGCATAACAAAATAAAATTCATTTTCATAAAGTTCAAATGTCTAGTTTTAAATAGTGCACTTAACAACTGCTCATATATACCTGTTACCAATTCCACTCTAATTTTAAATAAACATTTTAAAAAAAGGTTTTATGGTTTGTTAAATTAAGGTGAAGTGCTTTGATTAATATACTTATACACAGGTAGATATTCACTAAAATATATTTTTAAAAATGGCAAAATTCAATTGTTTTAGTATTTAAACGTCTGAGCAATGATTTTTACGAGTTAACATTTTTTTTTTGTAATTTTAATATAAATTTAACGTCTTCACTATTTAACCTTGTCTCCTCACTTTTTCTCTGTCTTCCTAGGTGAAGAGCAGTAGGACAAAATCTCTTACTGACTATAATGGACTTTGATGACCATATGACTCTGGGCGCCATGTACGAAACGGCGGACGGACAGCTTCTTAACTTGCGAAGCTGTCTACCCGCCTCCGCTATACACGGGCAGCGGATCTGTTGATCCGCTTGTCCGTATGTATCATTACACACTCATCGGAGTGTGTAATGCCTGCCCCTTCAATCGCGCAACCAATCAAGCGACTGAAGGGGCTGTCAATCACCGAGAGCGAGCGTGCTTAAGAGGTGGCGTAGGGTGTAGGAAGCAGCGGTCTAATGACCGCTGCTTCTTACATTGCGGGAAGCAGGCTTGCATATGCGAACCTGCCCCACAAATGCTCCAGAGCAGCTTTCGCTGCTTCGTATATGGAGCCGTCTCTAAAAGAGCAGGAATAATTTGTATTGGAAGCAATTTAATGAGAAATATATTCTATTCCTTTTATGTGCATTTCCAAACCTAATGATCTAATAAAATATGACCTATTTCAGATTACTGATATACTTCCTAATCATCTACCCCTCACATAAATGTATCATACATTCCTGCGATACTCAGCCATATTGCCCACCAATTGAGATACACCAAAATTGATATTATTTAACATTACCTTAGATACAAGACTTGCTCTGTATGCCGCCAACTGCTTCAGATATTCCTTTTTGGCAGCTTCTGTTTTCTTTTTGTATACCTTAAAAGAAAGAAAAACAGTGGAATATTGTATTATATTTGTAATGTTTAGGAAATCAGTTCATTTTGTAACACTGTACTACATATTTACTTAGTTGTGTTGTTTAATATATCAAAAGACCACTACTTATCACCAATATAAAAACACATCAGCATCTATATAAGGCATTACAAAATGGTAAAGCCTTTAGCTTAGTTTATTTTAGTTTACATAAAGAGTGCTGTTAAAATTACCTGCATCAGCATTTTTTATAAATTGTTTTTAAAAAATGTAAAATCCTTGATAAATTTTAAAGGAATATGAGCATTGAAGGTGTTGTTCAATATCTTACTTATATCAACATAAAGGGACTCATTTTTTAAGCTCTGGATGCAGCTTTTGGGCCTTAGACTAGTTAGAGTGGGCCTAAAATGATAGTTTAGTTGCTGAGGTCTTAAGAAAGCAGCTACTTGACCTTTCAGTCACCTCAAGTATGGTGGAGTTAAGACAGAGCAAAGGGCAATGCTTGTGCCATGATAACTGCAGCAGCAGTTGCTGCCAGCTAGCCACGATTTTGGACCAGACAGGTTTCCGGTAGTGAACTTTGTCCACCCAGCAATTGATAAATGTTTTTCTTGATTTATTCAGGTGATTTTCTTCAAATTTGCAATATACACACACAATAAATTATTTTAGCTGAAGGCGCTATCACATAGAATAGTAGAAGACAATAGTTTAAAGGGACCCTCAGTCCTCAGGAGAGTCACATGGTACTTTTGACCCTATTACTGGATCCACAATAAACTGAGCTCTAATATCTCTGTGGGTAGATGAAAGAAAGTTGAGATGGTGCGCAAGCGTATTGTGGGGTAAAAAAAATAAATCATGTTTTCAATGGCTAAAATAAGAGATAATGCTCTGCCCTCAAATGCTACAAATTGTATCCATGCTGTAAGGTGCCAGAAACATAGAGGGACAATATCACTTACATTTTTTATGGGACAATAGCCACAGTTCTTTACAGTCTGGCAATATCACTTACATTTTTTATGGGACAATAGCCACAGTTCTTTACAGTCTGGCAATATCACTTACATTTTTTATGGGACAATAGCCACAGTTCTTTAGAGTCTGGCAATATCACTTACATTTTTTTATGGGACAATAGCCACAGTTCTTTACAGTCTGGCAATATCACTTACATTTTTTTATGGGACAATAGCCACAGTTCTTTAGAGTCTGGCAATATCACTTACATTTTTTTATGGGACAATAGCCACAGTTCTTTAGAGTCTGGCAATATCACTTACATTTTTTTATGGGACAATAGCCACAGTTCTTTAGAGTCTGGCAATATCACTTACATTTTTTTATGGGACAATAGCCACAGTTCTTTACAGTCTGGCAATATCACTTACATTTTTTTATGGGACAATAGCCACAGTTCTTTACAGTCTGGAATATATCACTTACATTTTTTATGGGACAATAGCCACAGTTCTTTAGAGTCTGGCAATATCACTTACATTTTTTATGGGACAATAGCCACAGTTCTTTAGAGTTTGGCAATATCACTTACATTTTTTATGGGACAATAGCCACAGTTCTTTAGAGTCTGGCAATATCACTTACATTTTTTATGGGACAATAGCCACAGTTCTTTAGAGTCTGGCAATACCAAAACTGTGTTTCACCAAGCTACTGGCAAACATATGGTTCCTCCTAAGAGGTGTACACCAACCTATATTGCAATTTTATATTTTTGACGATTTGAAGGATGGCATGCTGCCCAGTATTCATGTATTCCTTTGGAGCTGTTACCTAAAGCATTTACAGCTATTTTTGATCTACTAATCTCTAACTACCATGTGAACAACCACCACAAACCTTAACAATGACAAAGTGCTGCTAAGTCTATTAATATTCTGTATTTTCTCATTATTAATAGTAGTAATAGTAAAGATATTCTATAGAGCTATATAGGCATACAACAAAAACAACATGACAAATACAACAAATCATAAGTTAATATTGCCTTTTGGGACAGTTGATTGATTGATTGATGGTTTTTGATCATACTGTGCATGGGATTTTCTCAATAAAGGAGTATTAATTAATAACACATTTAATTTTAATCTACATCAAATGACAGTGATTTCTGTAAAACATTCAGATTTTCCTACTATTTTGCTTTAGGCTTAATTTTTAATACAGTTAAAATAATCAAGGAAATAGTCTGTGTAGTCATTATTATTATTATTATCATTTATTTGTATAGCGCCGCCAAATTCCGTAGTCATGTATCTTAACATGAAAATGACCAATTATAAATAATTTTTTGTGAAAAAGATTTTACAAATTTAATTAAGTAAAATGTTAATCACTTATATACTGCATGTAAAATAATTAGGTGTAGCAACATTATTAAACTATAAAGCATAAACACACCTTAAAATAGTTTGCATTCATGTTATCCAAACAAATGTGTATTTTTTATTTCTATTTAATATAAAACCCGCTATTCAAAGGTCAATATATATTTATGTTACCTTTATAAGTTAAGACAAACTGATTACATTTATTTCCTATGAAAAGGTTAGAGAGTTTATGAAATTGCTTTTGCAAATGTAGAAGCTTGGGGTAAAATAAACATCCCAATAAAATATACTATTATTTCAAAGCAGAATGCCATTTGCTCAATTGAAATATGTTCTCAGCATTCTGTACAATGTTCTCTGTAAAATAAACATAATTGTGTTTTTTTTTGTAAAATGTTATATTCCTTTAAAATTATTCTACAAAAATGTGACACAGTAATCGGTAATGAGAACTGCTTTGCAATAGTCATTCACAATTTAGGGCCAGATTATGAGTGGAGCGTAAATTAATGCTCCCGCTTGAGCGTTAATTTTGGTAGAATTAAGATTTTTGCATTCATTGGGGTGCGCTCATATTACGAGTTGAAAGTAAACTGTTTTCACTCGAGTGGTAATCCGACAAGCGCAAAAAAATCAGAAGTTAGAATATCACGTGTGCGTTCACGTATTCCCCCACAGAAATCAACAGAGAAAAAAAAAGTGGAAAAAAAACACCCCTCTCTCACGCAAACACAATCGCATATTCTCATTTGTGCTAACCCAACATGAAATTATGAATATTTCACATACCATTGTTCTTTACATAGCAGAATATCTTGTATTTATTCATAAATACATATTTCTATATATATCTGATGGTATTTTGATCCAATGTATGTATATCTAAACATATATCTAAATATATATATTTATATATAGATGATTATACAGTATATAGGTATATATATATACAGATGCATATAGAAATATCTATTTATAAATACATATTCTGCTATATGCAGAACATTGGAATGTGAAATAATTACAGTAAATACTTAGTAAAAACCTTTATTAAATATGAATATTGCAAAAATATGCTTTAACATGTTTTTATCTACTTAACGGCAAAGGGTTCCAATGCACTTATGTATATGTCTATATATGTGTCTATATATCTATCATATCAATCATGTATATGTATGTATCTTAATGTTAAAGCCCTTTGGCTGCCTTTTTTTCTCTAACACCTGAGATCTCATATCTTTGAGCCCTTATAACTTTTTATGCAATATTTGTTTTGAATCATTTTTATCAGACAGTATTATTATGAGTGTAAGTGCACTTTGTCAGGTATTTTTGATGTGCAACATTTATGTTTCTCAAAACAGTTAACCATAGCTAGGTTAGTTAGTCTAGCGTAAATTGCGATTGTGCTCACGCAATCACATACCTTTAATCTTCTTATTTGTTAAGTTAGAAAAATATATCCAAACTCCTTAAAAATGACCATCAAGAAAAGAAAGCTCCAGAACACAGATGAATATTGATTGTAATTATTATTGAATTTAATATGTAATTATTAATCTATAATTATATTATGTTCATAAAGTGCCAAGATCATTAATGGCACTATTAAGAGTGGATCACATTATTGACCATTGTTAATAAAGAATATACATGTTGAAGCAACACATTTTGTGGGTGCTACTCATATGAACCTAGAAATGACTTGTGACTTCATTAAAAAATAAATTCCGTTAACTATATTATTTTGGTCTAGTATTGAGGTTGGTTATAGATAGATAAAGATTATTTGATTTTATTTTATAAATATCCACCCAACCCACATGCAAGTATAAACCAAAGTAAACTGCATCAATATGCTCACAATAGCTTAAATGCAATTTAAATTCCAACATATATTTTTAAATGTAACATAACATGTACTGCCATGTACTTTAATTTAAAATAAATGGTAAAATTAAAAATATATTATATATGTGTCACATAAATTAAAATGATATGAAGAAATGTATTACTTACTACATAAAAATATATAAAAATAAAAAGGATATAAAATTGCTCCATCTGAAAGTGAGACCAAATTACAGATTCAACTCTATACAACCTTGTTGGAACAGAAAAATGTCAGTATAAGTTACCAATCTAGGGAAATAAAAGTTGCTAGCCCACTACATAAAATATGAGCAAAGACTTAAATCTTTTTCATTTTCTGTTTTATTTATTACTCATTTTCTGTAGTTTATTACTTGGACTTCTGCACTACTGAAAATATTTATTCCTTTATAATGGGTGTAAATTAGCAACCAGAATGTAAATCCTTTCTGGAAATCTGAGGTCAGCTGAGACTGGTAGCACTTAGGATCATGTATGTTGAAGGCATCTAGCTATAATACGGTAATTCTTGTGAAATGGGATTCTTTTGGTTGTGAGAAATTATTGAGATGCAATTCAAATAGTGTTTTTCATGTTCTGAGGAGTTATTAACCAATGGTGGAACTAACATTGGTGCAGCGGCACCAGGGTCCAAGTGCTATAGACGCCAGTCTATACATAAATATGTTCAGAATGTGAACAATCCTAATGCAGGGGAGGCTTTTATTGGTGCAGGTTGCAGGTCCATCAATCTATTTATCCATCCTCAAAATCATTATTCAGAGCAGCATGCATATTATTACTGTTGATTACTACTGAGTTAAGTTTTGGGGGTCCAAAACATTTTTTTCATCAGGGCCCTCTGTTGAGTAGGTCCGCTACTGTGTAGTAGTTGTAGCAAAGACCACAGAAATGTTGCTACTTGCTGGCGTCATCATGCTATGCTTGGTGACGTTTCTGAGGCATAATTCTGGGTAAGTTATGGTGCCGTCAGGGAGAAATGGTTGTCTTATTAGGGGGTATATTAGGTTTATTGTGTTTTGTTAATTGTTCTAATCAAATGGATCATTCCCCTTTAAATATGAAATCAATAAATATATAAGTGCCCTGCTCTATGGATCCCAGAGTGGTGACTATTTGGCAACAAATTTTATTTTAAAATATACTATTAACCCATAATTGGTAATATGTATGATTAGTTTTATTAAGAATAATGACACAGCATCTGTAGTTATTATAAGTTGAACATTTTGATAGTGACTTTTGAGTTATTTATGAAGCACAAAATTTAGACTGTGTCAATATTTTGTTATTGATAATTAGTTTTAAATAGCTCAGTGTGTTTTCGAGCCATATTTGTGACATGAATCTATTTTTATAAATTTCCACCAAAAAAATAAATCTAAATAAATATGTAGTTGCAGCACATATCCTGATGAATTGAACATATCAAATGTGAGCTTTAAGCAATAGCTGCTGAGCTGAAGTGTAAAGGCATCAGTCTAGAAGTTATGGCAAAAATGTTGTCAAATTTCCTACAAAGCATAACGTTGGCATTTTTTTTTCTTTTTTCTTTAATCTACAGTTTAGATGAATTCTAGACTCCTGTTTTATTTAATTATAACAATTATTTAGGAAGCTAATAATTCCCAGAATTTGAGTATGATTGAATGGTACTTAAATGGGATTTAAATAAATGATTTAAATGAATGAAAGTTTCAATAAAAGAAAAATACCTGCCAATATAATAAATCAGCTCCATGAAAAAAAAGACATTGGTTTATCAAGGATTTGTCAGCTTCCTCATATGTATAATTCTGCATCTTCATATCCCTGCTGCTTCTAATTTAGCAGGACAGACTCATAATTGAAGCAAATGAACTATTTACTTTTACCACTTCTGCTATGGAAGGGGACACACACCAGCAGGAAGGAATACGTAGGAAATTAAATTATTCTTACTTGTGTCAGATTTGCCCTTTTACAACACATTAGCAGTAATTTCATGAGGTGTCAAACATTGGAATAAATACTGAGGGAAAATATAATGAGGTGTTGCTATCGAGCTGTGCAGCCATAGAAAATTTCGGTGCATATGTTATGCAGAGCAAAGTCAGGCATATGTTACAGTAACTAAACTGTTGCTTATACTTATGCTACCTGATTATTAGTCTCATGGTTGGAAGTCTGTGAGAATCCATGTTTCTTTGCATCAAGAGATTATGTTTAAATAAAGACCGTAAATACACATGCACATAGCAGTAATTGTATTTTTTTTAATACAATGTAAAACTCTTAATGGATATATTATATTTCAATTCTTAGTTCTTCTTAACATGTTTATTTGTTTATCTTGCTAAAGATTTTAAAATCATTAACAGTAATGTAAACAAACCCATTTTGTATGTAATTTGCAAAATCTATTACTGCCTTACTGTGCTTCCAATTAGAGAAGCAAGATTCGTTTGGTTAATTTCCATCTGGTTTAAATTCTACATAACTTTTCTTTTTTTTTTTTTTTCTTTCAACACATATTTTACAAAACTGAAAAATGACCTCAGTGGTCTTTGTGAATTGTTAGGCTGGTTAGAAAAGTAGAAACACATTTGAGTCTCTCTAGTGTATGAAATGAAAAATAAAAAAATAATGAGCGGAGTCTTACATTTGCAGAGCGCAATACAGTAGCATCAGTCTGAACTTAATTAAACCAGTGTAAAAATCCACAATAAGTTGCAACATATTCTGAATATTAATAAAGTAAAATTTCAATTATTTTACATAAAGTGATAAATACAAAGACCAAAGACAATATTTAATGATTTAGTTGAATTTCATTGTGTATAAGCTAGTATGTTAGATGTTTATCTTTTCCATACGGTTGTTTATTGGCTTCTTACAAAGAAAACAGACGTAATATAAAAGTAAGTTACATTCTATTAGCATTTTTTTAAAATAATCCATAGAAATGATTTATATTGCAAATCTTATTCTACAAAGTAATATGCTCTGTTGTTTGGAGCAAGTGGATTATGGTAGATACAATGTATTTTTAAAAAAAATGTGTTTCTGCACATTTTGCAATAAGTAAAAAGAATAAATGTTTTGTTAGCTGTATTTCTGAAAATCAACTGGATGTTTCTATTTTACCAAAGCACAAATAAGTAACTGAATACAATATTGCAATTTCTTCAGCTGAATACAATATTGCAATTTCTTCAGAACCCCCCCAAAAAAAAATAAAACAACAACAACATGGTAGCTGCACAGATTTTTTTTTGGGGTGGGGACAGATTTGCAATACTTTTTCAAATCTTTGAGGACTAGACATGTGCATGGCGAAAAATATTTGGTTTGGTTCGGATCGATTCAGATTTTTTCGAATTTCGGTTTGGATTGATTCGAATTCAGAAAAATTCGAATCAATTCGGTTCGGATTCGTTTCGGATTCACTCGGATTCGAAAAATTCAGCTGGATTCGGTTTGATTCGGTAATTCGGAATTTCGGTAAGTGTTAGGTGGGATGTGCTGTGTATTAGACTAGTATTATGTACGGTATATTAGGTGTAACCCATAGCAGAGTGATATAACCTAATATACTGTACAATACTAGTGTAATCTATGGCCATCCGAATCTACCGAATAAATCCGAATAAATCCGAACTAATTCGGATTCATTCGGTAGATTCGGCACTATTTCAATTCCGAAATTCGAATCGATCCGAATCCCGAAATTTACGAATTCGGCCGAATTTCCGAATCGATCCAAAACGAATCGCACATTTCTATTGAGTACATTGCTAGATTACACTGACTTTTGGAGCCCAACCAGCCATATGACATTATGAAGTTGTATTGGATGATGTCTACTATTCGCTAAATAATATTTTCCATCAAAGGGGACCCAAATTTTGCCTTTTTGCTGATCTCTCACTCACTTTAATATGATTTAAAACATTGTTTTGCTAACTTAATAAGTTGATGTAGTCAATTTAAAGGGAGCACAGGGAAGTCTAACTGACCTTTCCTGGCATCTGAATATTGTGAGAGCTATTTGTATACAAATTAAAACAGAAATAATCCAAGATCCTAGATATGTTCCAACCTAATCTCTACTACAGCGATCCTTATAATAACTCTTTTTTAACCCCTCTCTTTTAATAGACACTTTGGGGCATATTTATCAAATGTAGCGTATCATGTCCGCTGCACATCAATAAATGCAGATAGCATCTATACTACTTGTGCAATACCACCCCATGCAGATTCACGGACAATCGGCCGCTAGCAGGGGGTATCAATCAACCCAATTGTATTTGATCAGGTTGATTTCTATCCGCCACCTCAGAGCTGGTGGACAAGTTATGGAGCAGCGGTCTTTAGACTGCTGCTTCATAACTTCTGTTTCTGGTGAGAAACGGAGCTTGGTAATTTAGCCCTTTTATAACAAAATGTAGGCACGACCAGCTTCATTATTTCTTTCCCACCTACCTACTTCTCTGAGCCTCAGAGCTACTTGAAGCATTAGCCTACAGCTACCTTACTCACTTACCCACATATCTCTAAACACTTAACTTTAATATGATTTAAAACATTGTTTTGCTAACTCAATAAGTTCAGTGATGTAGTCAATTTAAAGGGAGTGCAGGGAAGTCTAACTGACCTTTCCTGGCTTCTGAATATTGTGAGAGCTATTTGTATACAAATTAAAACAGAAATAATCCAAGATCCTAGATATGTTCCAACCTAATCTCTACTACCGCAATCCTTATAATAACTCTTTTTTAACCCCTCTATTTAATAGACACTTTGGGGCATATTTATCAAATGTAGCGTATCATGTCTGCTGCATATCGATAAATGCCGATAGCATACGCTTTCTGCATTTATCATTGCACAAGCAGTTCACCAGAACTGCTTGTGCAATACCACCCCCTGCAGATTCACGGACAATCGGCCGCTAGCAGGGGGTGTCAATCAACCCGATCATATTTGATCAGGTTGATTTCTGTCCGCCACCTCAGAGCAGGTGGACAAGTTATGGAGCAGCGGTCTTTAGACTGCTGCTTCATAACTTCTGTTTCTGGTGAGAAACAGAGCTTGGTAATTTAGCCCTTTTATAACAAAATGTAGGCACGACCAGCTTCATTATTTCTTTCCCACCTACCTACTTCTCTGAGCCTCAGAGCTACTTGAAGCATCAGCCTACAGCTATCTTACCCACTTACCCACATATCTCTAAACACTTAACTTCACCCTCTAAAACAAGTCAACAACATTAGGCTAAAACTATACAACCTAAAGTAGAGAACAAACTAACTACTTAATGACAAAAACTTCAGGTTAGTTTTCATGACTTCAACTTTACTGCTTTTGACTAACATTTCCTGTGTGACATATATCAATTATGTTTTCATTTTTATTATTTTTCTCACTCTCTTAGAATTTTCTTTTAATGTAGAACTTCATCACCTTTGTCATTGTCATAGTGTCTCAAGGATCAGTTTCCCTCTTTAGTATTTTCTTTTCTAATGTCTGCCAACATCTCCACTAAAATGACCTCTGTCTCAATGTCAATATAACAGAGACTAAGCTTACATTGACACAATGACAGCACTGAACATTATGCTTACTGTGGATAGATCCATTATCACATCTACATCCCAAGTCTGCAGCCACAGAGTAATAACTATCATAGCTTTTTACTTCATCATCTACATTTAATTATTCATCAAAGCATGCTGCATAATCCCACAGAAGACTTTTATAGATTTTGAATTATGACTGTATACTTATTGTATACCTCACAATAAAGCTTCTAAAAGAATAGGAGAAAAAGAGAGTATTCACTTAGAACAAAAAGTCCATAATGCAGTATAAACTGATCATTTCTCAGACCAGTTGCTAGGTGACAACAACTTCAAACTAAAATAAACTTTTATTGAATCCTTAAAAATAAAACATTTAAATTATGTTAATTAAAATGACCTAAATCGTAAATAACAAATCTTAGAACTGTGGGTTAGAGAGCAAAAGTGCTATGATGAAATATTTACTATGCTTAAATATATACTGTATCCAGTAGTACCTAATAAACTTTGATTGCACACTCCATTGGGGAGACATTCCCCTTCAATAATTATGACTATGATTTTGTCATTTCCCCAAACATTGGGACTATTACTTGGCTTTACCACTATGGGGGGTAGTTATCAAGCCGTCAACCTCAAATACGCTGGAATTCCGCAGCGTATTTGTGGCGAGGCTGATTCGCCTTAGTTATCAAAGTCTAGAGCCCGGCAAAAGTAGAATTTTGTGACGTAAACTTCGATCCGCCGGACTCAGTCCGACACAGATCGATTCTTACGTCACTCCAGAAGTTCCGCACACAAGTTCGGCACAATCTGACTACTTTTGCTAGTTATCAAAAAACTAGCAGGTACGTTCGGCACTTTTACGGCCCAGCGTACCTGGTTTTCAATCTGCCACCCTGGAGGCGGCGGATTCCATAGGAATCAATGGGAGTCTGACCATAGCGAAAGTACAAGTTCGCTGCTGACAGACATCCCATTGATTTCTATAGGAGATGTCTGCACCTAACACCCTAACATGTACCCCGAGTCTAAACACCACTAATCTGTCCCCCCTACACCGCCGCAACTAAATAAAGTTATTACCCCCTAAACCGCCGCTCCTGGAGCCCACCGCAACTATAATAAATGTATTAACCCCTAAACTGCCGCTCCCGGAGCCCACCGCAACTATAATATATGTATTAACCCCTAAACCTCCGCTCCCTGACCCTGCCGCAACCTATATTAAATTTATTAACCCCTAATCTGCCCCCCCTACACCGTCGCCACCTATAATAAATTTATTAACCCCTATCCTGCCCCCCTACACCGTCGCCATCTATATTAAATTTATTAACCCCTATCCTGCCCCCCACTACACCGCCACCACTGTAATAAAATTATTAACCCCTAAACCTAAGTCTAACACTAACCCTAACACCCCCTAACTTAAATATTAATTAAATAAATCTAAATAATATTTCTATTATGAACTAAGTTAATCCTATTTAAAACTAAATACTTACCTGTAAAATAAACCCTAATATAGCTCCAATGTAAACAATAATTATATTGTATCTATCTTAGGATTTATTTTTATTTTACAGGTAACTTTCAATTTATTTTAACTAGGTACAATAGCTATTAAATAGTTATTAACTATTTAATAGCTTACCTAGCTAAAATAAAGAGAAATGTACCTGTAAACTAAAAACTAACCTAAGTTACAATTACACCTAACACTACACTATACTTTAATAAATTATTCCTATTTAAAACTAAATACTTACCTGTAAAATAAACCCTAAGATAGCTACAATGTAATTAATAATTACATTATAGCTATTTTAGGATTTATATTTATTTTACAGGTAACTGTATTTATTTTAGCTAGTTAGAATAGTTATTAAATAGTTATTAACTATTTAATAACTACCTAGCTAAAAGAAATACAAAATTACCTGTAAAAAAAATCCTAACCTAAGTTACAATTAAACCTAACACTACACTATCATTAAATTAATTAAATAAATTACCTACAAATAACTACAATTAAATACAATTACATAAACTAACTAAAGTACAAAAAATAAAAAAGCTAAGTTACAAAAAATAAAAAAATAGGTTACAAACATGTTAAAAATATTACAACAATTTTAAGCTACTTACACCTAATCTAAGCCCCCTAATAAAATAACAACCCCCCCAAAATAAAAAAAATGCCCTACCCTATTCTAAATTAAAAAAGTTCAAAGCTCTTTTACCTTACCAGCCCTTAAAAGGGCCTTTTGTGGGGGCATGCCCCAAAGAGTTCAGCTCTTTTGCCTGTAAAAGAAAAATACAACCCCCCCCAACATTAAAACCCACCACCCACCCCCTAATCTAACCCAAACCCCCCTTAAAAAAACCTAACACTACCCCCCTGAAGATCATCCTACCTTTAGTCGTCTTCACTCAGCTGAGCAGCGATGGAACTGAAGAAGAGACCCGGACCGGCAGAAGTGATCCTCCAAGCGGCGCTGAAGAAATCTTCCATCCGGGCGATGTCATCTTCCAAGCGGCGCTGAAGAAGCCTTCTATCCGGGGGATGTCATCTTCCAAGCCGGGTCTTGAATCTTCATCCCGCCGACGCGGAACATCCTTCTGTACAGACGGACTACCGACGAATGAAGGCTCCTTTAAGGGACGTCATCCAAGATGGCGTCCCTTCAATTCCGATTGGCTGATAGGATTCTATCAGCCAATCGGAATTAAGGTAGGAAAAATCTGATTGGCTGATTGAATCAGCCAATCAGATTCAAGTTCAATCCGATTGGCTGATCCAATCAGCCAATCAGATTGAGCTCGCATTCTATTGGCTGATAAAAAGAGCCAATGGAATGCGAGCTCAATCAGATTGGCTGATTGGATCAGCCAATCGGATTGAACTTGAATCTGATTGGCTGATTCAATCAGCCAATCAGATTTTTCCTACCTTAATTCCGATTAGCTGATAGAATCCTATCAGCCAATCGGAATTGAAGGGACGCCATCTTGGATGACGTCCCTTAAAGGAGCCTTCATTCGTCGGTAGTCCGTCGGTAAAGAAGGATGTTCTGCGTCGGCGGGATGAAGATTCAAGACCCGGCTTGGAAGATGACATCCCCCAGATAGATGGCTTCTTCAGTGCCGCTTGGAAGATGACATCGCCCGGATGGAAGATTTCTTCAGCGCCGCTTGGAGGATCACTTCTGCCGGTCTGGGTCTCCTCTTCAGTTCCATCGCTGCTCGGCTGAGTGAAGACGAATAAAGGTAGGATGATCTTCAGGGGATTAGTGTTAGGTTTTTTTAAGGGGGGTTTGGGTTAGATTAGGGGGGTTTGTTATTTTATTAGGGGGCTTAGATTAGGTGTAAGTAGCTTAAAATTGTTGTAATATTTTTAACATGTTTGTAACCTATTTTTTTTTATTTTTTGTAACTTAGCTTTTTTATTTTTTGTACTTTAGTTAGTTTATGTAATTGTATTTAATTGTAGTTATTTGTAGGTAATTTATTTAATTAATTTAATGATAGTGCAGTGTTAGGTTTAATTGTAACTTAGGTTAGGATTTATTTTACAGGTAATTTTGTATTTCTTTTAGCTAGGTAGTTATTAAATAGTTAATAACTATTTAATAACTATTCTAACTAGCTAAAATAAATACAAAGTTACCTGTAAAATAAATATAAATCCTAAAATAGCTATAATGTAATTATTAATTACATTGTAGCTATCTTAGGGTTTATTTTACAATATGCAACATGGGAATGTCCACAGCACAATTTGCTTAAAAAGTATCTTTATTGACAAAAGATAGAGCGACGTTTCGTGACTACTGTCACTTAATCATGCTATACATACAATACTCAGAGGTAGCTCTTTTAAACAGTTATCTTGGCGCCAATACATTTTACTCTTGAGCGCCACCTGCTGCACAAAATATCTTACTCTTCAAGCCTTCAAAATTTATACAATTTACAACAAGATACTTTTTGTTAAAGATACATAGTTTAAACATTTTTACAGCAGACATACTATCCTACAACATTTAAAGCAGTGATAACTAACCCTGATGACAGTACTACATATCTACATACCATTATAAATCAAATTTAGTTAAACCTATTCTTCACCAAAAGACTCACCAATCAAAGTCCCTATTCATACCATATGGTACTAATGATCCCAATCTATGAATCCAATGCATTTCTTTTTGTTTCAATATTTTCTCACGGTCACCACCCATTCTCTGCGGACCCACATAGTCTATAACCTGCCATCGGAGCTGACTGATACTGTGTCCTTTCTCTAAGAAATGATTGGATACAGGTGCCTCCCTGTTCCCACATCTAATATTGGAGCGGTGCTGGCTAAGCCTATCTTTCACTTTTCTTACCGTCTCTCCAATATAGATGAGGGAACACGGACACTTAATTAAATAAATTGCATATGTGGTGTCACAAGTGAAGAAATTCCTAATAGTGTACCTTTTACCACTCCTAGGGTGAACAAACTCTTTGCCCCTTATTACTGAATTACAACTAATGCATCCTAAACAAGGATAACATCCTATATTCTTCTTAGTTAAATGACTCTGCTGTAACTGCTTAGCTGGTCCTATGTCAGACTTCACAAAGTAGTCCCTCAAATTCTTTACCCTTTTATAGGCCATAATTGGTCTCTCCTTAAATTCAACAATGTCATTATTACACCTCTGTAAAATAGGCCAATGTTTATTAATGATTTTAGCTATTTGCCTCCCATGGGCACTAAACTGTGATGTAAAAATCATTCTCTTGTTCTTCTCCTTATGATCTTTATTAGTGGTAAGGTTATTGCTGCATTTATCTAATACATATTGGGGATAACCTCTATTGCGGAATTTTTCTTGCATTTCTTTAATCCTTTTATTTAGATTATCTGTCTCTGACACGATACGGTGGACTCTCATCAACTGACTCTTAGGTAAGGATTCTACCAAATGACGTGGATGGAAACTATTGAATTCTAGCAATGTATTCCTATCTGTTTCTTTTGAATATAAATCAAATTCCAATTTAGGACCTTTCTTATACACTCTAGTGTCCAAAAACATGATACTCTCCTCACTGTAATTCAGTGTAAATTCCAAATTTCTCACAGAAGAATTAAGGTCTGTTACAAATTGAACCAGGGAGTCCACGGGGCCCCACCATACGCCAAATATATCGTCTATGAAGCGCCACCAGGCTCCTCCATAGTCTTTAAACCATTTATTTTCATAAACTATATTCTCTTCAATCATGCTCATAAATAAATTGGCGTATGATGGGGCCACGTTGGACCCCATGGCAGTACCTCTTATCTGTATATTCCAATCATCCTGAAACATAAAGTAATTCCAGTACAGAATCAAGCCCAATAATTGTTCTATGAAAACATTTTGTTGTGGGGTATAACCCCCATTTACATGTAAAATTTTCTTAATAACCCCCATACCTGCCTCATGCTTTATGCAGGTATAGAGGCTTTTAACGTCTAATGTATACAATACAAAGCGGTCGCTAGGTAAATGCAATTTTCTCACCTTTTGCAAAAAATCCCCTGTGTCTTTGATGTATGAACTACATTTCACGACCTCAGGCTGCAACAATTTGTCAATAAAAATAGATACATTAGAAAAGGCAGAATCTATACTGGAAATAATTGGCCTACCTGGAGGAGCAGCAAGGTTTTTGTGAATCTTTGGTATAGTATAAAAAACCGGTGTTCTTGGTGACTTATTGTATAGAAAATCTCTCAATTTTAAGTCAATCACCCCAACCTTAACTGCCCTCTCCAGGCAGGCCAATAATTCTTTTTGTATCCTATGAACAGGATTTTGTGACAATTTCTTATATGTTTCAGGGTCATCTAGTTGTTGTCTGATTTCCCTAATGTAGTACTGTCTATCGATAACCACAGATGCCCCTCCCTTATCGGCTCCCTTCAGGATAACATTTTTCAATTTACCCTGAAAGGACTGTAATGCTTTCTTTTCAACTTTATTTACATTACTTTTTACCTTCTTACCATCTCTAAGGACCTGATGTTGTAATTTTTTTACGTCTAAATTCACAAGTTGTATAAACGTATTTATACTATCGTTATGGATTAATGGTGTATAGTTACTCTTTTTCCATAGACCCAATTTTTTAAGAGTCCAATTCCCAGAATCTTTATCGGGGGTATTATGCTTTGCACTCACATCACCAAATTGTACTCTCAATTTAATGTTCCTGTAGAACCTATTCAGATCTTTATTTATTTCAAAAAAGTCAGTCTGTTTGCTTGGGCAAAACGAAAGTCCTCTATTGAGGAGTGCTAGCTCACCATCATCCAGTGTGACTCCAGATATGTTCACTACTGTCGATTCCTCTGATGTCCTCCGCCCCTCCGGTTGGATTTCCTGACCGGTGCCTTTCTTGCGGTGCTTTCTACCCGCTCTCCGCTTGTATCGCTTTCGCTCAGACTCGTGGAACTTGACGTCACATCCGTCGAGTCGCCTTCCGTATCACGTGCGGCTTTCTTGTGTTGCTGATTGGTCGTACGTCTACCTCTGGTTTGTTTACCCCAGTTGCCATGGGGACCCTGTCGCCATCTGTAGACCCAGCCTTGTAAGTAATCTTGTTCATCCCGAACAAATTTCGTCCGCTTTCTTTCTTTTAGCTCTTTTTGTAGGCGATCCATTCTTTCATCTGTCTGTGTTATCAGATTTTTAAGATCTTCCTCAGAGATTTGGCCGGAAAGTTCCTCTTTGACGGTAGCCAGTTCCATTTCTTGTTTAGCCATTTCCTTGGTAAGGGATTCCACTGTATGTACAATTAGATCAAATTGTTTATACGTTTATACAACTTGTGAATTTAGACGTAAATAAATTACAACATCAGGTCCTTAGAGATGGTAAGAAGGTAAAAAGTAATGTAAATAAAGTTGAAAAGAAAGCATTACAGTCCTTTCAGGGTAAATTGAAAAATGTTATCCTGAAGGGAGCCGATAAGGGAGGGGCATCTGTGGTTATCGATAGACAGTACTACATTAGGGAAATCAGACAACAACTAGATGACCCTGAAACATATAAGAAATTGTCACAAAATCCTGTTCATAGGATACAAAAAGAATTATTGGCCTGCCTGGAGAGGGCAGTTAAGGTTGGGGTGATTGACTTAAAATTGAGAGATTTTCTATACAATAAGTCACCAAGAACACCGGTTTTTTATACTATACCAAAGATTCACAAAAACCTTGCTGCTCCTCCAGGTAGGCCAATTATTTCCAGTATAGATTCTGCCTTTTCTAATGTATCTATTTTTATTGACAAATTGTTGCAGCCTGAGGTCGTAAAATGTAGTTCATACATCAAAGACACAGGTGATTTTTTGCAAAAGGTGAGAGAATTGCATTTACCTAGCGACCGCTTTGTATTGTATACATTAGACGTTAAAAGCCTCTATACCTGCATAAAGCATGAGACAGGTATGGGGGTTATTAAGAAAATTTTACATGTAAATGGGGGTTATACCCCACAACAAAATGTTTTCATAGAAGAATTATTGGGCTTGATTCTGTACTGGAATTACTTTATGTTTCAGGATGATTGGTATATACAGATAAGAGGTACTGCCATGGGGTCCAACGTGGCCCCATCATACGCCAATTTATTTATGAGCATGATTGAAGAGAATATAGTTTATGAAAATAAATGGTTTAAAGACTATGGAGGAGCCTGGTGGCGCTTCATAGACGATATATTTGGCATATGGTGGGGCCCCGTGGACTCCCTGGTTCAATTTGTAACAGACCTTAATTCTTCTGTGAGAAATTTGGAATTTACACTGAATTACAGTGAGGAGAGTATCATGTTTTTGGACACTAGAGTGTATAAGAAAGGTCCTAAATTGGAATTTGATTTATATTCAAAAGAAACAGATAGGAATACATTGCTAGAATTCAATAGTTTCCATCCACGTCATTTGGTAGAATCCTTACCTAAGAGTCAGTTGATGAGAGTCCACCGTATCGTGTCAGAGACAGATAATCTAAATAAAAGGATTAAAGAAATGCAAGAAAAATTCCGCAATAGAGGTTATCCCCAATATGTATTAGATAAATGCAGCAATAACCTTACCACTAATAAAGATCATAAGGAGAAGAACAAGAGAATGATTTTTACATCACAGTTTAGTGCCCATGGGAGGCAAATAGCTAAAATCATTAATAAACATTGGCCTATTTTACAGAGGTGTAATAATGACATTGTTGAATTTAAGGAGAGACCAATTATGGCCTATAAAAGGGTAAAGAATTTGAGGGACTACTTTGTGAAGTCTGACATAGGACCAGCTAAGCAGTTACAGCAGAGTCATTTAACTAAGAAGAATATAGGATGTTATCCTTGTTTAGGATGCATTAGTTGTAATTCAGTAATAAGGGGCAAAGAGTTTGTTCACCCTAGGAGTGGTAAAAGGTACACTATTAGGAATTTCTTCACTTGTGACACCACATATGCAATTTATTTAATTAAGTGTCCGTGTTCCCTCATCTATATTGGAGAGACGGTAAGAAAAGTGAAAGATAGGCTTAGCCAGCACCGCTCCAATATTAGATGTGGGAACAGGGAGGCACCTGTATCCAATCATTTCTTAGAGAAAGGACACAGTATCAGTCAGCTCCGATGGCAGGTTATAGACTATGTGGGTCCGCAGAGAATGGGTGGTGACCGTGAGAAAATATTGAAACAAAAAGAAATGCATTGGATTCATAGATTGGGATCATTAGTACCATATGGTATGAATAGGGACTTTGATTGGTGAGTCTTTTGGTGAAGAATAGGTTTAACTAAATTTGATTTATAATGGTATGTAGATATGTAGTACTGTCATCAGGGTTAGTTATCACTGCTTTAAATGTTGTAGGATAGTATGTCTGCTGTAAAAATGTTTAAACTATGTATCTTTAACAAAAAGTATCTTGTTGTAAATTGTATAAATTTTGAAGGCTTGAAGAGTAAGATATTTTGTGCAGCAGGTGGCGCTCAAGAGTAAAATGTATTGGCGCCAAGATAACTGTTTAAAAGAGCTACCTCTGAGTATTGTATGTATAGCATGATTAAGTGACAGTAGTCACGAAACGTCGCTCTATCTTTTGTCAATAAAGATACTTTTTAAGCAAATTGTGCTGTGGACATTCCCATGTTGCATATTGTTATAGTGGAATTGATAGGGGTTAATAAATTTATTATAGGTGGCGACGGTGTAGGGGGGGCAGGATAGGGGTTAATAAATTTATTATAGGTGGCGACGGTGTAGGGGAGGCAGGATAGGGGTTAATAGGTATAATGTAGGTGGCAGCGGTGTCCGGGAGCGGCGGTTTAGGGGTTAATACATTTATCAGAGTTGCGGCAGGGTCTAGGAGTGGCAGTTTAGGGGTTAATACATTTATCAGAGTTGCGGCAGGGTCTAGGAGCGGCGGTTTAGGGGTTAGTAACTTTATTTAGTTGCGGGGGGCACCGGTATAGGGGGTAGAACAGTGTAGTTAGTGTGAGTGCTTAGTGACAGGCTAGCAATAAAGCTGGGAAAAAGCAGAAGAGCAGCGAGATCGGATGAGTGATAACTCTCACAGTCCGCTGCTCATCGCCCCGCGGCTTTTTGACAGCTTTATTTGATAACTTAGGCAAATTTTTTCAGGTCAGCGGCGGCGATGTGAGGCGAGCTTATGCGGGCGTATTGGGCCGGCGAAGGCAGGAAAGTTGACACGTTGATAATTACCCCCCTATGTCTGAACTGTGCTGTAAAAAAATCTACCATACATCATGTAAATAAACTATCAAATCAGAATACAAAAAAAATCTCCCATAACTCCATAGTTTTTAGCTCATGCCTGATACTCATTTCACTAAATATAGCTTTCTCAAAGGTGGGAGCTCTTCCCATTGCTGATCCTCACCATATTGCTAAATACTCCTCTTAATTACCTTTTCGTCTGCTCTGAACTTTGTCTCTCAGTCCCTGAAATAACCTGAAAGGAATATTAAACAGTATGAGATTGTAATATAACATGTTTAATTATGTGTAGTTAAAATACTTTGCATTATGCTTTCAATATTCATTTTGTCCTCTTTTACTGTAATTTAACTATGAAAATTATTGGTTTTCCAAATGCTACTATCTATTAAATAATGGGTACTCCGATTTTTTTACTTTTTTTCCCCTTTGTATGTTTCCTTCTGATGAAAATTAGTAACAGATAGAAATCAGGAAATAAAAGAGTCTGTACAAACAAGGCTATGTGAAACATAGGATTATCTAAAAAGTTTTCCACACAGTCTTGTTTAAATAGAAAACTAGTTCAAACATAGTGGTGTCCACTACTTTATAGGAAGTAAAAAGTATTTTGTAGAAGCTAAACATTTACACTTATATTTTCTATACTTAAACAACTAATATAATTGTAAAAAGAAATCTACATATTATTCTAAGTCTAATCTTTGCTTGGAATACATCATTATGTCTAACTTGTATTTACTGTTTAACACATCTTTAATAATACACCATGGGGCCGAATTATCAAGTTCCGAATGGAGCTTGATACCCCTGTTTCCGCGCGAGTCTAAAGACCGCTGCTCTATAACTTGTCCGCCTCCTATGAGACTGTGGACATCAATCCTCCTGAACCTATATATGATCGGGCCGATTGACACCCCCTGCTAGCAGCCGATTGGCCATAAATCTGCAGAGGGCGGCATTGCACAAGCAGTTCACATGAACTGCTTGTGCAATGATAAATGCCGACAGCGTATGCTGTCGGTATTAACAATGTGCGGCGGACATGATACGCTATATTGTATCATGTCCGCTCGCACTTTCAGAAATCGGCCCCAATATCTCTCTTGCTGCCCCTGTTCTGTGAATCTCTCTATACTTCTCTGTCCAACAATTCCAATTCTTTTAACTAATAAAAGTAAAAAAGTCTATCTCCTACCTACCTAAATTCTGATACTTATGTTTAAGACCAACTGCCCTAGTAAACACATTTCAGGATACCCTTATATGCATTCTTCCTAAAGCTGTCATCCATCAAAATATTCTATTGCCATTTCTTTCTAACCGCTGACTGCTTCTGTAAACCAACACTTACATTTTGAGATTTATTGAGATAAAGGCTCTCAAATTTTTCTGTTTACTTCTGTATGGACAAAAGTAATTTTTTGTATCATTTGTTGCACCGTTGAAAAATTCAATAAAAGTTAACTCTGTTTTAAAACCACTATTTAAAGCCTATTTTCTAAAGATAGTTTAAATCTTTGAAGGGCACTACCTTTTTGGTAAGGCAAAGAGAAGTGGAATTAAACTGACAACATCATAACATCTACATTTTCTAGCAGTGGTTTTCTTAATGAATTCAGAGAGGAAGGTAAATGCTTAGATTCTCAAAGAGTATATTTAATAACAATCACTACTGTTTCTCCATTATAATAGTTTGTTCTATAATTTTATTAAGCCCATTTGCTAAAGCTTACATACATTTCCATTTTGAAGTAAAAAATACTCAACAAAATAACTGATTGGAGAGATTGGAGAGGTTATAGAGGCTTGGGAGGCCAACAAGGCTGTGTTTCAACCACATTCTTCCAAAGTTAAGTGAATTTGAGTTTCATACTATAATGATGTTTGTCCTAGAATGCAAGAATAAGATTTTGTTATTAGTCGAGAAGGTTGTCCAGAAGAGGTTTTGTTTTTGCTGCACCCACCTCAAGAGAGGATTTCTTTGGTTAAACACAGTACTGGAAGCAAAAAGCATGAGATTTTGTACAGGGAGTGCAGAATTATTAGGCAAATGAGTATTTTGACCACATCATCCTCTTTATGCATGTTGTCTTACTCCAAGCTGTATAGGCTTGAAAGCCTACTACCAATTAAGCATATTAGGTGATGTGCATCTCTGTAATGAGAAGGGGTGTGGTCTAATGACATCAACATCCTATATCAGGTGTGCATAATTATTAGGCAACTTCCTTTCCTTTGGCAAAATGGGTCAAAAGAAGGACTTGACAGGCTCAGAAAAGTAAAAAATAGTGAGATATCTTGCAGAGGGATGCAGCACTCTTAAAATTGCAAAGCTTCTGAAGCGTGATCATCGAACAATCAAGCGTTTCATTCAAAATAGTCAACAGGGTCGCAAGAAGCGTGTGGAAAAACCAAGGCAAGAAATAACTGCCCATGAACTGAGAAAAGTCAAGCGTGCAGCTGCCAAGATGCCACTTGCCACCAGTTTGGCCATATTTCAGAGCTGCAACATCACTGGAGTGCCCAAAAGCACAAGGTGTGCAATACTCAGAGACATGGCCAAGGTAAGAAAGGCTGAAAGACGACCACCACTGAACAAGACACACAAGCTGAAACGTCAAGACTGGGCCAAGAAATATCTCAAGACTGATTTTTCTAAGGTTTTATGGACTGATGAAATGAGATTGAGTCTTGATGGGCCAGATGGATGGGCCTGTGGCTGGATTGGTAAAGGGCAGAGAGCTCCAGTCCGACTCAGACGCCAGCAAGGTGGAGGTGGAGTACTGGTTTGGGCTGGTATCATCAAAGATGAGCTTGTGGGGCCTTTTCGGGTTGAGGATGGAGTCAAGCTCAACTCCCAGTCCTACTGCCTGTTTCTGGAAGACACCTTCTTCAAGCAGTGGTACAGGAAGAAGTCTGCATTCTTCAAGAAAAACATGATTTTCATGCAGGACAATGCTCCATCACACGCGTCCAAGTACTCCACAGCGTGTCTGGCAAGAAATGGTATAAAAGAAGAAAATCTAATGACATGGCCTCCTTGTTCACCTGATCTGAACCCCATTGAGAACCTGTGGTCCATCATCAAATGTGAGATTTACAAGGAGGGAAAACAGTACACCTCTCTGAACAGTGTTTGGGAGGCTGTGGTTGCTGCTGCACGCAATGTTGATGGTGAACAGATCAAAACACTGACAGAATCCATGGATGGCAGGCTTTTGAGTGTCCTTGCAAAGAAAGGTGGCTATATTGGTCACTGATTTGTTTTTGTTTTGTTTTTGAATGTCAGAAATGTATATTTGTGAATGTTGAGATGTTATATTGGTTTCACTGGTAAAAATAAATAATTGAAATGGGTATATATTTGTTTTTTGTTAAGTTCCCTGTATATATAATTTGCATATCTTATACCAGAGTTCTCTGTGCATTATTAACAATGTATACAGGGAGTGAAGAATTATTAGGCAAGTTGTATTTTTGAGGATTAATTTTATTATTGAACAACAACCATGTTCTCAATGAACCCAAAAAACTCATTAATATCAAAGCTAAATAGTTTTGGAAGTAGTTTTTAGTTTGTTTTTAGTTCTAGCTATTTTAGGGGGATATCTGTGTGTGCAGGTGACTATTACTGTGCATAATTATTAGGCAACTTAACAAAAAACAAATATATACCCATTTCAATTATTTATTTTTACCAGTGAAACCAATATAACATCTCAACATTCACAAATATACATTTCTGACGTTCAAAAACAAAACAAAAACAAATCAGTGACCAATATAGCCACCTTTCTTTGCAAGGACACTCAAAAGCCTGCCATCCATGGATTCTGTCAGTGTTTTGATCTGTTCACCATCAACATTGTGTGCAGCAGCAACCACAGCCTCCCAGACACTGTTCAGAGAGGTGTACTGTTTTCCCTCCTTGTAAATCTCACATTTGATGATGGACCACAGGTTCTCAATGGGGTTCAGATCAGGTGAACAAGGAGGCCATGTCATTAGATTTTCTTCTTTTATACCCTTTCTTGCCAGCCACGCTGTGGAGTACTTGGACGCGTGTGATGGAGCATTGTCCTGCATGAAAATCATGTTTTTCTTGAAGGATGCAGACTTCTTCCTGTACCACTGCTTGAAGAAGGTGTCTTCCAGAAACTGGCAGTAGGACTGGGAGTTGAGCTTGACTCCATCCTCAACCCGAAAAGGCCCCACAAGCTCATCTTTGATGATACCAGCCCAAACCAGTACTCCACCTCCACCTTGCTGGCGTCTGAGTCGGACTGGAGCTCTCTGCCCTTTACCAATCCAGCCACGGGCCCATCCATCTGGCCCATCAAGACTCACTCTCATTTCATCAGTCCATAAAACCTTAGAAAAATCAGTCTTGAGATATTTCTTGGCCCAGTCTTGACGTTTCAGCTTGTGTGTCTTGTTCAGTGGTGGTCGTCTTTCAGCCTTTCTTACTTTGGCCATGTCTCTGAGTATTGCACACCTTGTGCTTTTGGGCACTCCAGTGATGTTGCAGCTCTGAAATATGGCCAAACTGGTGGCAAGTGGCATCTTGGCAGCTGCACGCTTGACTTTTCTCAGTTCATGGGCAGTTATTTTGCGCCTTGGTTTTTCCACACGCTTCTTGCGACCCTGTTGACTATTTTGAATGAAACCCTTGATTGTTCGATGATCACGCTTCAGAAGCTTTGCAATTTTAAGAGTGCTGCATCCCTCTGCAAGATATCTCACTATTTTTGACTTTTCTGAGCCTGTCAAGTCCTTCTTTTGACCCATTTTGCCAAAGGAAAGGAAGTTGCCTAATAATTATGCACACCTGATATAGGGTGTTGATGTCATTAGACCACACCCCTTCTCATTACAGAGATGCACATCACCTAATATGCTTAATTGGTAGTAGGCTTTCGCGCCTATACAGCTTGGAGTAAGACAACATGCATAAAGAGGATGATGTGGTCAAAATACTCATTTGCCTAATAATTCTGCACTCCCTGTACAGAATATCTCTGGAGAAAATCAAGTGGGGATATATACCATAATTTTTGTTGCTCTTAATTAAAAATGAATGTATTATTGTTACCAACAAAATCTGAAAACAAAACTAAAGGTATATTTATTATTAATTTATTTTACAGAAAAATATGTTACTTATCTTTGATCAACCACATACACATGAGCTGCTACCTTATGGTTTAAATTATACAATTTTAAAAGTGATTACCATTATTGCAAAGTTCATTTGAATGCCCCTACCAAGAATCCCTAGCACTGGAAACTTTAAATGTTCAGGAAATCTGACAAAAAGCAGACCTTCTTACTGTCTGGAATATGTAAATGAACTCTACAAAGATTTGTTTTTTTACATAACCGTTAATATTTGGAAGTCAAAACTTAACCCTGAGCTATATTTGCATCCTTAATTTATACTCTCCTCATGTATTTGCAAGTTACTTTAAATTCAATGTCAAAATGTTTTACCACATTTTAATGTTTATAATAAAGTAAACTACTAACCTTTTATTAACCATAGATTAACATGTATGCATTGTATTAAATTGCATGTAGACTATGGGGTCTATTTAACAAGGGCCACTGCTCCTTAACTTATACGCCGCTTCTGAGGTGATGTATAGCAATCTGCCTGATTGCGTATGATCGGGCTGATTGACACCACCTGCTAGCGGCTTTGCACCAGCAATTTAACGAACTGCTGGTGCAATGATAAATGCCGACAGCGTATCCTTTCAGCATTTATCGATATGAGTCGGACATGGTTCGCTATAGCGAATCATGTCCATCCGCACAATGATAAATGAACCCCATTGACTAGACTTTGCTGGTTACTTGTTTTTTTCTTGTTTTCAATTTGTAGTTTGTTTTCAAAATATTGAATTAATACTAATTTCTGACACTTCTGGTTTAGAATAGTTTTTAAAGAAAAAAAATCCTAAAATCTGCAATATTTGGTTAGTTAACAATATTACTAGATACTAGAAAATCAGAGCCCCAAACAAAATATCTTCAAATGGACTGAATTATATCTGCCCTCAGAGTTTGATTATGTTTTAGTTTCTACTAATCTGTTAAAGTAAGAGCAGATGTGGGAGGTCAAGTAGCCTTACATTATGCCTGAAGAAACACATAAACATTTACAAAATTTGGGTTAGATCTTATGTAAGTCCACATAATCAGTCCACTATAAAGAGTATATTCCTCATAGTCACTACATTTTGGAGACTGAGTCATAATAAACAGACCAGATTTATCAAAGGACAGCACTCATGCAAGCTTGGAAATTATATTTATGAAGCAGCAGTTTCCTAAACCCTATCCATCACCTCAGAGATGGCAGATTAAATTCACCCTGGATTTATTTTACCACAGTGACTGGCAAGCCATGCTTTTGTAAGATTGATTTTTTAATCCCAGGTTCACTACTTGGGAACCTTGCCCATGCAGACACTGATAACTCTGCCCATATGTGTGGGTCAATAAATACTGGGGGTAAATGATGACTGGTGTCTGAAACCAGTTGTCTTATCCCATCATGATAATAATTATTATCAATTATTTGTATAGTGCCGCCAAATTCCCTAGCGCTTCATCTTCATCACATACCAGTTCTATAAACCATTAAACATAACTGTTACAACTCCAAAACACTTGAACCCTAACTGCTACTCATCTTACTCTCTTCCCATCAAAAATAAACATGAACATGAGATCCCATACCTGGCCACACTAACAGGAGGCTTAGCAGTTCAGCCGAGAGCACTAAGCATCCTGTTAATATGGTCAGAGACCTGGGAAGAAGAGCATCGGGTTAGCACACTCTCCAGAGCATGTTAGGGTAAGTATAAAGTCTTAAAAATCAATTTAAAGGAAACGAGAAAATACTGACAAATTTAATTTGTATTTTTTTGTTTTCTTTAAATTTTGTGGGTGCATTCATTCGAGAACGAAAATTTGAATTTCGTTATGAATGTACATTCATCCAAAAATGAAATATATATATATATATATATATATATATATATGTGTGTGTGTGTATATATATTTATATAGTCAATCTCAAGAAACCTCACGCTCAGCAAACTGTGTCTCAAGGTTCCCAAAGCAGGCAATTCAAGCAGGGAATTTGTAACCAAACAGCTTTTAATACATCAACAGATAGCCTGGTCCAGACGTTTTGGCTCCCACTGGAACCTTTTTCAATAGAGGCCTCCAGTTTGGTTACAAATTCCCTGCTTGAATTGCCTGCTTTGGGAACCTTGAGACGCAGTTTGCTGAGCGTGAGGTTTCTTGAGATTGACTGTACACTTTATATAGCAGAGCACCAGGGTGTTTATTTGATGGTGTGTGCTGTTTCTCTCCATGCTTCTTTATATATATATATATGTACGTATAGATATATATGTGTGGAATTTAGCTATTTATTCATCAGATAATCTGTTATAAAATGAAAGACCATCTGTTCAATAAATTCTCATTTCAATATGGACTTACAAAGTACATACAGGGAATCAAAGAAAAATGAAAAGCTTCCTGGTATTTTGCAAATTAATGAAACAATAAAATATTCCTGAAATGATACCATAGCTTCTGAAAAGATAGCTAAGGGGCAGCGTTGATAAGAGAGAGAGAAAAATGAGTCCAGATCTATGTTTAATGAATTTTATTCTTTCATTTTTTCTTATCCCTGAATTTTAAAACACATCAATAAAACACATCAATATGCATGCAAGATACTAAAAATCTGCACACTGAAATGCAATGGCCTCACACCCCACTCTTATTGGGTGAAAATACTCTCTACTGCTACATATGCTACATATGTTCAGATCATTTGCTTTAATGTTATTATTTCTGTTGTATATACATATGAGCTTTTTTTACACTTGTCATTAACATTTGTATTAAAAATACAAATGAGTAGTATCTAGATAATAGATGCATATCCAGATTTAGAGGAATAAATAAAATGACTGATTTTGCATCCCACCGACCCACCCAGTGAAAGTGGTGACAAGTGGCAATGCTGGCGATGTTTAGCTGACGTAGTGCTCCCCATTATATCCTATGGGAGATACAACGTCACTTGCTGGCACTTTTCGGGTTCGCCCCCTTTTTTAGAAAACATCAACAGACTGACGGGTTCTTTGAATATCAGGGCCTTAAGGAGGGAAAGATTTGTCTGCAGGTGGGAAAGCCTTTTTTCTGTAAACAGGAAATGCTTAAAATTTAAAAAGTTTTACGGTATTAGGAAGCAATCTAGCTATATCCTTGTCCATTGACTGATTCCTGTATCAGCCAATAAGGAAGTAAGTTACATTTCTGTTCTAGAAAATTCTGAACCCCCCCCAAAAAAATCATACTGCTGGCTTGTGGCAGTACCACAAGCTAGTGCTTTAATATTATTTAAGTTAAAGCTGTTGTCTATCTTCTCTTCTGCTGCCCTGATAACATTGCCAAAATAAATAAGGGGTTAATCATTTTTCATTAACAAATTAATAAAGTTTTGAAACTATCATTGAACCAAACAACTCCATGAACTAATACTGGAAGATTTTTTTTTCTCCATGATGAATTAATTTTTTTAACATATCTACTTGATAGGTCTAAACAATGCCACATTCCTAAATTTGACTGGGTAATATGCAATATACTTAGAACTGAAAAGAAAAAAAAAAAAAAAAAAAAAGCCAGCACATTTACATTCAATAAAAAATAATTAAAATACAAAGAAGGAGAGAAAAGTTGCTTTAAAGGGACAGTTTAACCAAAAACTTTCTCTCCTTTAAATTGTTCCCAATGATCCATTTTACTTGCGGGAATGTATTAAATGGTTTACAAATAGCTCATTAGCCTTGTACTGGCATTTAAAATATCTGACTTAGCTTGTAGTATCTCTACCTATACTGAAAGTTTCTATACCTAGGTATATGCTATTGATAAACTATGTAAACACAGCCAGCAAAAGAAATTACACTCATAGTGGGAGGTGGAAGAGATAAAGCTCTAAAATGTTAATTTTCAATTATTATTTCTAAGGATTGTACAGAGACAGAGATAAGAAAGGGAAGCAATTGAGTGATAGGATAACTAGATCTGATCTGTCAGCAAGCCAAGCCTATTTTGACGGGCTGTGGTTTCAAAGAGCAAATCCAGCTATTTCATTTGCAAAAAGTAGCATACATTTAAATGTTATCATACATTATATACACTGCAGCTGATATGCCATAAAAACATAAGAAGCGCAACTCTGATTCAATCACATTTATTGAGATAAAAGAGCACACAATACATGCTTACTTACTTGTAGTTGAGCAGATGAGTGTCCATAGTTTTGGATGAAACATAGGGGTGTGAATTGTGGAGTGACGTTCGCCCCATTTTAAACCCACTGTTGTGATCACGTGGACCGGGACATAAGCGGCTCAGAACGCCATGTAATAACAGGAACTGTTTACCTGACCAGCTTCGGAATTTCTACTACTAATAGCCACATAAAGGTACAGAACTAAGGTCCCACAAGGCAAATAATTCACAGGACTGTGAACTATGGACACTCATCAATCTATACCTCCAAATAAGTGAGCATGTATAGTGTGCTATTTTATCTCAATAAATGTGATTGAATAGGAGTTGCGATTCTTATGTTTTTATGAAAGATTTGACTTTGTTTGACACTGGAGTTACCTATGTTGATGTTTGAACTATGTTCCCTAAATCTCCGTGTTTACGGTTGGTTTAAGCTACCTACATTTGTTTTTCAGGGTTTTTGAGTGCATTACTTAATTTGTTACAAGCTGCCTACAAACTGTAGGTGGCAATGACTTCTAACTTCTCAAGGCTAATCTTGCTATATATATATGTTAGTATAATGTAAATTGTTTTGCAGTTATGACCATGGCTAGGCCAGATTGACTCCTCCAAATAAGGTATATTATGGGGAATTGGGGATTGAAAAACAATTGCAGTAAAATGGATTTAAATTTGTTTTAAAAACATTTAGACTTGGCTGATATGTTTTTCTATAGCAACGCGTCTTACATCTTGTAAGGTGTTTATTGTCTCTTTAATGTAAGAGTTGATTGGATAGACATGGTTGGATACCTGTAGAAGAAAGGTCCAAACCTAAAAATAACTAAGAAATGAATGCTGGGGTAGTTTTAAGCATACTGGGAGCAGCCCTATTACTAACAGTTCTGAAACTACATCTTAACATTTTAATCTGCTGATAACACTCAGAAAAGTGTTTCAATAATATTGCATATTGCTCTCTATGTTGTGTAAAAAGCATATTCCCCTTTAAGTGACCTTCGTTTTTCCTAGAATCCCTTATACAATCTTGGTTATTTATCAATCTATTATCTATTTATTTAATTTTTAACCTTCCTCTCTGGGTTTCTGACAGATATATTTGGATAATCCTCTCTTTTTTAATCTTTTTACCAAAATATTTGTTTCCTGATCCCGTGTAATGGCTCTACAGAAGTTATGTTTCCATCTAATGAACTGTCACTTTACTATTACATATACTTTAGATGTAAACAATATACATGTAATAATATGCCAACAACTGTTTTGTTTCCAACCAAGGTTAAATCTAGATATTTACTGTCTGGAATGTGTATAAAAGCTGAGACAAAAGAGATTACCTCCTTCCAAAAAATAAAATAAAAATTGAAATAATGGGGCCGAATTATCAAGCTCCGAATGGAACTTTAGGTCTCGGTTTCTAAAGACTGCTGCTTATTAACTTGTTTGCCTGCTCTGAGGCTGCGGACATCAATCCGCCCGATCCTATGCAATACTGATTGACACCCCCTGCTAGCGGCCGATTGGGTGCGAATCTGCTAGGGGCAGCATTGCACAAGCAGTTCACAAGAACTGCTTGTGCAATGACAAATGCCTACAGCGTATGCTGTCTGCATTTATCGATGTGTGGCGGACATTATACGCTACATCGTATCATGTCCGCTCGCACTTTCATATATTTGGTCCTATTGTCTTTAATGGTGTTTAATGGTGTTTAGGTCTCCAAATATGGGATGCTCCTCTCATTTAATCATACATAGCTTGGCACAGAAGAGGTAAATGCATGATGGTTATTGGAGATTACCTAACTTGATGACTTCCCATTAGTGTGACACTTTATACTGAGCCACAATAAACAGATACATAGGGCTTCATGTAAGAAATGCTGAGCAGACAAGGATGGACAATAGCAAACCTGTCTGCCCAAGGCTAGCGGGCAGTATTAAGCTGCTTGCATTTATCATTGCACAAGTGCCTGCTTGTGCAACACCAGTCCCCGTTTACGTGCGGCTATAAATCACCCCAGTCTGACAAGTCCGGGGGGATTGCAAACCACCAGCTCAGTGCTGGTGGATATGTTAGGAAGGTCTGGTGAGCTTGTATCCAAAGGACCTCCAAAGTTGCATCCGCAACATCTTAAATGGAGCCCATAGAATAAAAAAAAAGAAAAAACTTGCTGGAAGGAATAAAGTGGATAGACTTCATAATGTAGGAAAATCAGTGTTTAATGAATTTTCATGTTAAACACATTTATCCTTCTAGGTTTGAATATGATCAGATTAATTATGTTACTAGCTCACCTTACCACAAATGCACAAGGCAGAGAAAGGGACATTTAAAGTAATTCAATTCATAAAAAAATAAAAAAATCTTTCATCATTAAATTAGAATATCAATTTTATAAAATGCATAACATGACTGATGCACAGTTATATGTGTGTGAGTATAAGGAATATGATGTGGTAAAAAAAGAAATTGTAACCAATACATAATATATCTATATGTTCCCTGTTAAATAAAAAAATAAAAAATGTTTAGAATTTTGATAAAAATTAAATCTCAAAAATACAGCAGGGATTTTTTTCTTGTTACACAAAGCTGTATGCCCATGCTCTATAGTATATTTCCACAAATCTAAGGGTTGTAGTCCTATAGCAACACAGTGAGCATGAAAAAGGAAAATGTGTGAGATATTTTAAGACTTAAGTATTTCATTATATGATGATAGTAAAAAGAGAAAAAGAGCTGGCATCTTCACAATTCAATCTAACACAAAAGCATTTCCAAGAAAAAGTACTTAAATTCTAGGAAGCTAAAAATACAATAGACTGCATGACTGTGCAGGGAATAATACGGTCACTTTCTAAAATTAAAACTCATAGACAATATGCATTATTATCATCTCTCACAATACATTTTAGCATTTTTTTTAAATGTAGTTCTTTATGGAAGCATGACATACAAATGTGCATTTACCTGCTTTTGTTCCTCACCAAGTCCATCCCACATTGAAGCTACTATTTTTGAAACTTCTCCAAATGTTGCATTTGGATTTTGGCCTTTAATGGCTGCTTGAGTGTCACGGAAGAATAATGCATAGGCTGACACAGGTTTCTGGGGTTCATTTGGGTCCTTCTTTTTCTTCTTCTTTGGGGTTTTTGGCTTCTTTACCATGTCAGGGGCGGGTCGTTTCTCTGCTCCACTGGTCTGTAAAAAGTATAGGTATTTATATATTTATATATATTGTGTAGATATAAACAGATAATATATGATAGATAAATAGATAGATAGATAGATAGATAGATAGACAGACAGATGTGGATAGATAGATAGATAGATAGATAGATAGATACATAGATTGATACATAGATACATAGATACAAAGACCCACACTCTATGAAATTGGATAACATTTTCCTTCAGTATTTTTTTATTTATACATAGGTGACATTATGAGGTTAAATGTGTTGAGCTAAATGTGTTTGTGTGTGTCCAACTGTAAATATTAATATAAATGTAAATATTTCAATATTTTGCAATGGTCATTTGCATTTGGATTTTATTTGAATACGTTTAACTATATAACAAATTAATACGTTACTATGGAGCTGTCAGTAACAAGGGGAATAATTTATTATCAATCTTCTGTATTTAATCTCTTGTAATACAGAATCATTTCTTATATAGCTAAAGTATAGTCTTTACCATACAGGAGAATTATTTATAGCCACAACTAATAATCCAAATGACTTTAGTTATTTAAATCATGCTCTGTTTATTGCATTGGATCAATGAGAATAAATTCGCTAGTATTATTTTATGAAAAGTGTACATTGACCCAAAGTATATTAACAAAATTTGAAAGATTTGTGGCAGCTGTAGCAATAATGGAAGATACAGTTTACAAAATGTAATTGTTTTCCTGTAATATTGGCAATATATATTTTTATTTTTCCATGTGGGAACAATTTGAGGGCACAAATTATCTTAAAATAGGGGCAAATTATATGGAAATAAGAAAGAAAACGAAAACAAGGACATATGTAGGTTCAGTTTACAGTGCCTGAAGGAAAAATGTATAAAGTTATGACATAGCCATGTTAAAAACTCTTACAAATAAGTACCTTACAATAAACATTAATCTTAATTTAAAAAAAAAAAAATGAGATCTGGCACATTGCTATAGCAATATAGATTTATTTGTATTCTAGGAATTGAAATAGAAATTATATCATAGGGCACAAAAATATACAAAGTTATAAAAACTTTTAAAGGACCATTAATTACAGTAAAATTGCATAATTAAAGGGACAGTCTACTTGAAAATGTTAAAAAAAATTACATAAATCCTTTATTACACATTCCCCAGTTTGGTATTACCAACAGTGTTATATTAATACACTTTTTACCTCCGTGTTTACCTGGTATTTAATGGGACAGTCTATTTGAAAATTTTTATTGTTTAAAAAAAAAAGATAATCCCTTTATTTACCATTCCCCAGTTTTGCATTACCTACACTGTTATATTAATACACCTTTTACCTCTGTGGTTACATTGTATCTAAGCCTATGCAGACTGCTTATTGGTTCTATTGACATATTTACATTCGAGCCAATCAGTGCTGACTCATAAATAACTCCACGGGGGTGAGCACAATGTTATCTATATGACACATATGAATTTACACTGTCTAACTGTGCAGTGAGATAAGAGGAGGATATTTAGTAAACAGGAGATTGCAACTCATGTAGGGATCACCTGCTAACTTGTGGGGAAGGAGGTCACTCTTATGAAAAGAGTATATGCTACTCTTTTATAAGTAGTGTGTTTTGTATCTTTGGTATATGAAGCCTTGGAGCTATTGTCCCTACTACAGGGCTAGATTACAAGTGGCGTGCTAATGTTAGCACAGGACATGATATCTCAACCATCCTAACTAAAGCACATATTACAAATTGAAAGTAAAAGGTTGTGCTTAAATGCAAACACAAACTGCGCTAGAAGTATTAGTGCGACTGGAGACCTAGCATACATTGTAAGAGTTTAAAAAATTTTTGCAAAACACATTAAAAGCAAATTAAAATAAACTATTACATTATATAAATAAATATTGATGAAAATATTTTATAAAGGTTAAAAGGGATTCTGGTATATAGCAAGGTATTTAACTGGAAAGGGCTATTATGTATATATATATATATATATATATATATATATATATGTATGTATGTCTAAATCTGTGTATGTATAAATGTGTATATGTGTCGTGTGTATACATATCTATGTGTTTATATGTGTAAATATGTATGCGCATATATACATACATATAAACACAAATATACACATGTATACACAAATATAAATATATATATATATATATATATATATATTCACTTCTGTGCCTTTCCAGTTAAATACCTTAAAACATGCAATATAATTTTCAATCAATTTTTATATGTATACTTTACATTCCATTGTTCTTCACAAAAAAAAACTCTTTATTTTAGTGCACATCGGTCTTTAGAGCACCACTAGTAATCTGGCCCACAATCAATATAGTGATCACTTAAAAATTGCACGCGTTCCAATCTTTCAAAAATTGAGTTTTAAGAAATCTGTCTGTTCTATGGAGGGGGGACTGGAGCTCTAAAAAGGCCCTCCCTCACTTATTAAAAACCTCCATTTTACTTAGGCAGGTGATGTTTTGCAAATTAGAGAAGTATATCTAAATAGGGTAGCTGCTGATTGGTGGCTACACATAAATGCCTCATGTGATTGGCTCACTCATGTGAATTGCTATTCCTTTAACAAAGGATATCTAAAGAATGAAGCAAATTAGCTAAAATAAGTAAATTGAAATGTTGTTTAAAATTGTATTCTCTATTTGAATCATGAAAGACAAATTTTGGGTTTCATGTCACTATAAGGTAGACTAAATCTTATAGCTGCTTATGTGGTATAAAGGTTTTTTTTACAGTTAGCTGAAAAAGGAAACTGTCAATAAGTAACGCCTCCTATTTAAATAATGGCTACAAAATAATTTGTGCACATTTTTTGTGTTATTCCATGTAAATTAAAAACTATAATTTAATCAATAATTAAAAAATCTACAAAAATATTTAAGACTACCAAAAAAGATGAAAAAATATAAAGAATGTGTTTCTAACACTAATATACTATTGTGCTAATGTCCTTGTTATGATATTTAGAACCCCTGGCCTTTTAACAAACAAAAACTGAAGAACTCTGAATCTGACTAAAGCAAAAATAACTATATGAAATAATCAGATATTGGATTTATCCAATTGGATATTAACAGAAAATGTTGCCATAACTTTGGAGATGAATAACTCTTGCTTCTATGTAATGGACTTCTCACACTTAATAAATACAAGTTATACAATAATTATTTATTGATATATGTTGATTTTGGATAATTGAAAAAATACAGTTTATACTACAAAGAAAATGTTTGGAAATTTAAAGGGACAGTTTACACTTTTGTTATCTTAAAGTCTTACCTTAGATTAAAGGGAGAGTTTACAAAAAAAAATCTACCATTTAATTTCTTCCTACGGATCCACTTTACCGGCTGGAGTGTATTAAATCAGCTAAATCATATACACAAATAAGTCTTAAAAAGCAAATCTCATACATTTTATACCCTGCAGCTGGTAAATAAAGTAATTGGAAACACATAGTAACATAGTAACATAATGGATGAGGTTGAAAAAAGACAGAAGTCCATCGAGTTCAACCTATACAAATCTAAAATATATACAAAAAGCTCCAATTAAGCTTAAATAATCCCACTAAAAGGTGACCCTTTTAATGCTAGCAATCATATCCATGAATTTTGTTTATAGACAGAAATGTATCCAAATATTTTTTTAAATGTATCTAGGGTATTGGCATTCACTACCTCCTTTGGTAATGAGTTCCACAATTTTATTGCTCTTACAGTGAAAAAAACGTTTCCGTTGCAGGAGATTAAATCTCCTTTCCTCCAACCTTAAATTGTGACCTCTGGTCACAAACAATTTTCTTGGAATAAACAGCACTTCTGCCATCTCTGTATATGGGCCTTGAATATATTTATATAAAGTAATCATGTCACCTCTTAAGCGCATTTTTTCTAAAGAAAACAGACCAAGTTTGGCTAGCCTCTCCACATAGGTTAAATTCTCCAATCCCCTTATTAGCTTTGTGGCCCTTCTCTGAACTTTTTCTAGTTCTGCAATATATTTTTTTGTGATTCGTCCACAGAACTGCACTCCATGCTAGAGGTGAGGTCTTACCAGGGCTTTATATAGTGACAGAATTATGCTTTCCTCCCTTGAGTCAATGCTTCTTTTAATACATACTAGTATCTTATTAGCCTTTGAAGCTGCTACCCTGCATTGCTCACCCATCTTTAGCTTGTTATCTATTACAACCCCCAAATCCCTTTCCTCCTGTGTTTGGCTAAATCTTGTCCCATTTAAATAATACGTTGCCTGCTTATTTTTACTTCCAAAATGTAGAACCTTGCATTTTCTCATATTAAATCTCATTTTCCATTTACCTGCCCATACTTCTAATTTTTGCAAGTCCCTTTGTAACGAAAGTTCATCCTGCTCTGACCTAATGACCTTACTTAACTTAGTATCATCTGCAAAATTAGAGATGTCGCTATTTAATCCTAGCTCCAAGTCATTTATAAAAATATTAAAAAGAATAGGGCCCAGCACTGATCCCTGGAGTACTCCACTGATTAACTCTGTCCAATCTGAGAATGATCAATTTACTACTACTCATTGCTCCCTATCTTTTATCCAGTTATTTATCCACAAACTAACATTTTCAGCTATTCCCAGTCCCTTAATTTTGTGCATTAATCTCTCATGTGGCACTGTATCAAACGCCTTTGCAAAATCTAAGTATATCACATCAACTGATTCCCCTTTATCTATATTTTTACTTACTTCCTCATAGAATCTAATTAGATTAATTTCACATGATCTATTTCTCATAAAACCATGCTGATTAGAACTCATAATCTTGTTTGCACGAATATGCTCATCAATTTAATCCCTTATAATCCCGTCAAATATCTTCCCCACTATTGATGTCAGACTAACTGGATCATCCCTACTTCCCTTTTTTGAAGAGTGGCACCACATCAGCTTTACGCCAATCCTTGTGTACCATGCCTGAGGATAATGAGATAAAGTTCCCTCAACACCCTTGGGTGTATTCCATCTGGGCCTGGAGTTTATTTACCTTAATAGTATCCAATTTGTTCCTGATATCCTCTATACATAACCCAATAATTGTATGGACTGGCATGTCCTATTTTGTTCCAAAGTATCATCCAATGGTTCCTCTCTTGTGTATACTGAAGAAAAAAACTGGTTTGGTATCTGGTTTGGTATCTCAGCCTTCTCCCTGTCACTGTTAATCATGCTACCCTCCCCGCATGTTAATGTGTACCTATATTGTCTTTCTTAAATTTTTTGCTATTTATGTACTTAAAGAATCGTTTAGGGTTAGATTTAGAATCCTTTGCAATTAATTTTTCATTTTCAATTTTGGCTAATTTGATTGCTTTTTTGCATGCTTTGTTACATTCCTTATAAATATGGAATTTTGAGTCTTTACTATTTTCTTTGAATAATTTAAATGCCCTACGTTTTTTCCTAATATCTCTTAACACATTAATATTCAGCCACATTGGATTGGATTTTTTCATTTGTATTTTTATAACCATATGGTATTTGTTGATATGTATATTTATTTAACAAAGTTTTAAATGTTATCCATTTAGCCTCTGTATTTTTATTAGAGAATACATTAGGGAAAAATAATTTTATGGTATACTGTTCCTTTAAGCTGCAAATAGCCTCCTGCACCCTTTTGCAGCAGGCACGGTAACAAAGTTATTTTAAAATTAATAGTGTTTGTGGCCAGTATGAAATGGCTGCCAAGTTCAGCGGCTGCATATGGCCTCCAATCACAAAAGGCTCACTAGTTGGATTCAACAGAAAGTCAATGCTATTCAGCAGAGTTCCTAGATGCAGCCCAGATTGTGATGTCATCAGTGGGCAGAGCTTGGCAGCCATTTCAAACTGTCCAGAAACACTATTCATTTTAAAATAACTTTTACTGCTCCTGCTGCATGATATACAATGGGGTGCAGGAGGCTATTTGCAGACTTTAAGATGACTAAGGTGTAGACTTTCCCTTTAATAACTCTCTTACAGATGTGTAATTTTAACTAGTATACAGAGTTATATAGCTAATGTGTATTCATTCAAACTAGTTTCCATATACAAGAACCAAATACCTGTGTCTAATTAAACTGTACCCCAGCATAGGCTGATTTAGAAATATAGAAACATACGGCTAGATTACAAGTTGTGCATTAGGGTTAAAAAGCAGCGAGGTCCCAACGCTGCTTTTTAACGCCTGCTGGTATTAAGAGTCTTGAAATGACAGGCTCACCACTCACTTTTTTGGCCAGACTCGAAAATACCGCAAATCCACTTACGTCAATTGCATATCCTATATTTTCAATGGGACTTGCATAATGCCGGAATTACGAGTCTTCCAAAAAGTGAGCGGTAGACCCTCTCCTGTCAAGCCTGGTACTGAATTTAAAAGTCAGTAGTTAAGAGTTTCATGGACTAACGCCGTAACATAAAACTCTTAACTAAAGTGCTAAAAAGTACACTAACACCCATAAACTACCTATTAACCCCTAAACCGAGGCCCCTCCACATCGCAAACACTAAAATAAATTTTTTAACCCCTAACATCCCGAACCGGACATCGCCGCCAGTATAAAAAATATATTAACCCCTAAACCGTCGCACTCCCGCATCGCAAACACTAGTTAAATATTATTAACCGCTAATCTGTCGTCCCTAATATCGCCACCACCTACCTACATTTATTAACCCCTAATCTACCGCCCCCAACGTCGCCGCAACTATATTAAATTTATTAACCCCTAAATCTAAGTCTAAGTCCCCCTAACTTAAATATAATTTAAATAAATCTAAATAAAATAACTATCATTAACTAAATTATTCATATTTAAACTAAATACTTACCTATAAAATAAACCCTAAACTAGCTACAATATAACTAATAGTTACATTGTAGCTAGCTTAGGATTTATTTCTATTTTACAGGCAACTTTGTATTTATTTTAACTAGGTACAATAGTTATTAACTATTTAATAGCTACTTAGTTAAAATAAAGTCAAATTTACCTGTAAAATAAAACCTAACCTAAGTTACAATTACACCTAACACTACACTACAATTAAATAAATTCCCTAAACAAAAATACAATTAAATACAATTAAATATAATTTTTCTAAACTATGAAAAACCCCCCACTAAATTACATAAAATAATTACAAGTTTTTTACACTAATTACACCTAATCTAACCCCCCTAATAAAATAAAAAAGCCCCCCAAAATAAAAAAAGCCCTACCCTATACTAAATTACAAATAGCCCTTAAAAGGGCCTTTTGCGGGGCATTGCCCCAAAGTAATCAGCTATTTTACCTGAAAAAAAAGTACAATACCCCCCCAACATTAAAACCCACCACCCACACACCCAACCCTACTCTAAAACCCACCCAATCCCCCCTTAATAAAACCTAACACTAACCCCTTGAAGATCACCCTACCTTGAGAAGTCTTCACCAAACCGGGCCAAAGTCATCAACGAAGCCGGGCGAAGTGGTCCTCCAGACGGGCAGAAGTCTTCATCCAAGCTGGGCAGAAGAGGTCCTCCAGACGGGCAGAAGTCTTCATCCTTCATCTTCTGTCTTCATCCATCCGGCACGGAGAGGCTCCATCTTCAAGACATCCGACACGGAGCATCCTCTTCAAACGACGTCCAACTGAAGAATGAAGGTTCCTTTAAATGACGTCATCCAAGATAGAATTCTATCAGCCAATCAAAATTAAGGTGGAAAAAATCCTATTGGCTGTTCAATCCTATTGGCTGATCCAATCAGCCAATAGGATTAAGCTGGCATTCTATTGGCTGATTGGATCAGCAATTAGAATGTGAGCTCAATCCTATTGGCTGATTGCATCAGCCAATAAGATTTTTTTCTACCTTAATTCCGAATGACTGATAGAATTCTATTAGCCAATCGGAATGGAAGGGATGCCATCTTGGATGACGTCATTTAAAGGAACCTTCATTCTTCAGTTGGACGTCGTTTGAAGAGGATGCTCCGCGTCGGATGTCTTGAAGATGGAGCTGCTCCACGCCGGATGGATGAAGATAGAAGATGCCGCCTGGATGAAGACTTCTGCCTGTCTGGAGGACCTCTTTTGCCCGGCTTGGATGAAGACTTCTGCCCGTCTGGAGGACCACTTCACCCTGGCTTCGTTGATGACTTCAGCCCGGTTGGGTGAAGACTTCTCAAGGTAGGGTGATCTTCAAGGGGTTAGTGTTAGGTTTTATTAAGGGGGGATTGGGTGGGTTTTAGAGTAGGGTTGGGTGTGTGGGTGGTGGGTTTTAATGTTGGGGAGGGTATTGTACTTTTTTTTACAGGTAAAAGAGCCGATTACTTTGGGGCAATGCCCCTCAAAATGCCCTTTTAAGGGCTATTTGTAATTTAGTATAGGGTAAGGCTTTTTATTATTTTGGGGCGCTTTTTTATTTTATTAGGGGGATTAGATTATGTGTAATTAGTTTAAAAAACTTGTAATCATTTTATTATTTTATGTAATTTAGTGTTTGTTTTTTTACGTACTTTAGATAATTTTATTTAATTGTAATTAATTGTATTTAGTTTAGGTCATTAATTTAATTATAGTGTAGTGTTAGGTGTAATTGTAACTTAGTTAAGGTTTATTTTACAGGTAAATTTGTATTTATTTTAACTAGGTAGCTATTAAATAGTTAATAACTATTTAATAACTATGGTACCTAGTTAACATAAATACAAAGTTGCCTGTAAAATAAAAATAAATCCTAAGATAGTGACAATGTAACTATTAG
Organism: Bombina bombina; assembly: GCF_027579735.1. Taxonomy (NCBI): domain Eukaryota; kingdom Metazoa; phylum Chordata; class Amphibia; order Anura; family Bombinatoridae; genus Bombina; species Bombina bombina. The sequence continues at coordinate 904,260,691 of NC_069503.1, forward strand.
TTATATTGTAGCTATCTTAGGGTTTATTTTATAGGTAAGTATTTAGTTTTAAATATGAATAATTTAGGTAATTATAGTAATTTTATTTAGATTTATTTAAATTATATTTAAGTTAGAGGGTGTTAGGGTTAGGGTTAGACTTAGGTTTAGGGGTTAAGAACTTTAATATAGTGGGGGCGACATTGGGGGCAGCAGATTAGGGGTTAATAAGTGTAGGTAGGTTGTGGCAACATTGGGGGTGGCAGATTAGGAGTTAATAAATATAATGTAGGTGTCGTCGATGTTGAGGGCAGCAGATTAGGGGTTAATAAGTATAATGTAAGTGGCGGCGGTGTCCGGAGTGGCAGATTAGGGGTTAATAATATAATGCAGGTGTCGGCAATGTCGGGGACGGCAGATTAGGGGTTAATAAGTGTTAGATTAGGGGTGTTTAGACTCGGGGTTCATGTTAGGGTGTTAGGTGTAGACATAAAATGTATTTCCCCATAGGAATCAATGGGGCTGTGTTAGGAGCTTTACGCTGCTTTTTTGCAGGTGTTAAGTTTTTTAACTTAACGTAAGCAGCGCTGGTATTGAGGTGATATGTGGAGCAAAATTTTGCTCTCCGCTCACTTTTCTGCGGCTAACGCCGGGTTTGTAAAAACCCGTAATACCAGCGTTGTCTGTAGGTGAGCGGTGAGGGAAAACTGCTCATTAGCACCGCACAGCATTACAGACAAAACTCGTAATCTAGGCGATAGATTTTGATGGCAGATAAGAGCCATAGGCCCAGTAAGTTTGCCTGTTATTTCCCAAAAGTATAAATCAAGTTTGTAGGATAGCCTTTTGCTTTTACCAGGCATTCTTAAAGTCCCCCACGGTGTTTGTCATTCAAACCTTTTGTGGAAATTTATACCACGAATCAATCAACCTTTCTGTAAAGAAGTGCTTCTGCAAATTATTCCTGAATATACTTCCCTTCAGCTTGAGATCATGACCCCTTGTTTTTTAATATTTATTTTTATGAAAAATACTCACAGCCTTAGCTTTACTAAGCCCTTGCTATCATATCACCCCTTTCCCTTCTCTCCTCTAAGATATACATATTCAGGTCATTGAGCCTCTCCTGGTACATTTTATTTTTTAGACCATTTACAATTTTGGTAGTCCTCCTTTGCATAGATTCCAGTTTGTTTGTACCCTTCTGGAAATATGGTCTCCAGAACTACAAACAATACTCAAGATAAGGCCTAACTAATGATCTATAAAGTGGCATAAGAACCTTATTATGTCTGCTGCAAATACCTCTACCAATACATCCAAGTATTCTACTGGCCTTACTCACTGCAATACTATATTGTTTACTAAATTTTAAATCATATGAAATAATAATTCCTAAGTCCCGTTCCTCATTTCTAACAGTCAGTAATGTGTCATTGAGTCTGTAATTAACATTTGGATCTATACTGTTACACATTTTTGTATCATCTGCAAATGGACATTCTTTCCCCTGTAGCCCTTTGCGGATATCTCTGATAAATATGTTAAACAAAACAGGCCCCAGAACTGACCCCTGAGGAACACCCAAAAGTTGACCAAGGAGCTACTGAACAACTCATATGTACCTGGAAAATGTTGCTATCACTGAAGCACATGAAAAATGTGTACACACTAATCAATGGCCCTATATGCTCTAGGTCAGTCTAGAGTATAAATTATATAGATTTTAAGATCTGCAGATTAGGGCTCTCCTTCATCCATTACATTGTCAAGTCTAAGGCCTGGTGATCAAAAACTTGCCACCATGGAGAGAAATCACACAAAACCTTTGGGATTTTTATAGGCCTTATATTGTAATATAGAAGTCTCTTCTTTACATAATGAATCCTGCATAGTGAGATAAACATCTATCAATGTAAAATTTGTGTTTCTAAAATCATTTGAGAGACCTTGCTGTACTGACAAGACTTCTTAGATCATCTTGTCTGAGAGGAGAACTTTAGAGCATTGGGCCCTAATTGTACTGAACTGTGTACCCACATGATTGTGTATTCACACACTGTAAAATATGGTGACAAATGATCATCAATAATAATAAAAAATAATAATATACATATATAATATATGATAACATACATTTATAGAAGAGACAAGTTTAAAACAATTATCTTGGAGCAAAACAGCCTTGCTGTCATGATCCAGCTCAGACTGGAACCTGGGACCTGTTTCTACATCAGCTACATTTGTATTTCAACCTGCTGACTTACCTCATCACCACCAGATGGCATGTTCACAGGCTAAGGTTTTTGGAAATTCTATTTGCTGCAACTTTGGCTGCCTAGCTTCACCTGCCAACCAGTTGAATTCAATCATCAAATCATCAGCCTACTATATTCGGAAGGTTTGGTCTCAGTTCTGGGCCTTGTCATTCAGTGTTGCACTCTGACAGAGCCTCTGTTTTTAGACTCCTGTTTGTATGCAGATTTGTTGGATTTCCTGGTGACTGACTACTGCTTTGTTTTGAGACTACTCTTCTGGATTGTCCCTTGGCCCTGTGTTTCATTTCTGGACTGATCCCCTGGCATCTCACTTTGGCTGGTTCACTGATATTTCCTAAGGACTGCCCCAGCATCTCTACATATCCTGCCTGCTACTGAAAAGTTTCCTGTCTACATATCCTGCCTGTTATTACAAAGTTACCTGTTTACAGCATCTCTACATATCCTGCCTGCTACTGCAAAGTTAACTGTCTACAGCATATCTATGTATCCGGCCTGTTATTACAAAGTTACCTGTTTACATCATCTCTACTTATCCTGCCTACTTCTGCAAAGTTTCCTGTCTTACAATATATTTACGTATCCTACCTGTCATTACAAAGTTACATGTTTACAGCATATATACGTATCCTGCCTGTCATTACAGTTACCTGTTTACAGCATATCTAAATATCCTACCTGCTACTGCAGGCTTTCCTGTCTATAGCATATCTATGTACCTTGTCTGCTACTGCTGACTTTCCTGTCTACAGCATATCTACGTATCCTACTTGCCAAGACTACAGCTTATTTACTTTTTTACCTACTTTGAAACTGTCTGAACTGTTACCTTGTATACTTGTCTGTACAGAGACTTTGCCTTTCATCTAGTCTGCATCTCTCTGCATTGCTAATTAATCTGATCAATAAAACCTTTACCTTTATTGCTAGAATCCTTGTACTAGTTCCATCAGGGCCGCCACTAGAAATTTTAACCATTGATCAGGCCCCCCCCCCTTTGACATGTGCAATTTTTGACCAAGTGACTAAAACGTATATGAACTTTATTCTTAAGTGTAGTCAAACTTGGAAATGTTGTAAAGGTAGTAACACACAAACACAGAAACACACAGACACACATAAGGATTCACATATAGACACTAGCAGACATGCAAAGAAACACACAAACAATCTCAGACACAGACATCCACACAGACCTTTTTTTCAAGGAAGATGACAACTATATGATGACAACAGCATGCAGTGGCTGAAAGGAAGGGCCCTGAACTGCCTAAACAATAATTTAAATGTTAAGTGGTGGATTGGTGACTTCCAGAAAGGTATATGTGGCTATTAAAAGAATATGTTTCGCAGTATGAAGATTCACCACATCCAAGAATCATTGTTATATTTGTTGGAAATAATATGCTTCTTTCATCCTATTGCTACATTTTGCTTGCTTCTATAGTGCAAGGCTATTGTTATTCCAATATCATTATTTTTCACAATATATTATAAAACATCTATTGTTGCAGCGAAGGTTTCTGCTTGATATAACATTGAGATGAAAACAATCAATCCTTTGAAATCTTGAAGATTAACCGTATCCCTAAAAATTCTAAGTAGATTTGATGCATTTTTTTCCTAACAATCGCTACAGTATCACTGTTCTGTTTTTTCTTTGCCTGACTTCATTGAGCTAAGCTTCTTAACAGCTTTTCCAGTCTCAACAATGTCATCAATCTCTCTAGCACTTATGTCATTCTATATAACCTTTCACCTATCCATTAGTGTGTGCAAGACTGTCCACTGCAATCATGAATAGTTAATATGTTAACCAATCAAGATTCCTTGAAAAATTATATAAATAAGAGTGAATCTCCAAATAAGTCCAAATCAAGATAATTGAGATGAGGCTTAAGAGAGAATATTCATCAGTTTGACTTAAGTTAGGACTTTGGTTACATTTTGTGTACTTTAGATTTTTTATTAGGGCTCCCAGGTGTTGAGTTTTCTGACATTTTAGAAAGGGTATTACAGTAAGAGTGTTGGGGTGCTTATATACTTTAGGAAGCCTTGTAGTGAGCGATCATTAGGTGGAATTTCTACAATATGGTAATATCTCCCAAATAAATATGACTTTCATTCATCGATTTGTATAATTTGGCTTGTAAGTAAAGTTATTACCGTTTAAATAATTTTCTGAAGCTCAAGTAAACCAACCAGTTTTTTTCTATCTTGGTCACGTTTTTTTTTTATCCAATTGAAAATCTGGCCGTTAGGCGGCCGTCACTCGACGTCATCCGCCCCTTGCCCTTATGCGCATGCAGTATTACTTGTTTCAGAAGCTAGGAATCCATGCTCGCTCCCATTTCACACATGCGCATTGGTAGGTGTCTAGGAATTCCAACACTACAATGAGTAACGCATGCGCAGTTGAGAATCAGTTCGCCGATTAGCGCATGCACATAATAGAGTGTGATTGCTGTTCAACTGAGAATCTTGAAGGTGCGTTTGAGAGACGTATAGAGCGGATGGGACCGCTCTATATGTCAGAGACAAGAAAACAAGGAAATAGGGTTTGAGTCATCATCGTAAAGGTATGGATGTTTATATCTATATATTTTGAGAAATATAAAATCAATTGAGAAAATAGCTTAGAGATTAGCTTCAGGTAAAATTGGCAAATCTAATGATGTCTTTGAATTGCTAAAACTTCACCTTAACTTTAAGCATGTCTAGTAGGGGATCATTTAGGTGTTCTAATGTGTTGAGGGCTTTTGGGGTGGGAGACCATATAGGGGAATCTTTAAGGTTAGGTGCTAGAAGCTGTTTTTTTGTAGAGTTGACTAATTGGCTGGGGCTGTTTAAGCAAAGGTGGGGGTCATTAAACTTAATTATAGTAGACAGGGCCGCCACTAGAAATTTTGGGGCCCCATACTTAACCATTGATCAGCCCTTACCCCCCTTTGACATGTGCAATTTTTTACCAAGTGACTAAAACCTATATGCAGTTTATTCTTAAGTGTAGTCAAACTTGGAAATGTTGTAAAGGTAGTAACACACAAACATAGGAACACACAGACACACATAAGGATTCACATATAGGCACTCTAGCAGACACGCAAAGAAACGCACAATCTCAGACACAGACACCCACACAGACACTCAGCACTTGCTTACATTGCCCTGACAAGTAATGAGGTAGACTACAGTTTTGTCAAAAAAGGAGATTTACAAGACAAAATATGGAATTCTGATGACCTTTTTTTCAAGGAAGATGACAACTATATGATGACAACAGCATGCAGTGGCTGAAAGGAAGGGCCCTGAACTGCCTAAACAATAATTTAAATGTTAAGTGGTGGATTGGTGACTTCCAGAAAGGTCTCATGATTAGTCTCAAAGTCTGTAGAAAGATTTGAATAATCAGTAGTAAGATCAAAATTTCCTAAAAAGGAATAGACAATGGACACACACACACACACAAACTCAAACACAAACTTGCACATACACCCAAGGAAACACCCACAGAGACAGCCTCAGAAAACACACAAAGACATACACAATCACAGACAACCACAGAAAATACACAAAGACATACACACACAGAGAGAGACACCCACATAAAACATACAAAGACATACATACACACACACACACACACACACACACACACACCCACAGAGACATCCACAGAAAATGCACAAAGACAGACACACAAACCCTCACAGAGAGATCCACAGAAAAAAAATACATACACACTCATACAGACACCAACAAAAGCACAAAGACATAAACACAGACACCCACAGAAACACGTACAGGAGGTAAAATGTCTGCACATTGCCATCCCCTAAATCAACAGTGTGTGACATGCTTGATAAAGAAAATAGCAGAAATTAAGAGATCATTTTTTAAAGAAACATATTTGCAAATGTGCAAACAAAAATACTTCTGTGAATTCAAAATTGTACATTATTGATCTGTCAGAATGGGTAGATGAATAAATGTATTTTTGAAAGGTTGACATATGTTTGGGTCTCCCCCCTCCCCCCATTTTCCCCAACCAAGAGCACCACTTTAAATCTGGTGTACAAATGCTCTCATCTGTCAGCTGTACTTATGGATTTTGAAAATACTGTGCTCTATATGGTCTTGGTTGAACCCTAAGCTGTGGCACTAGGTCTCATACAATTAAATCTGGTTAAATTCAGGATTTAGGCTTGTTTGTATGTATTTCAAAATTAAGTCAGCTGTAGTGCAAACTGAACAGTGTTAAGTTAACTTGTCTCATTTAAAACACTGAGCAATCTTAGCCTGAGAGTATAACATTTTATGCAGATGTAAAAATCTTAGATAAAATGCCTCCTGGCATCTGGAAAGTCCTTGCATAAAGGGGCAGTAAACTGGAATGTAATAAAAAATATATATATATATATATAAATTTAAAAAAATCATATTTGCCAAAAGGGCACCTACCATTTGTGTATTGAGAAGGAAACATTCCTGCATGGTTTTAAATATAGAATTTCTACAGCATCGCCAAATAATCATAAATACATGCATATTGCTAGAACAATGTGTTTTTATGGACCCCTGGCCCCACCACGCAACTTCCACACTGAAGCTACGATCTGAAATTGCACAAATAAATAAAAAACATTTACTAAGTAAGTCCTACCTACTCTGCAAATGAAAGTGATCTGCCGTCTGACTCTGGCACACACTGTACAAACTGAAGTGCCAAGTCTGTCTTACACTGTGCATAGTGGTTTAGTGCACAATCAGAAATACTCTCAAATGCTAATGCTTTACTCCTTGCAATGACATTTCACACGCTTATTAGCGCTCTGCTGTAGCACACACTGGTGGCTGCCAAAATGTAAAATATATATATATATATATATATATATATATTTAAATAATAGTTGTGCTTGCCTCATGAGGCCCCCCTGGCCCACTGGGCCCCTGAAAGGAGTCACCCTATTGACCCCCTAATGGCAGCCCTGATGGTGGAAGTCTTGATTATTGTTAATTGTGGTGCGAGTGGGAGTTACAGCATTATTATTTTTTTGTTAAAAAATATAACACAATTATATATTTTTTGCTAATTTATTATAATGTTTAATTGATTCACTGGCATTTTTTCCTGAATTTTTTTTTTTAAATATGTAGAGATTCTAATAAAGATATGCACAAAAAATAATGAACACAAAGAACAAAATTAGCATCTATGCAAAATGTCAGGACATCTAATATTCATGTAAATCAAGAGAAAATATTTATTGTAACATAAGTTGAATTGCAAATACCAGGCATTTCATCTGAGGACGCAACACTGCCTCAGGAAGTTAAGAAGCTTCAACTTAGTTTTACATTTACATACTAGTGAATTTTCCTTGGCATTGACATCTTGGAAAATACATACCTAGCATAGAGTTTTTATAGGAGACATATGTTTTCCCAAGCACATATCTTTTTGTTTTTGCTGAAAGGGCCACAAATCTTGTTAGGATGTACCCTGCAGTGGTTACATTACTCTTATAAGGTTTCTATAATCATGCTTTGTATTCACAATGTTTTTTCTCATAAGAAAGTTGTGTCAATTACACATTCCTGAATTACATACTTTTGAGTGACATATGGTAGATACATAACTTATTTATTATAGTAACACATTACAAATGTTCATATTGCAGCAGAATATGTGCAATTGTGCATAAAACACCATAGGGATATTTAGTAGAAGCTAATGAAAAGTTTCTCATTATGTGACTGTTTCACTTCTGCAGCTAGAAAATCTGAAGCAGAAATTCTGTTTTTGTAACAAATCAGTTTTAACAGCTTTTGATTAATTATAGAGTAGAATAGCAAGTTATCTTTCTGCAAACCCACTAAATGCATTATCCCTTACTGCACATGCCCCCAACACCAGGGGACAAATTTCAACCAAGGATACTGTGATGAGAGTGGGAAGTGACGTCACCGGATGTGAGGCGTGGTTTAGGGCCATTATTGTCTATGTCGCAGTTACCAAGTTAAATGTGTTGTACAAGCTGCATACTTCTATGCTCTGCAATAAAATAATGTTGTACCTTCTATGCAGTGTCCTGCATCTCATGACATGTTGTCAGATTTACTTGCCTGCACTTCTGTTTCCTGATTAATGACGATGCCGAAGTTTACCCCACCTGAGCCTTTTGATTTCTCTCAGCCTGCAGCTTGGCCCACATGGCATCAGCAGTTTCAATGCTTCAGGATTGCTTCCAAGCTGGACAAGGAGAGTGGTGAAGTACAAGTTAATTCTCTTTTATACTCTATGAGGAAAGATGTGGAGCCAGTGTTCAATGCCTTTACTTTCCAAGAAGGGGAAGAATTTGACTTTGAAATAGTTATGAACAAACTCAGTGCTCACTTTGTGCCCAAAAGAAATGTGATTCATGAGAGGGCCTGTTTTCACAAACGTGCTCAGCGTGTGGGAGAATCTGTGGAGTCATTTGTGTGCAGCCTGTATGAATTAGCTGAATTCTGTGAGTTTGGTGTTGCTAAAGAGGAGCAAATCAGAGACAGAATAGTCATAGAAATTGCAGATGCTGAAGTCTCACTGAAGCTACAGTTGGAGGCTGATTTAACATTGGATGGGGCTATTAGGATGGCCCGCCAGAGTGAACTGGTGAAAAAGCAAAGTGCTGATCTGAGGTCCGAGAGTATTGTGGATGAAGTGCAGAAGTTCAGGAGAGCTGCTAGTGAAAGGCACAGTGTGAGCGGTAGACCAAGGGCTACAGATAGGCCCAGAAGCAGATGGGCGCAGCATGCTCTCTGCATGCGGTGTAACTGTACCCATGATCAGAGTGTCGTATACCCTGCTAAAGACAGAAGATGTAGAAAATATAACCGAATGGGCCATTTAGAAGTGGTGTGTAAAACTGAATACATTAAGGAGATGAAGGTGGATAGTGACCAGAAGGGTCAAGAAGTGTCCTTTGTAGGGTCTGTTGTTGAACGGTCTGGTTCAGATGAAGATTGGCAGGTTACTCCTACTGTAATAGGAGCCAAAGTTGCCTTTATGATTGACACAGGAGCAGACATCACTGTTATGTCCCTTGCAGCATTTATAAAACTGCCTTGACAGCCTCAGCTGGTGAAAGTTACAACAAAAGTTCATAGTCCTGGTGGCTGCATCAATTGTGCGGGGAAATTTCTTGCCAACTGTGAGTACAAGCAGACTAAATTCACCATGTGGGTACATGTGATTAGAGGTCAATATGTTAACAACCTATTGAGCAGAAAAGCAGCCTGTGGTTTGGGCCTGGTTGACAGAGTGAATAAGATTTCAGAAGACATGTTTGGTGAATTGGGCCTACTGAATTGCAACCCAGTCCGAATATCACTTAAAGGTGGCGCAGTCCCATACAGCATTACCACTCCTCATAGAATTCCGTTCCCGCTCATGCCTCAAGTGGAGAAGGAACTTCTGCATCTGAAGGATATAGGAGTTATTGAAGAGGTTGTTGAAGCAACTGACTGGTGTGCCCCCATTGTGTCTGTTGTGAAGAAAAATGGGAAGGTACGCATCTGCGTAGACTTGAAAAGGCTGAATGAGGTGGTAAAGAGAGAGAGAGATATGTGCTGCCGACACTTGAAGACATAGCTCCGAAATTGGCTGGGGCAAAGTTCTTCTCTACACTGGATGTTTCCAGCAGCTTCTTGCAGATACCTCTAGATCCAAAGTAAGTCAAATCGACTACCTTCATTACACCGGTAGGCCGGTTTTGCTTCTGCAGACTCCCCTTCGGGATATCCTCTGCTCCTGAAATCTTTCAAAGGGAGATGAGTTCTCTCCTAAGGGACCACAAGGGCACGGCAGTCATCATGAATGACATTTTGGTGTATGGGTATACATTGGAAGAACATGATCAGCGATTGAGCTGCGTGCTGCAGACCATTAGAGAGTCTGGGCTGAAATTAAATAAGGAGAAATGCCATTTTAGGAAGGCTGAGTTATTTTACTTTGGGCATATTATCAATGGGGATGGCATTAAGAAGGACCATAATAAAATCCTTGCTATTGAACAGATGAAAATTCCTTCTGATGTACATGAGCTGAGACAAATATTGGGCCTTGTGAATTATGTGGGCAGGTTCCTTCCAGATGTATCCACAATACTACACCCTAAAGAAAGATGTTGCCTGGTTCTGGGGACCGTCACAGGAAGAATCTTTTGAGCAGGTCAAGTCCCTGCTGGGGTCTGCCCCAGTGTTGGGGTTCTTTGACCCTTCAAAAAAAACTGTGGTTAGTGCTGATGCAAGCAATTATGGGTTAGGGGCCGCCCTCCTGCAGTTGAATGAGAACAGCCCATCACCAACTGTTCCCGTACACTGATGGCTGCTGAGTCGAAATACGCCCAAATTGAGAAAGAGTGCCTGGCTGCAGTTTGGGACTGTTAGCACTTCCAGTGTTACCTAGTGGGTTTAGAGAAATTTAGTCTGGAGACTGACCATAAACCGCTAGTCCCTCTAATCAACTCCTATGATATTGACAAAAAAACCCTAAGATGCCAGAGACTTCTGATGAGGCTGCTCAGGTTCAACGTTCAGGCATTGCATGTGCCAGGGAAACAACTGGTAGTGGCAGATATACTTTCCAGGCTTCCGCTGCCTGCTGCTGAAGAATCTTCAACGGAATCAGATGTGAAAGTGTTTGTAGATTCAGTTCTGGCATCCAAATCCATTTCGTCAGGGAAGCTAGAGCAAATAAGAAAGGAGACATATTTAGATACTTATCTTCAAGAAGTTATTAAATACATGAAAGAAGGTTGGCCCGAGAGCCGGGCAGAATGGATGTCTTTAAGTTCTTACCAGTCAGAAAGGTTGCAGCTCACGGAGCTGGATGGGTTGGTGCTGTTCTAGGACCACATTGTTATTCCTGTAAGCATGCTGTAGGAGATGTTAAGCAGGATTCATGATGGCCACTTGGGCATTACAAAGTGCAGAGAAAGGGCAGCTATGGCAGTATGGTGACCTGGGATCAGTTCTGACATCGCAAGTCATGTGTCAAAATGTTCCTTTTTCCGGGAACGCTGGCCTACTCAGAGAAGGGAGCCCTTGATTTCTACTCCGCTGCCTGCAGGCCCATGGCAGAAAATAGCTGCTGATTTGTGTGAACTGAATGGGAAAAAGTACCTAGTCGTGATTGACTACTATTCCAGGTATTTGGAGATTGCACTTAAAGCTCTTAACTACTGTGCTCTAAAGTACACTAACACCCATAAACTACCTATGTACCCCTAAACCGAGGTCCCCCCACATCGCCGCCACTCTATTAAAAATTTTTAACCCCTAATCTGCCGACCGCACACCGCTGCCACCTACATTATCCCTATGAACCCCTAATCTGCTGCCCCTAACACTGCCGACCCCTATATTATATTTATTAACCCCTAATCTGTCGCCCCCGCTATCGCTGACCCCTGCATATTATTATTAACCCCTAATCTGCCGCTCCGTACACCGCTGCCACCTACATTATAGCTATGTACCCCTAATCTGCTGCGCCTAACACCGCCAACCCCTATATTATATTTATTAACCCCTAATCTGCCACCCTCAACGTCGCCTCCACCTGCCTACACTTATTAACCCCTAATCTGCCGAGCGTACCGCACCGCTACTATAATAAAGTTATTAACCCCTAATCCACCTCACTCCCGACTCAATAACCCTATAATAAATAGTATTAACCCCTAATCTGCCCTCCCGACACCTAACTTCAATTATTAACCCCTAATCTGCCGACCGAATCTCGCCGCTACTGTAATAAATGGATTAACCCCTAAAGCTAAGTCTAACCCTAACACTAACACCCCATAAGTTAAATATAATTTAAATCTAACGAAATAAATTAACTCTTATTAAATTAATTATTCCTATTTAAAGCTAAATACTTACCTGTAAAATAAACCCTAATATAGTTACAATATAAATTATAATTATATTATAGCTATTTTAGGATTAATATTTATTTTACAGGTAACTTTGTATTTATTTTAACCAGGTACAATAGCTATTAAATAGTTAAGAACTATTTAATAGCTAAAATAGTTAAAATAATTACAAAATTACCTGTAAAAGAAATCCTAACCTAAGTTACAATTAAACCTAACACTACACTATCAATAAATTAATTAAATAAAATACCTACAATTACCTACAATTAAACCTAACACTACACTATCAATAAATTAATTAAATACAATATCTACAAATAAATACAATGAAATAAACTAACTAAAGTACAAAAAATAAAAAAGAACTAAGTTACAAAAAATAAAAAAATATTTACAAACATTAGAAAAATATTACAACAATTTTAAACTAATTACACCTACTCTAAGCCCCCTAATAAAATAACAAAGACCCCCAAAATAAAAAAATGCCCTACCCTATTCTAAATTTAAAAAGTTCAAAGCTCTTTTACCTTACCAGCCCTGAACAGGGCCCTTTGCGGGGCATGCCCCAAAGAATTCAGCTCTTTTGCCTGTAAAAAAAACACATACAATACCCCCCCCAACATTACAACCCACCACCCACTTACCCCTAATCTAACCCAAACCCCCCTTAAATAAACCTAACACTAAGCCCCTGAAGATCTTCCTACCTTATCTTCACCATGCCAGGTTCACCGATCCGTCCTCGGAAGTCTTGATCCAAGCCTCGGAAGTGTTGATCCAAGCCCAAGCGGGGGGCTGAAGAGTGACGTCCATCCTCGGGCTGAAGTCTGGATCCAAGCGGCGGCTGAAGAAATCCATCATCGGGCTGAAGTCGGAAGTCCATCATCGGGATGAAGTCTTCTATCAAGCAGCATCTTCAATCTTCTTTCTTCCGGAGCGGAGCCATCTTCTTCCCAGCCGACGCAGATCCATCCTCTTCTAACGACGCATACTAGCCGAATGACGGTTCCTTTAAATGACGTCATCCAAGATGGCGTCCGTCGAATTCCGATTGGCTGATAGGATTCTATCAGCCAATCGGAATTAAGGTAGGAAAATTCTGATTGGCTGATGGAATCAGCCAATCAGATTCAAGTTCAATCCAATTGGCTGATCCGATCAGCCAATCAGATTGAGCTTGCATTCTATTGGCTGTTCCGATCAGCCAATAGAATGCGAGCTCAATCTGATTGGCTGATTCCATCAGCCAATCAGAATTTTCCTACCTTAATTCCGATTGGCTGATAGAATCCTATAAGCCAATCGGAATTCGACGGACGCCATCTTGGATGACGTCATTTAAAGGAACCGTCATTCGGCTAGTAGGCGTCGTTAGAAGAGGATGGATCCGCGTCGGCTGGGAAGAAGATGGCTCCGCTCCGCTCCGGAAGAAAGAAGATTGAAGCTGCTGCTTGATAGAAGACTTCATCCCGATGATGGAATTCCGACTTCAGCCCGATGATGGATTTCTTCAGCCGCCGCTTGGATCCAGACTTCAGCCCGAGGATGGACTTCACTCTTCAGCCCCCCGCTTGGGCTTGGATCAACACTTCCGAGGCTTGGATCAAGACTTCCGAGGACGGATCGGTGAACCTGGCATGGTGAAGATAAGGTAGGAAGATCTTCAGGGGCTTAGTGTTAGGTTTATTTAAGGGGGGTTTGGGTTAGATTAGGGGTAAGTGGGTGGTGGGTTGTAATGTTGGGGGGGTGGTATTGTATGTGTTTTTTTTACAGGCAAAAGAGCTGAATTCTTTGGGGCATGCCCCGCAAAGGGCCCTGTTCAGGGCTGGTAAGGTAAAAGAGCTTTGAACTTTTTTAATTTAGAATAGGGTAGGGAATTTTTTTATTTTGGGGGGCTTTGTTATTTTATTAGGGGGCTTAGAGTAGGTGTAATTAGTTTAAAATTGTTGTAATATTTTTCTAATGTTTGTAAACATTTTTTTATTTTTTGTAACTTAGTTCTTTTTTATTTTTTGTACTTTAGTTAGTTTATTTCATTGTATTTATTTGTAGATATTGTATTTAATTAATTTATTGATAGTGTAGTGTTATGTTTAATTGTAGATAATTGTAGGTATTTTATTTAATTAATTTATTGATAGTGTAGTGTTAGGTTTAATTGTAACTTAGGTTAGGATTTATTTTACAGGTAATTTTGTAATTATTTTAACTATTTTAGCTATTAAATAGTTCTTAACTATTTAATAGCTATTGTACCTGGTTAAAATAAATACAAAGTTACCTGTAAATTAAATATAAATCCTAAAATAGCTATAATATAATTATAATTTATATTGTAGCTATATTAGGGTTTATTTTACAGGTAAGTATTTAGCTTTAAATAGGAATAATTTATTTAATAAGAGTTAATTTATTTCGTTAGATTTAAATTATATTTAACTTAGGGGGGTGTTAGTGTTAGGGTTAGACTTAGCTTTAGGGGTTAATCCATTTATTACAGTAGCGGCGAGATTCGGTTGGCAGATTAGGGGTTAATAATTGAAGTTAGGTGTCGGCAATGTTAGGGAGGGCAGATTAGGGGTTAATACTATTTATTATAGGATTATTGAGGCGGGAGTGAGGCAGATTAGGGGTTAATAACTTTATTATAGTAGCGGTGCGGGCCGTTCTGCAGATTAGGGGTTAATAAGTGTAGGCAGGTGGAGGCGACGTTGAGGGGGGCAGATTAGGGGTTAATAAATATAATATAGGGGTCGGCGGTGTTAGGCGCAGCAGATTAGGGGTACATAGCTATAATGTAGGTGGCAGCGGTGTACGGAGCGGCAGATTAGGGGTTAATAATAATATGCAGGGGTCAGCGATAGCAGGGGCGGCAGATAACGGGTTAATAAGTGTAAGGTTAGGGGTGTTTAGACTCGGCGTTCATGTTAGGGTGTTAGGTGCAGTCTTAGGAAGTGTTTCCCCATAGAAAACAATGGGGCTGCGTTAAGAGCTGAACGCTGCTTTTTTGCAGTTGTTTTTTTTTCAGCTCAAACGGCCCCATTGTTTTCTATGGGGATATTGTGCACGAGCACGTTTTTGAAGCTGGCCGCGTCCGTAAGCACTGCTGGTATCTAGAGTTGCAGTGGCGTTAAATTATGCTCTACGCTCCCTTTTTGGAGCCTAACGCACTGAAAACCCAGCCATTCTGTGAACTCTAAATACCAGCGGTATTAAAAAGGTACGGGAGAAAAAAAGCACGCGTAGCTAACGCACCCCTTTGGCCGCCAAACTCTAAATCTAGCCGTCTGTGAGGCCCTTGCAGGAGCTGAATGTGGGGCAAAGTGTCAAAGTTAAACTGAATGATGAGAAGAAAGGGAAGACGCCTACCACAGTAATTGGACGCTCTCCAGAACCAAGGTCTTATGTAGTCCTTACTGATGGAGGAACAGTCACATATTGAAATCGAAGACATCTTCAGCCAGTACCTGATGGTTTGGGACTGGATGCCTCAGTACCACTGCCGGTGGGAACCCCTGTTTTAAGAGGGGTGCCTTCCCCTCAGCAAGATCACAGCGGGGATACTTTTCTGCTTCCAGCAGACTCTCAATCACCTTCTTCTGTATCAGAGGACAGTTCATGTAAAATGACATCAAGTGGAAGGGTGGTGAAAATGATTAGCACTAGTTAGAGCAGTGACCGGAAGTATGGGCAGAATAATCCCATGGTCACTGTGGACTAGGGTAGTCTACCCGATGTTCAAGTCAGGATTGTATTTCATGTTGTTTATATATATATTCTCTTTAGCTTGTTATTTATTGTATACTAAACAAAACTATTTCTGTATGCTCCTTGTTTACCTTGTTATTTGATGTATTAAAAAAAATCTATGCTTTGTCCTTTGAAAAGGGGGCAGATGTGATGAGAGGGGGAAGTGACATCACCGGATGGGGGGGCGTGGTTTAGGGCCGTTATTGTCTATGTTGCAGTTACCAAGTTAGATGTGTTGTACAAGCTGTTTACTTATATGCTCTGCAATAAAATAGCATTGTACCTTCTATGCTGTGTCCTGCATCTCATGACAGATACCAAGAAAAAGAGGTCAATTTAAAAATTGAAATAAGATGGATTTATTTTTACATTTCATGCCCTATCTGAATCATGAAAGGTTAACTGTGACTTTCATTTACCTTTTAAACTATGTGCATTAGAGACAGAAATAAAATGACTAAATCAACTAAATATTTCTACAGATCAATAGCTAGTTTGATAAACAGACAGACAGACAGATAGATAGATAGATAGATAGATAGATAGATAGATAGATAGATAGATAGATTGATAGATAGATTTTCTTACCTTGGCTGTATCATCCACTTCATCTTCATGGACTGAACTGGATGGAGATGGAGTAGCAGATTTACTTCCAGGTGGAGATGGAGAGTTATGGGTAACATTGTTTCCTCCCATATTCAGTCCGAGCTGAGCACTAAGCTGTGATTGGTTTATTGTAGTCAGCTGTCCGTGTTGCATCATTCCTGTCTGTCTAATGTCTAGACCTTGGACTCTTGGCCTCATTGCTGCCATCTGGGCATGAGATGTGTACTGAGATCCTTCAGAATTCCGCATCTAACCAATAAAGAGAACATGGAAATATATTATTCCATTGCATTTTTATGTCTCCCTTTCTAGAAATGTTTTTTGAAAATAAGCTTGTATAGTACTAATATAAACTATAATCTCTTTTGTCATGTCTCAGAATGGTGGAACAGGATATACAAAAAAAGATGAAATTTTAGTGTGCATATAATAAAATCGATTTAATCTTATATGTATTATGTAACACTTTATTATGTGTAATGTTCCAAATAAAATTATTGTATTTTAAACAATAGGTTAATAAAGTTTGTATATATATATCCAATTAGTTTTTTTTTGTCTGCACTAATTGCTAATCTTCAAACATTTCAAGGTTTAATGATCACAATTCAATTTATTGAGAAACCATTGGTACTTTATGTAAATAAACTTCAATTATAAATTAAAACCTACAAAATAAGAGTATATCTCTCTGTCATACAATGAATAAAGGTCAAATGCGTGTACTGATTTGAAACGCATTTTATTTTTAATGAGAATCATTATTTTAATTGAAACAATCGATTACATTTCTAGGAGGATTAGAATTAAAAGCATTTTACTTTTTCCACTAAAAAACAAATTACTTTGAGAAGCATTTTATAATGTATCTAAACATGCACAGATGTTGCAGTATAATACGTTTTCTCATTTAGAAATGAATGTTAAGAAACCCTCATTTTACCATATCTAGTAAAGTCTTTATTATAAACATATGGACACTTTCTAAGGTTATATAAAGATATGGGCGATGGTTATTAAAGTCAGTTTATACATTTTGGGTTAGATTACAAGTGGAGCGCTAACAATTATGCCCAGAGCAATAAGGGATTCATTGTGGGTATTTGTGCTTGTCAGGTTTTCCGCTCATATTACAAGTTGAAAGTAAATGAGATTGCTTGAGCGCAATTGAAGTCAACACTCTTTAGGTTAGCGTGTCCTAAGAGCTCAGGATAACTGTTTTACAAAACAAAAAAAGTGTCACAAAACACATCAAAAATTAACATTAACACCATCTAATAAAAAATATTTTAAACATTTTGCACAAAAAAGTTATAAGGGCACAAAGATGTTAGAAAAAGAAGCAGGCAAATGGCTTTAACATAGAAATGCATACATATACATATCTAAAGATGTATGTGTATATATATATATATATATATATATATATATATATTTATACAGTATCCCACAAAAGTGACACTCCTCACATTTTTGCAAATATTTTATTATATCTTTTCATGTGACAACACTTAAGAAATGACACTTTTCTAAAATGTAAAGTAGTGAGTGTACAGCCTGTATAACAGTGTACATTTGCTGTCCCCTCAAAATAACTTAACACACAGCCATTAATGTCTAAACCATTGGCAACAAAAGTGAGTACACCCTTAAGTGAAAATATCCAAATTGGGCCCAATTAGCCATTTTCCCTCTCCGGTGTCATGTGACTCGTTAGTGTTACAAGGTCTCAGGTGTGAATGGGGAGCAGGTGTGTTAAATTTGGTGTTATCGCTCTCACACTCTCTCATACTGGTCACTGGAAGTTCAACATGGCACTTCATGGCAAAGAACTCTCTGAGGATCTGAAAAAAAGAATTGTTGCTCTACATAAAGATGGCCTAGGCTGAAACTAAGCTACAGCACGGTGGGCAAGACCATACAGAGGTTTCACGCTATATATAAACGTAAAGAAAAGATCCGCACTCCAGTGAGTGCAAATACTTTCTTTACATTTGAATACTGATGTTCCTGACACCCTGGCAGTTTACTCTGAAGTGAGAGTGCAGATTCCTTTGGATTACTACATTATATATATATATATATATATATATACACAAAGTCCCAATATGAATCCGCCCACCTTGAGTCAACCACCTAGCTGTTCAACTTGTAATTAATAGGCATCCAAAAAACCAGCAACAAACCAGGATTTTCATCAAAGCATGTGGTCAAATCTATTGACGTTTCAGGGATATGTTTCTCTTTCTTTAGAACAATTATCACACACAAATATCATGCTTAAATAGTGTACAAACACACACAATACCTCCCACTTCCTGTGAAAAAAGAGCCAAAATGTGCATCATATCCGGTATGCATTGATTCCTACAGCCAGATGCACCGGAAGTAATAACTGCTCACTTCCGGTTTATATAGCGCTAACATATTTACATAAATGCCAATCCCTTGCACAACATACAAACACAGTGTAATATCCAATATGTTAAGGATACAATTTTCTGTA
Organism: Bombina bombina; assembly: GCF_027579735.1. Taxonomy (NCBI): domain Eukaryota; kingdom Metazoa; phylum Chordata; class Amphibia; order Anura; family Bombinatoridae; genus Bombina; species Bombina bombina. The sequence continues at coordinate 904,279,746 of NC_069503.1, forward strand.
GTGTATATCCATAATCAAAAAACATGTGCCGCTGTTATCCACAGCCTTATCGTGTAACCAGAAGTTGTCAATTTACATCACATCTGGTTTCGTAACTACCGAGTGTTTTCATATATTATATCACTTCTGGTTTTGTGAATACAGGAAATGCTCTTTAGAATACTATTCTTGGTCAGTGTAATGTATCCTAGTTTATATTATATATACAAACAACAACAAAACAAAAAATTCAGGTAAGTGCACAGTAATACCTCATATTACAGAATCTTTTCAGCAATCTGGAATGACATGGCATTATATAAATACACTATTTGTGAAGTCCGAATATCATGACCGTGTTAACTTATTCCCTCATAGAATTCAATGGACTTTACTATCCCTTTAAAGACCGTTGGATGCCTTTTTTTCTAACACCTGAAACTTCATATATTTGAGCCCTTATAACTTTGTTGTTACCATACTTTTCAATGCATTTTTATGTATTTTGTGAAACTTTTTTGTCTCAAGTAGCAGTTAACCAGAGCGCTGAAGCCGCACTATCCCAACGCACGTTAAATTAAATTGTGCTCAATCGAATGCATTTTCTTTCAACTCTTAATATGCATGCTACTTCTGACACGCACAAAGAGCTGCAATAAACCCCTTTTACTTGTGCACAACAGTTAGCACGCCACTCATAATCTAGCTCTAAATGTGTTGTTCTTTTTTGATAATTTAGATTGTGTTCAGAAAAGCAAGACTGGCACAGGTAAAGAGCAGAACCATTTTTATCAAAACAATGATAATGATGCCAATAAACAATGAAAATGGCTAATTGTGATAATCGCATCAATGTCAAAAACAGCTCATGAGCAACCGCTAAAATGCTAATAAATAACAAATTATATATTGAGATTAACCCCTTTATCTATAACTGAAACATGATTAAAAATGCTAGAATCAAGATTAACTCAAGTTACAAAAATCTAAGGCGAATTACCACTCATTTTGAAGGGGTATGAAAGTGATGTATACAGTTTAACGTATTTTGTCCTGTTCAATGCAGTAGTATAAATCTTTATTATACACCATGAGGGGTCAATTTATCAAGCTCCGTCTAAAGACTGCTGCTCCATAACTTGTCCGCCAGCTCTGAGGCGGCGGACAGAAATCAACCCGATCAAATACGATCAGGTTGATTGACACCCCCTGCTAGTGGCTGATTGGCCGCGAATCTGCAGGGAGCGGCATTGCACCAGCAGTTCACAAGAACTGCTGGTGCAATGATAAATACCGACAGCGTATACTGTCGGCATTTATCAATGTGCAGCGGACATGATCCGCTATATCGGATCATGTCCACTCGCACTTAGATAAATTGACCCCAAAGAGTGAACTAACAACTGTTTGTTGCCAAATCCTTCTGCTACTATGTTGTCCTGCAACAGATTAAGATGCGGCCTGTGATTGAAGCATACTTATGTATGCTTTTTCTTGATTGCATCACCATCCTTATCTTTGGAACAGTAGTACGCTTGGTGCATTACTTTGACAACTATGCCTCTCCAGATAAAGATATGGCAGATGACTAGAGCATAGGTAATTGCCCACCCTTAGTTATTCTAATATGGGTGACACATGATGGTATCTCATGAACTACTTTGATTAACAAAAAACAAAAGATCTTGTTTAAAAATAAAATTTTAGAACAAAATATTTTTTTTTTTTAACTTTTATGCCCCTCTAATATGTGGCCATTGCTCTTCTACAATCACTTTATACTTATCTTTATTTTAGATGCATTTCAAATCTGTTATAATATCAATCTATATTAAAATATCTGCTGCTGTATATATTTAATGGTACTGTTATGTATGAATGAAGCACTACTTTTTAATGTAGTAAAATGTACTGTGTACTAGTACCTTGTCATCTTGACTAAATAACTTTTCTACTTATGTCTCATTTAAAAAGCCTGTTGCTTAGGCAATATCAGTTATAAAAACATACCAGCATAACTCCCAGTCAAATATGTTTCACTTGCAAAGCTATCATTATCTCTGCCTCTAGCAGACAATCTATATAAAAACAGTTGTACACAAAAAGCTCTAACTACATCTTGACTGAATCTCTTTTGATCCAGCTGTTTTACTGAATAGCAGTTGGTGAACAGAAAACTAGAACATAGATAGCCCTCAGGCCCTATTTGCTAATGTTACTCACCAGCTGCTGCTTTATGTGGTGTTAGCAGGCAAGACCTGGATAGATGCCAGTTTCAGCAAGAGAAAAATACACTGAAGCATCTCTGAAACCCTTCCATTTACCCCTGTCTGTTATCACTTGACACTGAACATTGTTGAATACTGTCTCCAGGGCTACAGAAAGATCCCGCTGGAGTAGAACTGTGATCAAGATGAACCCTACTGTACAAATAACTTCAAAAGATAAACTGGGCAAAATTCTACTGATCAATTTAAAGCAGTGAACATATTTTTCAAGAAACGTCCATATGGAATTCACTTTACAAAATCAGTTTCATCCAATATAGTTAATTTTGTTCATAGATAACATTTTCTAAAACCTCTGTTTTGGTCATTTTAAATAAAGCATTTTTAAAGTTTGGTCTATCAGAATAAGTTGTGGCCCATTGAAAATATGGTAAGTCCCTTTACTTTAGATTTATTTTATTATATACCAGGACAAGAAATCAGTGGTTTAAATAAACACTTTTAAAGTGATTTTAATCGTATCAGGATCCCACTTTACACAAAAGTGCCATTTCTAATTAGCTCAAAAGCTCAGTGTTGGATAAATGCCCAAGGGACTGTTTGAACCCAGACAGGAGAATCAATAAGGAAAGGGAATCTAGTTGGATCATTAGTTTATTAACTAAGCCAAAGATGACAAGAGGTAAAGGCTAACTATTAATGTGACATACATCTGGAAAATGTGATTGTTTCACTCTAAAGCAGGGGTCGCCAACCTTTTGGACCTCAGGGACCACTAAACTCACAATTTTGAATCCCGTGGACCACTAACATGAATTTTTTTTAAAAAAGTTACAAACCTCTATAATGTGTGTGTGTGTGTGTATTATTATTATTATCGGTTATTTTTAGAGCGCCAACAGATTCCGCAGCGCTCTATAATGTGTGTGTGTAAATATATATATATATATATATATATATATATATATATAAAAATAATGTTTAAAAAGACCCAAGACTTTCAAGTTACCTCACCAGTTAGGAATTATTCAAAACTACTTATGATCATGGACAGACATCGTAGTCATAAATTAAGTTTATATCAGAAAGCTCTCAAAATGGATGTCGGCTAACCACAACTGATATTTCTGGCAATTACTATAATGCTGGTGGGGTATGGCTGATCTGCTGGATGGCAATTACTGTAATTCAGGTGGAATACAAATATTAGAATGAAAAGTAATTAATATTTAATTTATAAAAAAGAAGATGTAGGGGAGGAAGACCAACAGTGATGTCAGTCCATCTGAAGGAATTAGGAAAAATACTACAAAGAGACAGGTAAAGGGAAGAAAATAAATGAAATGAGTATTTTTTTTTAAGATTTTCTTTTTTTATATACTTTAACCCCTTAATGACAACAGTGCTTTTCCACTTTCTGTCCGTTTGTGACAAAGGCTATTTTTACATTTTTGCGGTGTTTGTGTTTAGCTGTAATTTTCCTCTTACTCATTTACTGTACCCACACATATTTAATACCGTTTTTCTCGCCATTAAATGGACTTTCTAAAGATACCATTATTTTCATCATATCTTATAATTTACTATAAAAAAATTATAAAATATGAGGAAAAAAGGAAAAAACAAACACTTTTTCTAACTTTTAGCCCCAAAATCTGTTACACATCTGCAACCACTAAAAAAACACCCATGCTAAATAGTTTCTAAATTTTGTCCTGAGTTTAGAAATACCCAATGTTTACATGTTCTTTGCTTTTTGTGCAAGTTATAGGGCCATAAATACAAGTAGCACTTTGCTATTTCCAAACCACTTTTTTTCAAAATTAGCGCTAGTTACATTGGGACACTGATATCTTTCAGGAATCCCTGAATATCCCTTGACATGTATATATTTTTTTTTAGAAGACATCCCAAAGTATGGATCTAGGCCCATTTTGGTATATTTCATGCCACCATTTCACCGCCAAATGCGATCAAATACAAAAAATCATTCACTTTTTCACAATTTTTTTCACAAACTTTCGGTTTCTCACTGAAATTATTTACAAACAGCTTGTGCAATTATGGCATAAATGGTTGTAAATGCTTCTCTGAGATCCCCTTTGTTCAGAAATAGCAGACATATATGGCTTTGGCATTGCCTTTTGGTAATTAGAAGGCTGTTAAATGCCGCTGTGCACCACACGTGTATTATGTCCAGCAGTGCAGGGGTTAATCAGGGAGCTTGTAGGGAATGTGTAGGGTTAATTTTAGCTTTAGTGTAGTGTAGTAGACAACCCAGAGTATTGATCTAGGCCAATTTTGGTATATTTCATGCCACCATTTCACCGCCAAATGAGATAAAAAAAAAAAAATTGTTTCCTTTTTCACAAACTTTAGGTTTCTCACTGAAATTATTTACAAACAGCTTGTGCAATTATGGCACAAATGGTTGTAAATGCTTCTCTGGGATCCCCTTCAGAAATTGCAGACATATGTGGCTTTGGTGTTGCTTTTGATAATTAGAAGGCCGCTAAATGCCGCTGTGCATCACACGTGTATTATGGCTAGCAGTGAAGGGGTTAATTAGGTAGCTTGTACGGAGTTTGCAGGGTTAATTTTAGCTTTAGTGTAGCCTCCCACCTGAAACATCAGACCCCCTGATCCCTCCCAAACAGCTCTCTTCCCTCCCCCACCCCACAATTGTTCGCCATCTTAAGTACTGGCAGAAAGTCTGCCAGTACTAATATAAAAGGTATATTTGATTTTTGGGGTTTTTTAATAGCATATTTACATATGCTGCTATGTAGAATCCCCCCTTAGCCCCCAATATCATGGATCCCCCATCAAACAGTTATCTAACCCTCCCCCTATAGCCTAATGGGTACCATCTTGGGTACTGGCAGCTGTCTGCTAGTACCCAGTTAAGTAAAAAAAAAAGATTCTTTAATTTTAAGCTACTTTCTGTAGTGTAGCTAACCCCCCCATACCCCACCCCCCTCCCAGGACCCTTTGATTACTTTATAAATAAAATTCCCCCCCCCCCCTTTTCTCCCAATGTATTATTTTACTTTTCTGTAGGGTAGCGGTTCCCACCCGCTCCCGCCCCATGCACGCACCCCCGCGCACCCCCGGGTACTCCCGCCTCCGATCCCGCCCCCCTCCACATGATCACGGGCCCATTGCAGGCCGCCCACCCGCCTCCCTGTTTTGCTCCCACCCACCAACGATGCTCCGGTGCAGAGAGGGCCACAGAGTGGCTCTCTCTGCATCGGAGGCTTGGAAAGGGGTATTGCAGGATGCCTCCATATCGAGGCATCACTGCAATACCCTCAGAGCTAATGGAAGCAATCGCAATCGCTTCCAGCACTCTGTTAGACAACTAACGTACCAGGTACGTCTATTGTCATTAACTGCTTGTTAATGCATGACGTACCTGGTACGTCAGTTGTCATTAAGGGGTTAATTCCACTATTTCAAGCCAAAACTATACCAACCTCTGCTGGTTTTAGAATGGAAGCAATTTACTCTGAGCAGAGCTCTGGGTGGGAGGAGTTAAAAATACAATCTAGCTACGCAAGTTGCGCAGTACTACGCAGTACTACGCAGTGTGCATAGGGAGATTGTAATTTAACTCCTCCGTCAGTTTTCACTGATGTCCAGCCAGGAACTGTAAGGAGTTGCGGCACGACGGGGGTGACACCATCAGAGTAGATGAATTCCTGCTTGATGGTGTCAAGGACCACCAACATCTTCTCATGGACCACCAGTGGTCCACGGACCACTGGTTGGCGACCACTGCTCTAAAGGAGTGCCTCAGACATATTTAAAGTGATGGTAAACTTTCCCCTTTTGTATAAACAGATCTGAAATGTTAGAAAAAATTTAGATGGAGTTTAATTTATAAGTTGTAATAATTTAACATAGCTCTTAAATTCAAATAACCCGTGTTACAGTTGCCACACTTCAAAGTATTTCTTGTTGTTGTGAGCTAATGGTTTGAACTGTTCTACAATTAAAGCTCTAACCATATGACACTCCCACGTTTTATTTTTTGTGGATAGAACACTGATTGGAGAACAGTATATTTATTATACCTGATTAATTAAACTCCATCTAAAATATGGCTAAAATTCCGAATCTGTTATAGGGGAAAGTTTACCATAACTAGCATAATTAAATACCTGACTTCACAACAGTAATTGATCTGACCATATTAAAAGATCATCTATAAAATGTAATTATTGGTCACAGCAGAGTATGCCAAAAAAATGTATATATATATATATATACAGTTGTACTCATAAGTTTACATACCCTGGCAGAATTTATGATTTCTTGGCCTTTTTCAGAGAATATGAATGATAACACAAAAACTTTTATTTCACTCATTGTTAATGTTTTGCTGAAGCCATTTATTATCAATTAACTGTGTTTACTCTTTTTAAATCATAATGACAACAGAAACTACCCAAATGACCCTGATCAAAAGTTTACATACCCTGGTGATTTTGGCCTGATAACATGCACACAAGTTGACACAATGGGGTTTGAATGGCTATTAAAGGTAACCTGTGATCTGTTTCTTTTAATTAGTGTGTGTGTATAAAAGGTCAATGAGTTTCTGGACTCCTGATAGACCCTTGCATCTTTCATCCAGTGCTGCACTGACAATTCTGGATTCTGAGTCATGGGGAAAGCAAAATAATTGTCAAATGATCTGCAGGAAAAGGTAGCTGAACTGTATAAAACAGGAAAGGGATATAAAAAGATATCCAAAGATTTGAGAATGCAAATCAGCAGTGTTCAAACTCTAATAAAGAAGTGGAAAATTAGGGGTTCTGTTGAAACCAAACCATGGTCAGGTAGACCAACTAAAATTTCAGCCACAACTGCCAGGAAAATTGTTTGGGATGCAAAGACAAACCCACAAATAACAGGACATGTGGTGTGGCTGTTTCAAGATGCACAATACGGAGGCACTTGAAGAAAGATGGGCTGCATGGTCGAGTTGCCAGAAGAAAGCCATTACTACGCAAATGCCACAAAGCCTCAAATCTTCTGGCACCAAGTCATTTGGAGTGATGAGACCAAAATTGAGTTTTTTGGCCACAACCATAAATGCTACATTTGGAGAGGAGTCAACAATGCCTATGATGAAAGGTACACCATTCCGACTGTGAAACACGAAGGTGGATTGCTGATGTTTTGGGGATGTGTGAGCTACAAAGGCACAGGAAATTTGGTCAGAATTGATGGCAAGATGAATGCAGTATGTTATCAAACAGAACGCCTCATTTTCCAATTCTTGATTAGAGTTTGAACACTGCTGATTTGCATTCTCAATTTCTTGGACATCTTTTTATATCCCTTTCCTGTTTTATACAGTTCAACTACCTTTTTACCACAGATCCTTTGACAATTCTTTTTCATTCCCCATTCCCCATGACTCAGAATCCAGAAATGTCAGTGCAGCACTGGATGAAAGATGCAAGGGTCTGTAAGGAGTCCAGAAACTCATTGACCTTTTATACACACACACTAATTACAAGCAAAAAGATCACATATGAGGATAGTTACCTTTAATAGCCATTCAAACCCCTTTGTGTCAACGTGTGTGCAAGTTATCATGCCAAAATCACCAGGCTATGTAAACTTTGGATCAGGGTCATTTGGGTAGTTTCTGTTGTCATTATGATTTAAAAAGAGTAAACACAGTTGATTGATAATAAATGGCTTCAGCCAAACACTAAAAAGATGAATATTTCAAATTCCAATTATAAATAAATATTTCTACATATATGTGATGCTTTTCTGGTACAATATACCTGTATATCTATACCTATTTATATAGATTATTTTATATATATATATATATATATATATATATATATATATACTGTATTTATATATATATATATAAATAAATAATCTATATAAATAGGTATAGATATATAGGTATATTGTACCAGAAAAGCATCACATATATGTAGAAATATTTATTTATAATTGGAATTTGAAATATTCATCTTTTTATGTCGGGTTAGCACACATGAGAATATGTGATTGGGTTTGCATGAGAGTGGGGTGCTTTTTTCCACTTTTTTTGCTCCACTGACTTCTATGGGGGAATATGTGAAAGCACATGCGGTATTCTTACTTCTGCTTATTGCGAGTTAGCGTGTGAGGGAAAACAGTTTACTTTTAACTTATAATATGAGTGCAACCCAATGAGCAGAAAAAGCTTACTTCTATAATGCGGATAATGCTCGAGAGGGACAGTTAATTTACGCTCCACCTGTAATCTGGCCCTGTGTCAGCAAAGCTTCCCTGGCCTGAGAGATGACATTGATGCTGTTTAACTAAAACATAAAACAAATTCCTCTTACTCTGATATCGGCCTTAAACAAGTTTGAGAAGAAAGCACAAGTCTGTGCCAAAAAGTGATACATGTATATTTCCTGGTTCGGTTTTGGAATCATAGAAGATTGTGCTAAAAGCATTATCATTAGGGGCCTTAGAAGCTGAGGTGGGCAGGTTTTTAAGGGGTCTCTCTGAGGATCCTTTTTCATAACGTGCTGCTTTATGAAACAAATATGAGTATTTGGCCGATTGCAATACTAATCTGGTTGTAATAATGTAATAGTGTAGTAACAGTATTATCGTATTGTAATAGTGAAGTTGACAAAATTAAATCAATCCTCTCTTATGTTCTCTTCAGAAGCCTCCATTCTTTTTTCAGGGAAAGCCAGCAGTGTAACAAGCAATACAACTGTTACGGAATAAAAATAATATAGTCAAAAAGAGACGACAAGAAATAACCATTGTTATAATGCCCAACATAACTATACTGTAGACAAAAGTATAGGAAGAAAAATAAAGCATTTTAATGTATAAACTGTATGCCATTGATTAAGGCCCACACTTCTTTGCTCCTGTGTGCTCTGTCACAGACCACGTCATGTGGATGGCTCCAAGATTTGTTGAAGCTGTTATGGGCTGGTTTCATGCCCATAAAGTAAAGAGTGCAGACCAAAACATGTTGTGGGAGCACAGAGACACACATTCTTTTCAGAGTTCCATGCATGTGAGTTTCAGGATAAAAGTAGAAACCACCGTGGCCCGGGAAGGATCCTGAGGAGACCATTGAGATATTGGTAACAATATGAAATGGGAGTTGACATCAAAATAGTATATGTTTACATAGTTCTTAGAAATAAAGAACTAAAGAAAGAAATAGAAAAATAAATTAAAGGAAACGATGAGAGGAAAAGGTGGAAAAGACAAGAACAAACGAAGATGACAAAAGCTGTATAATTAGAGGAAATTAGAAGCTGACCACAAAACACTAATATATATATATATATATATATATATATATATATATATACATACACACATATATATATATATATATATATATATATAATGACACAAAACTTCTGCATTTATCTCGCTATAAGTAAATATATATGTCTGCACTTTTAGATACCAAATGAGAAATAATAAATCTGTAACACAATCACATTCATTTACAATATTACATTGCATAAAAAAATTATAGCCTTTAGATATAAATCAATTAATCTATCATAGTTTATAGTTAGAACAATGAAATGCTCTTTTCAATTAGTGTGGCATTTTTATAAACACAACTTTGAAATTATAGTTTGACTTCTAATTATGAAATATGATTACCAAATTTTGAGTCCCTTTACAATATAATAATAATAATAATATTAATAATAATAATAACTAGATAGATAGATTTTTCTATTTAACTTCCACAAAGATAAAACAGCATGCTGTGTAATTTTGTCGTCCTTTGTGTTCTTGCTCAAAAGGTTAAAGGTGTCAAACTTATTAAAAAATACTGTATTCTATTCAGTTTTATTAGAATAACCTTCTCCTTAAACCAACATTATAATGAAAACTTATTAAAAAGGGTTAACAATCTATCAAATGTAAAAAAAAAAATCTCTTGATTTAAAGTTCTAAAAATGAAACAGAATAGGCTTTCCTTGTGAATTATTTAAATCTTTACTGACTGATCAGTGAACCATGAAATTAGAAAAGTGTTGTTGTTAAAGTGTTCTCTGGTTCTTATAAAACTTTAGCATAAAACTACGGACTTAAGGCCATTTGAAGAAATGGGATTTTATCCAAATACATTCTGTTTAGAGATATAACACTGTCATAATTAAAACTTTCTCCTGCAAATTGAAGATAATACAATATTACTGAAGGAGTCGGTATGTTTAGCTAATATATTTTCTGCTTTTAAATATATCTGCTGGATCTTTCAGTGTCCAGTAATTTAGAACCTATCATCAAGCAATTAGAATTTTAAGATACTCATTTTGCCAAATTTAGGCTAATAACTGGTTTATCTACTAATTAATTCTACTCAAACAATTTGCAGTCAGTTGAAAAAGGAGTTGTTGTTTAATGCTGTACAGTTTATGGAATGTAAAAGTTGCCTAATTCAACATTGAAGCATCATTGTCCTCACATTCTAGTAAGGTTGTAAGTTAGTTTAAAGGTCTATGATGAGTTCTCTTCTAGAATTTATTTTCTTTTTTTAATATTAACCAATTATTATTATCTTTATTTTGAATGAGTCTACAGCTTCCCCAGCATTATACAGGGGGTACAATAAATAAAGGTGAGATAGAGAAGGCAGACTGGGGCAGAAGGATTACAAGGTCCTGTTCCATAGAGAGTAACAATGTTCTGTGCAAATACTTGTTATGTAATTATTTAAATGTATTATTTAATTGGCTTTTCAAATTTGAATGAGTCTAGTGGAACTCAATAAGCTATCTATCTATCTATCTATCTACCTATCTATCTATCTCTGTCTGTCTATATATCAAGCTAGCTATTGATATGTTGATATATTTCACATGTATATTAGTTGATTTAGTCATTTTATTTCTGTCTCTAATGCATGTAGTTTAAAGGTAAATGAAAGTCACAATCAAATTTTCATGACTCAGATAGGCTGTGCAATTTAAAATAACTCCAGTTTATTTATATTATTAAACTGACCTTTTTCTCTTGGGATCCTCTTTTGAAACACGTCCCCTGGTGATGGGGGATTGTGCAGTAAGGGGATGCTAATGGGCCAGGGTTTGTTATCCATAATGCATTTATTGGGTTTGCAGACAGATAAAATGCTATTCTACTCTATAATTAATCAAAAGCTATTAAAACTGATTTGTTACAAAACAATAGTCACATAACAAGAAATGTTTCAAGCCTATACAGCTAATGACATGGAGAGACTTGTCTCTATGTACTTTAAAGGACCAATTAATACAGTAGAATTGCATAATTAGCAAATACATAGTAAAAAAAACAATGCAAAGACTGAATTTCAAATGAGTACAAGTTTTTTTTTTTCTGGCAAATTTCAAACTTAGTTACATTTTCCATCGCCTTGTATCATGTGACAGCAATCTGCCAATCACAAAATGCATATACTGTATGTATATTCTATGAACTCTTGCACATGCGCAGGTGGTGCCTCAGAAAGTGTCCATATGATAAGATTGTGCACATGCTGATAATGAAAGTGAAATTGCATGCTCTATTTCATGAATGTTCAATTTTGATTTAGTGTTCCTTTAAGGCAGAGGTGGGGAACCTTGGCCCTCCAGATGTTTCAGAACTACATTTCCCATGATGCTCAACTTGTCTTCAGAGTGCCTAAGCATCATGGGTAATGTAGTTCTTAAAGATCAGGAGGGCAAAGGTTCCCTATCCCTGCTTTAACGTACTAGATGTAAAATGTCATAACTGATAGAGTTGTACTACAACCTGGCACTTCACAAATATCAGTGTCTGAAGTTTTTGTCTTCTTACTCAGAAATCCATTAACTACACATTTCTAGTGACATGTGTCTTCAATCTCTACAGAGTATGTTACCTTTTGGTTTGCCAAACCTTGGTGATGAAATGTATTAGACATTTGAATATTAGCGCTGTGGAATCTGTTGGCACTATACAAATAACTGTTAATAATAATAATAATAATATTGCTATGCCTTAGCAGATATTCCCTGTCTCCTTGTTAGGATTACTTTCAGTCTAATCATATTCTTCCACTTTTGTTTCTGAGGTAACTTTATTTTCATGCATCTTAGCAGAGACAAGTATTGACATATTGTCATTGACTTGACTTTGAAGAAAGACAGAATATTGAAAAGGATTCTACTCTATACAGTTTATGGACACTATGGGCTCTATTTAACAAGCTCCGTATGGAGCTTGTGGGCCCGTGTTTCTGGCGAGTCTTCAGATTCGCCAGAAACAGCAGTTATGTAGCAGCGGTCACAAAGACCGTTGCTCCATAACCTGTCCGCCTGCTCTGAGCAAGTGGACAGACATCGCCGGAAATCAACCCGATCGAGTACGATCGGGTTGATTGACACCCCCCTGCTGGCGGCCTATTGACCGCGAGTCTGCAGGGGGCGGCGTTGCACCAGCAGTTCACAAGAACTGCTGGTGCAATGATAAATACCGACAGCGTATACTGTGTATAATGTGCAGCGGACATGATTGCTTAATACGGAGAGCGTATTGCTCGCCGTATTCAGCGAGGTCTGTCGGACCTGATCCGCACTGTCGGATCAGGTCCAACAGACCTTGATAAATAGACCCCTATGTTTTAGATGAGACTTCAGTGTTGACCTTAAGACTAGCTTGTATTGCTAAAAAAAATGGACATTCTATCTATGTCTGATTTTCTTCTTACTGACGTAGCTGTTAGAAGAAGGATTGCTGTTAGAATTTAGTCCTGCAACAAATGCTTAAAGGGAGGTGACATAGAGACAAGACAAGGCATATCATTTTCTGTCCAATTTAGAACATCAATTAAAGGACAGAAAACCCAAACATTTTCTTTCATGATTCTGACAGAGAACACAATTTAGAAAAAAGTTTTCTTCTACTATCATATTTGATTTGTTCTCGTGTCATTCTTTGTTGAAGAGATATCTAGATAGGTAGCATGACAGGAAATAACATTGTCGCAAAACTGCTGCCATATAGTGCTGCAGATAAGTGCCCACTCCTGAATTTACCGTCCTGCTTTTCAACCAAGGATAACAAAGAATATTTGATAATAGAAGTGCATTGGAAAATTATTTAAAATTCTATGTTCTAACTAAATCCTGAAAGAAAATTTTAGGGTTTATGTCCCTTTAAAATTACATTAAACTCATAATTTTTTGGCTATCGTGCTTATAAAAGATGACTAAAAAAATGTGTTTTTGACAGCAACAGGAAGTGCATAACTGGTTTGTGTGACAGACGCTTGCTAGTTGATAATACAAACCCAACAGTTCTGCTGGTGTACAGTACACACACACATGTTCTTTTAGATACTAATAATACAACAATTAGCTTTAATGAATTTACTATTTAAAGGTGCAGTTCATGTGAAGGTGCCTAAATCAATTATACAAATGTATGCATGAAGGTACTATAGGTTTTAATTATAGGCAGGGTTATTATCATGGCTATATGGGTTGGATTTCACAGAACATTAAAGAAAATGACTTACATAAGAAATGCAAGTGATATCTTTGGTCTGTTAATAACAAACCCCACAGAATAGATTTTACTGAAGGAATCAGTGTTATAATAATGATTTTGCTTCTGCTACTACTAATATTAATCAATGTTTTACAGAACAATTGATAAAAAGTCGGAATCAGAAGTTACATTTAAACCTGCATTTACAATGTGTGACATTTTGGTGGAACAACATAATAGTTATTCATACATAAATTACATGCTATAAATTTCAAACATTCCTATGTATAATCTTAAGCATTGAACTTTTGCTAGAAACCGAGAATATATTCTAGGATATATTTAAGTCCTATTTAATGCCACAAAAGTCTGTCAATGGCTGCTTTGACCTTTAGAAAATATCTGTCAATGGCAATATTGACCTTTAAGATTAATATGACTGGAATCAGTTTACTTACCATTAAATTTGCACTATAGTGTATTTGTGTATGTCTATATGGGTTGTTACAGAAATACCAGATATGCACTAGACATGAAACAACGATAAAGTTGCTGCATAAATAATTAGCATTCTTATCATAATTCTGACCTTTAAATATAATGTTTGCAAATGTTATTATTTTATAAATTCCCTTTATAACATTTCATAACAATTTTATAGCAGATCATTTTTCTTACAAACGTAAAGTTACTCTCTTTGTATAAATAAAGGAGGTCTCAGAAGGTTCACTTAAAATACAGGTATACATTTTTGAGGAGAATGAAACTTTGTCAACCATTCATCTATGAGCTCTATGAGAAACTGGTGGATCCACTAATTTGAAGTATATAAAATGAGTGTAGCATAGCATGTAAGAAAGGAGTTAATTATAATGTTGGTGTATAAATTAACTCCATACATAGCTCTGTTTACCTCCCAATGCATTAACCTTACTCACTGCTTTATTAACCCCTTTACAAATATTAAGCCCTCTAGAAATACCCAACCCAAGCCCCCTTCACTTATTGGTTAAATAAAATAACCAATTAACATCATTAGGTTCCAGTAACTAATTAAAATCAATAGTATGACAGAGCTTTCCTGTTTTTAGATGTTTGCAAAGTGACATGCCATCACCAATCAATATAAATGACCCCATTCATGACTATAATAAAAACAGTTTCTATTAATGTTGAAATTAGTAGATGATTAAACTTATTTGCATGCCACTATCAAAGTTTTAGTTCTCATTTGTGCATAAAAAAGCAGGAAATTCCTTGGTAAAAATTCTCTGTAAGTGGAAATACTGATTTTTTTCCACTCACCTATAAAAACAAGCAAAAAAACCCCAACAACCTCTTTTTCCTTAAATGAAGAGTTCCTGCCCAAAGGAATGTAGTTGTGTTACAGATGCTCTCTTTAAATTTTACTATATATGTGTGTGTGTTGTGGTGTGTGTCAATATGTGTATTATGTGTGTGTCTGTGTGTGTGTGTGCGCATGTGGTGTGTGTGTGCCTGTGTGTGTGGTGTGTGTATGTTACTGTGTGCATGTGTGTGTATCTTTGTCTGTACATGTGGTGTGTGTGCCTGTGTGTGTATTTGGTGTGTGTATGAATGTGTGTGTGCAAGTGGTATGTGTGTGTGTGGGGGAGGGATGTCTGTGTGTGTGTGTGTGCATGTGATGTGTGAATGGGGTGTGTATGTGACTCTGTATGTGCATGTGGTATGTGTGTGTGTGGTCTATGTCTGTGTGTGTGCATGAGGTTTGGGTGTTTGTGTGTGTGTGTGTGTCTGTGTATGTGCATGTGGTTTGTGTGTCTGTGTGTGTGTATGTGGTATGTGTGTGTGTGGGGGAGGGATGTCTATGTGCGTATGCATGTTATGTGTGAATGGGGTGTTTATGTCTCTTTATGTGCATCTGGTATGTGTGTGTTGGGTCTGTGTCTGTGTGTGTGAGGTGTGGGTGTGTGTGTGTCTGTGTGTGTGCATGTGGTGTGTGTGTGTAGTGTGTATGTGAAGATAAAGCAGTATATAGAGAATAGGATTGATAAAGTAAGTGGATGGGAGAGAAAGCTATCTCATAGCCATTAAACACTTATATGATGTGCAGAATATCTCTTTAATTTTGCAGTCAAAAAATCTAAGTAATAACTGATTTAACAATCACCATAATCCGGAGTTATATGTGAGGTGTTTGACCTATGGAAAGTTTGCTACTTGAAACAAGCTTGGCTCTGTTAATGACTTCTGTGACCACTGTATCATGGCTGCATAAACATGTACATAAACCTGCTTAAGATCTCTAGATATTTTTTTTTTACATGTTACTACAAAAATAATAAATTACTTTTATAATGCATTTGTACTATAAAACTATGGGACAGAGTGGTATGCTATTTAGCATTTTCGCTTGCGCACAAACACCACCGGAAGTAAACTTTTAAGAAAATTATATATTTATTTTTAAATAGATATTTCTATATATCTAATGTAATTTTTGTAAAATATCTATCAATCAATATATTTATATATATATATATATATATAGGTATATACAGATACAGTATGTATAGGAATATATTTAAAAGTACATAGAACATTTTCCCCTGTACAAATGTATTCACACACACACATATATATATATATATATATATATATATATATATATATATATATATATATATATATACATACACACATACACATATTAATATATATACAGTATCCCACAAAAGTGAGTACACTCCTCACATTTTTGTAAATATTTTATCTTTTCATGAGACAACACTGAAGAAATTACACTTTGCTAGTGGGGAGTGTACAGCCTGTATAGTGTACATTTCCTGTCCCCTCAAAATAACTCAACACACAGCCATTAATGTCTAAACCGTTGCAACAAAAGTGAGTACACCCCTAAGTGAAAATGTCCAAATTGGGCAGAAAGTGTCAATATTTTATGTGGCCACCATTATTTTCCAGCACTGCCTTAACCCTCTTGGGCATGGAGTTCACCAAAGCTTCACGGGTTGCCACTGTAGTCCTCTTCCACTCCTCCATGACGGCATCACAGAGCTGGTGAATGTTAGAGACCTTGCGCTCCCCCACCTCTGGTTGAGAATGTCCTATAGATGCTCAATAGGGTTTTGGTCTGGAGACAGGCTTGGCCAGTCCGTCACCTTTACCCTCAGCTTCTTAATCAATGCAGTGGTTGTTTTGGATGTGTGTTTGGGGTGGTTGTCTTATGTCACAGTACATGTTGGCATTCATGGTTCCCTCAATGAACTGTAGCTCCCCAGTGCCAGCAGCACTCATGCAGACCCAGACCATGACACTCCCACCACCATGCTTGACTGTAGGCTGTAGACACACTTGTCTTTGTACTCCTCACCTGGTTGCCACCACACAAGCTTGACATCATCTGAACCAAATACGTTTATCTGGGTCTCATCGGACCACAGGACATGGTTCCAGTAATCCATGTCCTTAGTCTGCTTGTCTTCAGCAAACTGTTTGCAGGCTTTCTTGTGCATCATCTTTAGAAGAGGCTTCCTTTTGGGACGACAGCCATGCAGACCAATTTGATGCAGTGTTCCGGCGTATGGTCTGAGCACTGACAGGCTGACCCCCCACCCCTTCAACCTCTGCAGCAATGCTGGCAGCACTCATACATCTATTTCCCAAAGACAACCTCTGTATATGACACTGAGCACATGCACTCAACTTCTTTGGTTAACCATGGCGAGGCCTGTTCTGAGTGGAACCTGTCCTGTGTAACCGCTGTACGGTCTTGCCCACCATGCTGCAGCTCAGTTTCAGGGTCTTGGCAATCTTCTTATAGCCTAGGCCATCGTTATGCAGAACAACAGTTCTTTTTTTCAGATCCACAGAGAGTTCTTTGCCATGAGGTGCCATGTTTAACTTCCAGTGACCAGTATGAGAGAGTGTGAGAGCGATAACCCCAAATGTAACACCCCTGCTCCCCATTCACACCTGAGACTTTGTAACACTAACGAGTCACATGACATCGGGAAGGGAAAATGGCTAATTGGGCCCAATTTGGACATTTCCACTTAAGGGTGTACTCATTTTTTGTTGCAAATAACTAATTAAATTACTAAGCCCCCCAACCTAACACTCTTTAAATTAACACAAATTACCTAAACTAAAAAATATTAAAGTTACAAAAAATAAAAAGCTAAGATTCCAAAAATTAAAAAGGCTGACATTACAGAACATAAGAAAAAGAAAAAAGACTCCGGCCAGCCTCTAGACATAAAAAATGAACATATTTTATTAAAGCAGACAAGAGCATAAAAATGTTAAAAACAAAAGTACTCAGCTGATGTTGTCTACAGAACATAAAAAAACAAATGACCAAAGTTTACAAAACTAAACCTAATCCCTACGAAAATAAAAAGCCCCCCCCCAAATAAAACACCCCCTAATCTAAGAATAAACTATCAATAGCCCTTAAAAGGGCCTTTTGTAGGACATTGCCCTAAGTTTAACAGCTCTTTTAAGAATTAAACATACTAAGACCCCCTAACAGTAAAAGCCCCCACCCACCAAACCCCCAAAAATAAAAAAAACTAAACACTAAAAAAACCTAAACTACCCATTGCCCTGAAAAGGGCATTTGTATGGGCATTGCCCTTAAAAGGGCATTCAGCTATTTTGCTGCCCATCCTTAATCTAAAAAAAAACAAACCCAAACATTTTTAAAAAAAATAACTCTAAAGCCCCAAATAGATACTCACGGGTCCTGAAGTCCAGGGAGAAGGTCCGATATCTTCTTCCAAGCAGGGACCTCTTCTTTCTTCATCCAGGACAGCGGAACTGAAGACCGGCGACTGCGGAACTGGAGTATTTTTAATTCTTAAAAGTACTGTTAAACCTAGGGCAATGCCCTACAAAAGGCCCTTTTAAGGGCTATTGGTAGTTTAGCATTAGTTTAGGGGGTGTTTTTATTTTGGTGGGCTTTTTATTTTCATAGGGATTAGGTTTAATTTTTTAAAGTTTGATAATTTGTTTTTTTTATTTTCTGTAATATTAGATTTTTTAAATTTCTGTAATTTTTGCTTAATTTAAACTTAGGTTTAATTTTTAAATTTTTGGGGGTTAGACAGGTTTTTTTTTTAAATATTTTTTTTTTAGATTAGGGATGGGCAACAAAAGAGCTGAATGCCCTTTTAAGGGCAATGCCCATACAAATGCCCTTTTCTGGGCAATTGATAGTTTATGTTTTTTAGTGTTAGTTTTATTTATTTTGGGGGGTTTGGTGGGTGGTGGGTTTTACTGTTAGGGGGGGACTTAGGGCTGCAAAAGAGCTGTTTAACTTAGGGCAATGCCCTACAAAAAGCCATTTTAAGGACTAGTGGTAGTTTAGCATTAGATTAGGGGGTGTTTTTATTTTGGGGGGGCTTTTTATTTTTCATAGGAATTAAGTTAATTTTTTTATTTTTTTGATAATTTGTTTATTTTTTTTTCTATAGTTCATTTTTTATTTATTAACAACACATAGACTGCCATCTGGGCAGGTTTACCAACTAGTTTAATATAATAGTATTTAATTCCTTCAAAAGGGTTGAACACAGACAAAATTTTACACTTGGAACACCCCCATTCAGCTTTAGATGAGGATAGAGCCATAGCCAGTGACTGAAGCATATGCATGTATTCCTGTTTCTAATTTGCTCACCATCTGTATCTTCATCTGAATGGCACATGATCACAATCTTGACATTGTTTTTAGCTGCTTTGCAGGGGTTAAAACATGGTATATAAAGGAATTTGTTTAAAAAGAAAAAAATATATATGTTACTTTAAAATATTGTTCTGTTATATTACAGAATCTTACATAGATTCCATGAAATTTCCAACATTAGTTGGTAATTTCCAGGTAGAAGTAAATTTAACCCTCTAGTTTGACACATACTACACTTTAAAGTTTATTTGTAACTGTTCTAGAAAAGCTTATACATTTACCTAAATACAGAGTCTCACGTTCATGGACCCGTAAAAAAAAAAGCTTTAAGAATCTTAGTGTCACAAATTTAAAATAAATACCGTTTGGTAAAACACATTTGCAATCTTTTAAGCAAGGACGCTAATTAGATTTGTGTATGCAGAAGCATTTTTCACATAAAGTACATTTATATAAACAGTCTTTTATTGTTACTAGGAATTTGACTTCTTTGAATCTAGTGTTGTTATGCTGAGTTCCAAAACCCAGAATGTTGTAATGTGCTTTTAATCTTTGAAATTGCTATGTTGACAGAAACATTTATAAACATTGGCTATGTGAATTAGGCAGCTAAATTAGATTTTAGAAATGATGATTGGCATGACAAATAGTGGTTCTTCAAATAATTCACAGTGAAGCAAATAATAAATCTTCTTTTGCACAAAGATTGTATGAAACTTCATTTATCCTTTGTGACCAGTGAGCAAAGGTTGTACTTTAATGAATGGAAAGTAGCAACAAGGTCAGTTTTAAAAGCCTCCTAGGCCGAATGTCTGACATCTTAGAACATTAAAACAGCGAGCTTGGTAATTATTGTTTTGGCACTGTCGAGCTTTGGCTTCAGTAGTGTAATCTCAGTAAGCAGAAATAAAAAGCACAGTAAGAATATTTATTTTACACTGATGTTTTTAACTGAACACTGAAGTTTTGGCTCATTCACCAAATACTTTTGTTTTATTTCTAACAAGGCACAGCACTCATAAAAGTATATATTTGTAGATGTGGGGTATCTATTTTTCCCAGTACCCATAATTGCTTAAATTTAGTTACTTTTTCCTATCCCGGTATAGATTGAGGTAACACTCTTTCAATAAATATATATATATTTGACATATATATTGATTTATCCCTGAAAAAAAATTGTCATTCCAAAAGAGTGTCTTTAGAAACCAAAAAAAGGTCATGGTTATTAATAACAATATTAAATTAATCATAATCTGAACACAATTTGACATTTGTTTTAAATAATAAGGTTATTGGTGCTCTCATGGATTCATGGAAAGTCTATTACTCCAGTAATATATTAATATCAATGGATCCCTTCAAAAAAAATTTTTTCAATAACAAGAACAACTGCATTAAAAGTGTCTAAAAACAAGATTTTTTTTACTAGATCTTTGCAGTACAGTGACACCTCTTGACAGTAATTTATTTCTGCTGGGGTTGTTAATTCAATGCCACTTGTAGAGAGAAAATTCAACCTCCCCCACACCACCATTATGTCCCATCATGCTTAGCTCCAGTCCAAGCTTAAGGAGAGCAGAAGGAAACATAACACATAAGCCTAAATCTAAACAATGAGCATTATGGTTACTACATATATACAAATATATACCGCAGTTGAAAAAGGGCTTTATGCATGATGCAACTCAAATATAATGTTTGTAATCTTTGAAAGAATGATGAACAAATTATATCTGCTCTTGTGGTTTACATCATTGTGGATCTAATCCTCATAAAACCTTAGGTCTAATGTTCATTGTAATTGATATTCTACACTTTGTAAAAGAAAACCCACATGGGGCTCTATTTATTAAGCAGCAGATGCTGCTTCGGAGAGCCATCTTTTCAGGTCTACCTGAAATGGAAGTTAAGAAGCACTCCTTAACTTCTCTGCCAACTGAAATCATCTGATCCGATCCGTTTGGGATGATTGACGGCTCCTGCTAGCGGCCTATTGGCTACCAGTGAGCAGGGGTCGGCATTGCACAAGCATTTTACCAGAACTGCTTGTGCAATGTTAAATGCCATCAGCGTATGCTGTCGACATTTAGCGAGGTCGAGCGGACATGGTTCACTACAGCGAATCATGACCACTCACCTCTTAATAAATCTACCCCATGATCTTCCCTTGAATTGTGAATTATGTGTTCTGTCCTGGGATTTAACACAGAATTATCATTACCATTTGTACATCTTAACGCTCCATAGACACAAATGTACTATTCCTCCAACCTTGGAGCATAGATCATAAAGCCATAAAGGGATATTATACCTAAAATTTTTATTTTTGTGATACAGACAGAGCATACAATTTTAAAAAAGATTCCAATTGACTTATATTATCAAATTTGCTGTGTTGCCATTATATTATTTGTTGCATCTGGAGCACTTCATGGCAGTAAATAGTGTCGCCATCTAGTGCTCTTGCAAATGGATACATTCTTACAAAACAGCTGCCATATAGTTAGGCTTACCATAATTTTTAGAGGTGCAACTGGGACCACCATGGGACCATGCCAGTGGGAGTGTGATCAGGGGGCGTGGTCAAGGGGTGGGGCGATTGTCAACCGGAACTTGTGAAACATGCCTTTAATATGTTCCAAGAAATAAACACAATGCATGTGCAAATGGGTAAACCTTTTCAGATACACAGGTCAAACAAACCAATCCCTTCAAGACATGAAAATGAGAACAGGAAGGCAAACTAAAATAATGTGACTTAACGGGCTGCAGCGCAAATACCCACAATGATAACAGACACTATATAATTTTTCACTTTATGAGTAAAGTGGACATTTATTTCACACGTAGGTATCTTAGAGTGTAGAACTTCAAAACTTTGAGCAACACTGCACAAGTTACTGAATTAGATTGATAACTGTCATCTGTATTTTAGTTACTGCCCCCACACCTGTTATTAAAAGTAGTAACGCATTTACAGATGCACGGGTATAATTAAAGGAGCTACGCAATCAACACAATAGGGGGCAGTTTGATGTACCATAGGGAATATGGGTAGTTAAGTGCGGCAAAAGCAAACTACTCTGCCAGCTGCACGGTCAAGACGGGTGGGCAAGCGTAGACACCACAGTTACATTGCTAGTACCATTTGTTAACTCAGCAAGGTAGCCTTACCAGCAAGTCTTGCAGCACAGCCACATATGAGGCAAACAGGAGACAGCATGGACACACACAGCCCTATGAACTGGCGGCAGTCACGTCACTGGCACGGACTGGCACAGACTGTGCACAGTTAGAATTAAAAAAAAAAAACGCTTTTGCATTGCTGGTATTTTACTCATTCCGGCACCGGCTGGGTGGCAACCCTACGGCTTCGACAGAATGAACGGTCGGGTGGGACACTGGGACAGCGCCTCCAAACAGGGGCAATCCCAGTCAAACTGGGACTTCTGGTAAGCCTACATATAGTGCTCCAGAAATGGGCAGGCTCCTGAGCTTACATCCCTGCTTTTGAACAAAAGACACTAAGAGAACTAAGACAAACTGATAATAGACGTAAATTAGAACAATGTTTAAAACCATATGCTCTATTGGAATCATGAAATAAATGTTTTGGTTTTGGTTTTGATATCCCTTTAAGGGGTGTTGAGATCTAAAATAAACAAACAGTGTACAATTGTGTAGCAAATCTAGGAAATATGAATTCATATTGTAATTCTGAAGCATGACTATAAACAGAGCATGAGGAAACTCTTGTGCAGCCCTGTCTCCTGCTCTTGCAGAACCAGTTGTGCAAGAGCAGGAATAATCATTCATCCCAGATGAATAAGTTCTGGTTGCTTGATATCCGTAGCCTCTGAGGTTGTGGATGTGTTAAGAAGTAGTGGTCAGGTCTGGCGTATTCTACAAACAATTTCCCCCCTGCAGATCTTGCAGTTCCTTCCTTGCAAACTGAAAAGTGTCAAAATACACAAAAGACTTATTACCCTAATAGTAAAATGCCTGCCTACAAAAATAAGATACTATATACTGAACATAGAGTAATCAGGCTCTTTGTGGCCTATCTACTGAATGTTAAAAAGAAGAATTTGCATAAAAGAACAGTGGATTAAATGTAATTTTAAAGGGACATAAAAGTGCACAAAGAAAATGTTCTAATACATTAAAGTATTTTATTTTTGCACTATTTCTTGCTTTTATCTTGCATCTGCAATGATGTTAAACACAAAGGGCAAGATTACAAGTCATGCGCCAAATCAGTTGCGAAAACACAGCACGCATTTTGGCTTTTTTGCATTTGGGGTTGCACAGCTATTACAAGTTGCAAAATAACTTATTTTGCGTGAGCATTAAACCAGGTAATGCAAACAGTCACATTGCATGCACATTCACGTATTCCCCATAGAAGTCAATGGAGAAGACATAGAAAAAAAACCACACAGAAATCCTAATATCCCATGACATATTATCCTTGAAAAGTGAGAATTTAAATTTGACATTCATGGCTCTTTAAGTGCATGGGAACTTTTGTTAGAGAGCATATCTATGTAGGCTCAGGAGCAGCAATACACTACTGGGAGTTACAGTAGCTACTAATTAGTGGCTGCACAATCTGTATATGCTTCTTGCCACTGACTCATCCAGTGTATAAAGCTAGTTCTAAGTAGTCAATACACAATAAATACGTAGCACTTCTGCAAGCAATTGAGGACAGACCCACTGAAAAACATAATTATTAAATATATATTAAATAAACAATTTATTACAATAATTAAAATACCATATGGAGATTTACCAGCGCTGGTTACCCAAAACACTTTAATAACATGCAAATATCAATATCACAATACAGAAAAAACAATTAGAAATATAATTAGAAATGGACCTAGTGGTAAAAGATCTCGTAATATGCAGAGGCTTCTAACCAGATAATGGTCACAAAGAGTATAACATCTCTAAGGTTATTCAGTTCTCCTCTAAAATACATTGATTTGTAGTATGATGGTTGGGATACAGGTACCTGTTTGTATCCCCCCTGTTACAATTCTCTGACTCCTCTCTGAATGCTTTTTACCCTGTGGGGATCTAGGGTTATTTTGACATTTAGCAGTATTGAGGAGTGAGCGGATTTTACTGCATTCCAGAGCTGATGTGTTTTGCACATGTGCAGTAACTCTCCTTCAGATACCTACAGTATATTCTAGGTTAAACAATGGTGGTACATATAATTATAGGCAGCTGTATGAAATGTATCTAGTGTATAATGTCCCTTTAAAAAAAATTAATACAGGTACAGGTTATTACAAAATCCACCCTTTTTCATAAATATTTTTAAAAAAAGGAAATAATTTTTATTTTTTTATTTTACCCAGCTGGTAAGTCACAATCACACATGAAGTTAATTTAAACTTTTAATTTACACTCTAAAAACAATAGTCAGTAGTTCAGGTTTTAAAGCTGTAATGTAAATTAATAAATTAAAGCATTATCATTTGTATAACTAGTCCTGTGCTGTTTTCTTGAAATGTGTTCCAATTTGATTATTAAAAATTAAATCATGAAATACTATTTATGTATCTTTGTATTGGTTGGTTTAACTGATGACTTGAAATAAATCAGCCAATAGGAATACAAATGGCAGGAATAACTGTATAGAAGCTGTAAAATGCAAGAAGTGGAAAGCAAAAGACTTCACACTGAGCTTAACCAAGATTGTAGACATTAGACATAAGACTTATTATAGTAAATAGAATGAGTTTTTTTTATTATATATGTAGTTTTTTTTATTATATATGTAGTTTTTTTTATTATAAATGTAGTTTTTTTTATAATGGTAACTTATTTTTAAGTAACCTTTTAATAGTATTTTTTTCTTTAACTTTTTTCTCTGTAACTCATTTCTAATAACTTAAAGGGGCTGGGGGGTATTAGGATAGGGATCGGTTTAAGGGAGGATTTTAGGGTAGGGTTCAGTTTATGTGGGAGGTCTGGTGTTAGTGGGTCCACAGCAGGTGAAGTCTTAAGGTAGGAGTAAGGTTAAGTAGGAATCTTGCAGTGGGGGGTTGAGTTAGGAGGTGATTAGTGGTTATGGGCCTAATAGCAATGAGGTCCAGGCATTCTAGAGTTTAATAATGATGAGATGTTTAGTGATGGGTCTGATGCTTTATGAGCTAATAATGGGGGGATTTTAGTGATGGGTTTAAGGGTTAATAGTGGTTAGGGACATCATTAGAAGGTTTAATTGGTGATGTGTTATTTGCAATTACTGATGGCAAGAGATTTGCAGTTTAGGAGTTAATAGCAGTTGGATGTTTTTGTGGTGGGGGCTATCGTAATGAAGCTTGGGGAGGTTTACTGGTTAATGGCAATCTAGCAGATTAGGTGTTAATTGTGCTTTAGTTTGGGAAATAAAGCTGTTCTCATCTTTGGATTCATGAATTTGTGCCTTCGCTAGAAATACGTTTTAGCGTAAACTACTTTTTTTTGCACTTGCACAATGTATACCGCTAACCAATTCATCAAGAGGCTGCTTGGATTTTTAAAATACACTGGACCCAAAATATAGGTGTCCACCATAATAATCAAGTGTAGTTTTTTAGTGGAAATGAATTTTGCATGTAATTGATAATGTCAATGATTTTGATTGGCAGTGGGAGTTGTAATTTTTGTGTATAAATTTATTTTTAAGGGATTGACAGCCATTATCTATAATAAAAGGTGTAATTAAATTAAAGGTGTAATTATGGGGAAAAGAATATCAAATATGGTGGGAGTTATCAAGCTCAGCTGTGTTTGACTTGGTAAGATTAATATTGATTTGAACAAATAAATTAACAGATGATTTCATTTTTGTGATATTAAATTAAATTTAAGAAAGATTGGAATTGAGTTCAATGACTGAAACTGCTTGAATCACTAGTAATTATATTTTTTCATTTGATCTCCATATATTAAGAAGAAATCAAATGATATAATAATCTAGTATAGCAATAAACTTCAGATCCATGAGTGCCATAAGGATTTTTTTATTGTTTTCTAGTTTAAACAAAACTCTAACTTCATTTTAATGCTTGGTTCTACTTAAAAAATGTATGAGTTAAAGTAGAGTTTAAAATATATATCTGTTAAATTTAATTAAAAAAAATGGATGCATCATTTTGTAGTAAATATATCTAAAACAAGTTTATATTAAAGACATCTTTTTTTTTTTTAAATAAAAATATCTGAAACAAATACTGCATTTCAGTTTAGTAACTTTTAGCAACTGTTTAGTGCTTTTGCTAGATTAACTCTGCCAGAAGTAAAAATTTTGCGCATGGGTTAGAATGCTTATTACAAGTTGAAAGTAAAAAATGTTCAACCTAGCGAAACCCTGTGCTTAATTCAGGACTTCAGATTTCTTGACCGCTTATTTACTTACTTATTCTCCCCATAAACTTTAATGGAGAGTGCAGAAGAAAAAAACTTTACACTTGTGAGCTAACCCAACAGAAAATTATTAATATTTCACATTCCACTGTCCTTCACATACAGGAAAATGTTATTTTCATTTTAAATAAATATTTCTATATATCTATCTATCTATATATGGCTATACCTATATATCTATTCATATAGATTATAGGTATTGCTTCAAAAGTAATTTTAGAATTAATAAACATTGTTATTACTATTATCATCAGGTATTTGTAGAGCGCCAACAGGTTCCGCAGAGCTATGAACATAGGTGGTATATAAAAAACAATTACAGGGATCAAATGGGTAGAGGGTTCTACCAAGAGTTGCACTGTTGTAGTCAGCTCTTATGAAAGTGGACTACAAACAGCTGGGCTTATAGGCTTACATGCTATGGGGTTTAAGGGGATAGCAGTGGAGATAGGAAGGTTAGTGTAGTTTGTATGCATCCCTGAATAGTAGAGTCTTCAGGGAGCACTTGAAGATTTTAAAACTAGGGGAGAATCTTGTGGAGCGAGGCAGAGAGTTCCATAAGATTGGAACCAGTCTGGAGAAATCTTGTAAACGGGAATGTAAGGAGGTAACAAGAGAGTGTGGAGAGTAGGAGATCATGAGTGAAGTGAAGGGGATGGGAGGGAGAGTAACATTGTTCACTGAAATAGTACCTTCTCCCATAATAAATGCATAATGCATACAATAACTAATCTAATGGCTAGCACATTTTAATTACTGCATAAATAGAGATGCATTTTGTGTTCTGAATAGTTCAAACAGGAATCATTATTATTGTCAATTTATATGTTATTATAGGAAACCAAAGAGACAGTCATACAAGTAAAAATACACAAAACCATATTGCAAAACAGCCTTGTACTGAATTGAATTGCACTGTGCATATTTTCTATACATAATATATATATATATATATATATATATATATATATATATATATATATATATATATATATATATATATATATATTAGGTGATAAGCCTGCCCAGAGGGCAGTCTATGTTTAAAAAATCCAAACCCTCAAGCTAATTTTCATAAAAATAAAAAATTACAGAAAAAAATAAACAAAGCTATCCAAAATAAAAAATTTAAACCTAAACTGATACCCCTATAAAAATACCCCACAAAAAACACCCCCTAATCTAATACTAAACTACCAATAGCTCTTAAAAGGGCCTTTTGTAGTGCATTGCCCTAAGTTAAACAGCTCTTTTACTTACAAAAATTACCAATTACCCCCTAACCGTAAAAACCACCACCCAACCAACCCCCCCAAAATAAAAAACCTAACACTAAAAAAAACTAAACTACCTATTGCCCCTAAAGGGGCATTTGTATGGGCATTGCCCTTAAAATGGCATTCAGCTCTTTTACTGCCCTTAAAAGGGCAATCAGCTCTTTTACAGCCCATTAAATCCCTAATCTTAAAAAAAAAATCCTAACACTAAGCCCCAAATAGGTACTCACCGTTCCAGAAGTCCGGCGGAGAAGGTCTTCTTCCAGGCGGCTCCGTCATCTTCTATCTTCATCCTGTGTGATGGCGGCGTGGTACGGAGCGATCCTCCCAGATGCGCGGATCCGTAGTGGTGGTTCTCAGTGGCGGACCTCAGCAGCAGACTTCAGCGGCAGCGATCCTCAGCGCCGTGGAGGCTCTTCTTCATCCGATCTCCGGTGTACATTGAAAATTGAATGCAAGGTACCGCGTTCATTTTGGGGTAACTTGCATTCCTATTGGCTGAAATTTTTAAATCAGCCAATAGGATTAGAACTACTGAAATCCTATTGGCTGTTCAAATCAGCAAATAAGATTTCAGTAGCTCTCATCCTATTGGCTGATTTAAAATTTCAGCCAATAGGAATACCTCAAATAATAATATGCTTACCTGATAGATTTCTTTCTTTCGTGGTGGTATGAGTCCATGAGCCATTGCTCCTTGGATTCAAATCTTGGGCATTGGGAGGAGGCAAAAATATCCACCTTTCCACAAGCTTTTAATCTCTCTCACCTCTCTGGTATCCCAGTCTAATGTATAGCTGAGAAAAGGAGGAAAATAGAGAAGTAAGAATGGACAAAACAGGATAAATGAGTTGCATACTAAAACAGTCGCCAATTAAAAAAATAAGGGCAAACCATTACTCCTTGGACCTAATACCCAAGCTGTGGAGTCCACGAGTAAATGGTTGAGACCAAAATGAATGCAAGTGCCTATTACCAGCCACTAAGACTGTAGCACTTTCCTATGAAAAATCTATCCAAAAAGAAAATAAAGTACAGAAGACCAAGTTACTGCTGTGCAATCTACATAACAGAAGCCTCATTTTATAAAATGCCCCCAAAGTGGAACTAATCTAGTATTTAAAAAATTTCTGGAAGAAAATATCCTGCTTCCCATAAAGGTATAATTAATGAGAACTTTAACCAGGAAGCTAAAGTAACAACAGTAGTCATCAGACTCATATATGGACAAATTATTTTTTAAATATTATGTAGGAGGAGAACAAATTAAATGCTTTTTTAAAAATTGAAATAGGACAAATAAAGTAAACTGCAATGTCCTGATATAGAATCTCACAAGAAAGATAAACAAACCAGACACTGTGCTGGTGAAAATATTGCAAAAGAAACAACTACTTTCAAAATATATAGAATGTTTAAACCATTCATAGGTTTAAAAAAAATAGTTTGAAAAGCTCTTAAAACCAATAAGATTCTCAGGAAGAAAACATTTCTTAACTATTATACTTTGACTACATCTAGAAAAGAGATCTAAATGTCAGAGACTTTCTAAGGCATTTGCAGATTATATTGTAAAATTTAAAAATTCCTAATAATTCTAAGAAATATTTGTAAAATTCGGATTATCCTAAGTTATGAAGGTATAATCTAGATTTTATTAAATACACAGAGACAAGTATTTTGCATTCTCTTTCTTTGCTACTTAAATACAGTTTTTTAAAGTATACATAATAAATACAACAAACTGTCAAATTTTGAAAAGGAGACAGTAAAACAAATAACAGATCAGTAACCAATAGGAAATGGAGAACTGATTACACTAAAACAACATAGCCAATCAGGTTGATAATGAGACCTATAAACTGTCCAATATACGGTAATACATCCTCTTTCTTTGCAACTGAAGAAGGAAACAAAAAGTCCATCATGAAGAAATAGCTCCAGACGGAAAGGTAACAGATAACAATGAGGAGTAGAAATTTGAGGAGAAGAAACATCCATGAGGAAATATCCATCTTATCTGGAAGGATTGAAGAACCACTGGAAGACTGTACAAAATGGGGAAAACTTGATTTAAGTTTCGTCTTTTCACAGAGATGCAAAGGAACAAAACCACTTAGGAGAATATCCTTATTATTGGCTGGTAACGGAAACAAATAAACAATCCATATTAGTAATATAATAAAACAAATAAAGGGTGGGAAAAATATAACAATATAAAACAGAGGAGGGAAAATACTCGTCCCTGTGTCTTTAATAAAATCTAGATTATACCTTCATAACTTAGGATAATCCGAATTTTATTACAAGACCACAGACTCATATTTTGCTAGTTTAAAGCAACAAACAAAAGTGAGGCATGTTCAATGGGTTTAAAATAAAATTGTTTAAAAATAGAATCAGAAGACCAGTCAGCTGCATCTAAAATTTGTTGAAGGGTGGCAGCTTTCAAAAATGCTTTAGAAGCGGCTGATCCTCTAACAGAGTGAGCGGAAAAGGATATATCAATGCCAGCTTCACTCATAACCCATTTAACCCACCTGGCTATAGAAGTAGAGGATACAGGATAATGAGGAGGAATAAAAGATAACAAAAGTTGATAGGAAACAGAAGTACGAAAAGAAGAAGTTCTGCGTTCATACTCTTTGAGACATACAACCACACAAAGAAGAGGTTCAGAAGGTAAATAAGGATAGAATATCGAGGTTGAAAAAGATTAAGTTCTCTTAGAGATAAAGAAAGTAACACCTTCAGGAGTAAAACGTTTAGAATTAAAATCCAAAGCTCTGACATCAGAAACTCTACGAAAAGAAATTAAACACAAGAGGGTAGCTAATTTAGCAGTAAGTTGATTCAAGGATAAAAATTAATTTGAAGGCCAAGATTTAAAAAGGGAAAATATAAGATCAACATCCCAAAAGGAAGAATATTTAGGAGCCGGAGGTCTTTTAAGTTTAATTGCTTTCATTAATTTACAAATTAAAGGATTTTGACCCACAGGAAAATTATTAATGAAAGAATGTTTAGCCGAAATGGCAGATCTAGAAACATTGATGGTTCTGTAAGCTAAACCTGAATCAAAAAGTGATGTGAGGAAATTAATGATATAAATTATATCAACTGAAAGGGGATCCAAACTTCTTTCCATGCACCAGCCAGACCATCTGGTCCATGCAGAAAAATAGCATTTTTTGGTCACGGGGCCAATGAGTCCTCAAGGAGTTCCTGAGCTTGCTGTGATAAACCTTGGAGAGATGAAGATTGCCCGAAATGACCATGCTATGAGACGAATAGATCCTTGAAGGATAAGATCGTGAGGATGACCTTCTGGATCTGACAAGAGTAGGGGAAAAACAGGAAGAAGAACAGGATGGTTGACAGACAATTCTAGAAGAGATGGGTACCAAGGTTGAGATGGCCAAAGGGTAGTGATTAAGAGAATTGAAAGGAGATCCCGACGGACTACTGATATGGTTCTCTGAATCATAGAAAATGGGGGAAAAGCATAAGCTTTCTGAAGAGGCCAGGGGTGGAGAAATGCATAGATCGCCAATGCTTCCGGATCTGGACGCCAACTGAAATAAGGACGAATCTGGTAATTCAGTCACAAAGTGAACAGATCCATCGAAAAGGGACCTCTGAGAGATTGAAGCGAATAAAAAACTTGATGATGAAGTTTCCAGTCGCTGGAATCTATCAGATATTGAGAACCCCAATCCGCCGCGACATTGGATAAACCTGGAATATATTCCGCTTTGACAGAAATATTTCTGTCCAAGCAAAGATGAATGAATTCTTTCATAATAATTGATAAATCTCTCGATTTTGTACCACCAAGGCGATTCAAATAACGAACTGCTGAAATATTGTCCATTCTGAGTAGAATGGACACAGGCAAAGAATTTTTGACAATACTCTTGACTGCAAAAGAGCTTGCCAAAAGTTCTAAGCAGTTGATATGAAAACGTTTTTCTTCTGAAGACCATTTTCCTCCTGTGATTGAGGGACCACAACGAGCTCCCCAACCCGAACGACTGGCATCGGATTCTATGATTAGATCCGGAGATTTTCCAAAAATGGCTCTCCCGTTCAAAGCTTCTATATGGGATAGCCACCATGAAAGTTCCTCTTTGGCTTCTGAAGAAAGAGGAATTAAGTGGGAATATGAAAGACCTTTCTGAAGATGAAACATTTTTAAACGTTGAAGTTCCCTGTAATGAAGAGGAGCAGGGAAAATAGCTTGAATAGAGAATGAAAGTAACCCAACTATTCTGGCTATAGTCCTGATGGGAACCAAAGATAAAGAAAGAGTTTTTGAAATCTCTTTCTTGATATTCACAATTTTGTCTCTGGGTAGGCTTAGTGTAGACTTTAATGTATCTATTTGAAAACCTAAAAAGGTTAGAGATTTGGTTGGAGAAAGAACAGACTTCTCTTTGTTGACTAAGAAACCTACATTTTCTAGAATGAAAATAGTAAGATGGAGTTGAGATTTTAAAATGACAGAGATTTGATTCATAATCAAAATATCGTCTAAATAGATGATGAGACGAACACCTCGAAGACGAAGCCAAGTAATGATAGGTTTCATTAATTTGGTGAAAATCCAAGAAGCTGAAGATAGACCGAAAGGCATACAAGTGAAACTCCAAGTTTTTCCTTCCCAAACAAAAGTTAGAAATTTCCTGTGTTCTTGAGCTACTGGAACAGTGAGATAAGCATCTGTTAGATCTAATCTGACTAAAAAATTGTTGTCTAGAAGGCAATCTCTGAGGAGATGAATACCTTCCATTTTGAAATGTTGATAAACCACAAAGGCGTTTAGAGATCTTAAATTTATAACTGGGCGAAATTGACCATTTTTCTTTTTTACAAGAAAAAGATTGCTGAGAAAACAGTTTTGAAGATTTGAAGCTGGTTCTATTGCTTGTTTTGCTAAAAGGTTTGAAATTTCGTTTTGAACTAAAATTCTGCCTGAAACTGAGAATTTTATTGGAAGGGGAAGAGAATTTTGAACTGGAGGAGAAATAAAATCTATAAAAAGACCTGAAACAGTGAGAAGAACCCATTGATCTGTAGTGATCAGATTCCAGTTGAGTGTGAAAAGAGATAATCTGCCTCCTACTATGTTTTGGGAAGAAATTTGAGAGGGAAGAAAGGAAAGATTTACCTTGAGGGAAGCGGGATCTTTGCCTCGAACGCTGAATCCTTGGGTTCCAAAATCTTCCTCTGGATGGAAAGAAGCCTGAGGAGACTGGATTCTGATATTGTCTTTGGTTATGGAATTGCTGATTGGCAAATTGAGACCTGTTTGGGAATTAAGCACGGCCGGGAAAGCGGCCTCTACCTTTCCCAGCCTGTTCAGAAAAACGATCCTGGTGAAAGATCTTTTTCATTGATGTTCTCACTTTATTAAGATTTAAGAACGTATTTACATAACTGTTTAATTCCTTTATAAAAGTATCTCCGAATAAAAGGTCATTTGTATCGGTATGAATCTCATTTATTGCAAAATCACACACCCTGGGGTCAATTCTTCTAAGAATATTGCATCTGTGTTCAGTGTATATAGCAGAATTGGCATTCCCTAAAAATGAGAGCATTCTCTGAAGCCATTCTCTGACAATGACCGGGTCTAACATAGAATTATCATATACCGCTTGTTCGGATAAGTCAAAAAGTTTTGCTAAGGGGCCAATGGTGTCTAACATTTTGTCCTGACAAATTTTCCAAGCCCTGTCCATTCCTTTCTTTAATTTAAAACCTGGGGACCCTATACATTTTTGAATTTTTGGATCAACTTCAGGGGTAGTACTTGCATTGTTTGGGAGAATTGGTCTAAGGCATTCTGCTCTCATTTTGTTTCTAGAATCCCTTTTTAAGGGTTGGGGAAGTTGGAAATCAATAAATTCTGCGATGTCAGATGAAGGGCACCATTCCGCAGACCTAGGATGGTGCAAATCATCCGCATCAAACCTAGGATTTCCTAGGCAATTAAATTTTTTTACTTTTTTAGAATCCAAATGTTTGGATTTCTTCAGACATTTTTTAGATTTTTTAAACTTCAGAGAAGCCGAAGAATCTTCTGATGAGGAATGAGAAATATATATATCAGATTTAACCGAATCTAAAGAAGAATCGGAATTAACTTCTGTATCAGAGCAAACTTTGACATTATCATCGTCATTGGCCAAAGCCTCTCCCATAAGTGACCTCTTGGGAGTAGAGGAAATAGCAGGTGTTTTTCCTTCCTTTCCTGCAAGGAACAGCAGAGCCAGATACAAGCTGGCGAGATTTCTTTACCAATTTCTTACTTGTTTTTATACCACTTGAAATTGGTCTTTTTCTTTTAATAACCTTTTTTGAAGATTTATCAATTAAAAATGTTATTTTTTCCAGCATTGAATTCATGGAAGTATCAATCATTTTTTGTACACTCTCACAATTAAGTGAAGGGTTAATGTCTGAAGATTGAGACATGTTGAATAAAAAATATATAATAATATATTATAAAGTTATAAAACTATAATAAAAATATAGAGTAAAGATTTAAATATTAGATTTAAATATTAGATTTAATATTAGGAATATTTAATGTATAAATAAATTTATATAGTATTGACCTCAAAGATGTAATAAAACAATGAATGTTGATAAATATAATTCCAAAATGTAATAAATTAAATTAATACCAGGTGGAGAAAAAACCTTGCAAAAATCTGTTTAGCAAGGTAACCGGAATAAATCCGGATTACAACAAATTATTTGACCGCACCAAACAACAGCAAACAGCTGTTATGAGGAAGAGGGCGGGAAAAACAGCTGACAACTACGCAGTTAGAAAGGGGATTACTGCGCATGCACATCGAAGCCGACAGCCACAAGATGGATGTCGGTAACAGCGCAGAGAAGGTAAAGGAAACGGTAAGACCTAAAACCAGGAAGGGGACAAAACGAAGGAAAATAAAAACGGAAAAAAGGGGGTAAAAAACAGAATAAACCAACGAATATTAAATATAATAAATAACCAACGAAATGTTATTATTATAAACTAAACTAAACAGAAAATAAAAACGAAGTAAAAATGAAGTAATTATAAAAAACAATAACTTAAGAAAAAACGAATGAAAAAAGGAAATAAATATATAATACAACAAAATAATGTTTATTTGCAGAGAGCACAATACTTATCTTTTCCTGAAGCAGTAAAAGAAAGAGGATGTATTAATGTATATTGGACAGTTTATAGGTCTCATTATCAACCTGATTGGCTATGTTGTTTTAGTGTAATCAGTTCTCCATTTCCTATTGGTCACTGATCTGTCTCCTTTTCAAAATTTGTCAGTTTGTTGTATTTATTATGTATACATTAAAAAACTGCATTTAAGTAGTAAAGAAAGAGAATGCAAAATATGAGTCTCTGGTCTTGTAATAAAATCATATTTATCACACCAGGATATAGAAAAAAATCAAAACTGGTGATAAAAGTACTTGTTACAGGCTGACTTGTCTGAAGAAAAGGCTCAACTAGTTTGTTCAAAAATTTAGATTATGAATCAAGAGATCAATCTCTGGGCCATTACATTTATAAGCCTAAAATAAAAGAACAAGAAGAATTTTGACTCAGTGGTAAAGACCAAAAAGGAAAAATTAAACATTCAGTTTAGGGCTGCATAACCAGTTCTGCATGATCAAGCGGAAGCAATAAGAATTACTGTTTATCAAAAGTGTTAGATAATAACTATGAATATAAGTGGAACAAAATAAATAAAAAAGAAAGCTAGTTAAAATACCAAATAGCTGAAGAAACCTTAGTAAACTGAGATCAAATATCCCTAGTTCTGGCAAAGCATATAAAATTGAAAATATTAAAAAAAAGACCATAAAGGTCTAAAAGTGAAACAAAGTCATGGATAAACAAACTGGTGAACCCTTTGAAGAAAACAGCGGGTGAGAAGGTACTTAAAAAGCCCTCTCCAACTCATTGGATAAGTCCCAGTATGTGACTAAGGATCTTTGCAGATAGCGTACAGACAGGCCAGAGGTCAGATAACTTATGGGCAGCAGAGGTGCAGAATCAGGATCCAGAGGCTAGTCAATGATCAGGCTGAGGTTGGCAATTAGTGGGAAGAGGAGGCACAGAATCAGGTTCCAAAGGCAAGAAATCAGCAATAAACAGGCAGCAGAAGTACAAAATTGTAATCCAAAGGCAGGTCAAAGCACAATCAGAAGGTCAAATCACTAGATCTCAATCACAAGCAATAGCACCCGAAAAAATTATGTGATGGCCAGGAAAACATTAATTATGCGATGTGGTGCCAAAAGATGATGAGAAGGTTGCCAAGGTTGGGGTAGCTAGGAAATCATAAACAAACAGTGGCTGCATTATGACGAAAAAATAGCAAGCCAAATTGATAAAGTTGATATAGAATGTGAAAAAAGACATTATATGGTGAAACCTTCCAATGGAAAATAATGGAAGACAGAAAAAGCTTTTTAAACTTGGATCTGCATTAATCCTTTAAAGAAAGTCGCATGGTACAATCTAAAATGACTCTCAGAAATAAAAATCATAACTGATGAGAAAGAATTTTCGGGAAAATTGATTTTCCTACCATGCCTGCGAAGAACAACAGAAAACATAGAGTCCGAACCATAAGTGGAACAAAAGTTTTATAACCTTTGTTGGTATTAAACACAGGGCTGCTGGTTGGTATTGCAGTGTGTTACCACTGAGCCACAGGTTATCCTTAGTTTCTGTTCTATTTTACTAACCTGTTCTTTTGATGTTTTGTTTCTTTAACTCTTTGGGGTATATTTATTAATGTGCGAGAGGACATGATACGATGTAGCATATCATGTCCGCTGCACACCGATAAATGCCGACAGCATACGCCCCCTGCAGATTCGTGGCCAATTGGCCGCTAGCAGGGGGTGTCTAAGTCAGAAAAAACAGAAATAAAGTCTACCAAAAAGACCATGGGGCATATTTAGCAATGTGCAAGGGGACATGATACGAAGTAGCGCATCATGTCCGCCGCACATCAATAAATGCCGACAGAATACCCTGGTGCAATGCCGCCCCCTGCAGATTTGCGGCCAATGGCCGCTAGCAGGGTTAGTCAATCAACCCAATCTTATTTGTTTGGGTTGATTTCTGTCCGCGGCCTCAGAGCAGGTGGACAAGTTATGGAGTAGCAGTCAGAAACAGGGCTTGCCGGAAACAAGAGGCATCAAGCTCCATATGGAGCTTGATAAATATGCCCCCATGTCTGCTGACCATAAAATGAGCTGCAGAGCTCTTCTGGGTAGACTGCAAAACTTAGCATTAAAATGAATAATTATACACAAAAAGAAATTAGTTTTCAACCAAGGAATGAACAATATCTATGGCTAGTTTCCACTCCAGAAGAAGCCTTTTTTTAGACAGGCATGTGAATAGACTCCAACTATGTAATAGCTGTTAAAAGCAGAGAACCCACTTTTAGAAAATCAAGACACTTTCTATGGAAAGAAACCACATTTTTAACCATAAGGCCCCTGAAATGAATTATGTCTACCTTAGTAAAAAGCTCTACCATAGAAAAAAACTCAGAAAACTGGAAAAGGTTGTGGCCTGGCCTATTCCTCAGAGGCAATTGTAGGGGCTGAGGACAACCTCTAAAGCACTTCTTAAAGGAATCACCTGTCACATATCCAAGCTGACATGGGTATTGAACCAGTACCAATACAATTGTAGCAGCTAAGCCTTACAAGGAAGATGCCTATTGGCTTCTTACACATCTGTATCAGGATTAATTACTGATTATCATAAAAAACTTAGCTACAGAAGACAAACCTGAGGAGTCTGTGTGACTATGGACTGATCTGTTCAAGAATCAGTAACCAGAAAAATTAAACAATAGAAAGATTATCAAACAAATGCATGCACTGAATTGAAGGCTTAGCTATCCTAAGTGGAGAAGTCTTGAATTCTGGAGCCAAATCTGTAGAACTCCCTTGTACAGAATCCTTTAGAGAAAAAATAGCATTAGATAAAAAAAATAAAAATTTTCTACGGAATTGCAAAGCTGAAGTTATTAACATAGATATAAGCTTGCAAATACACATCTTAAATTAATAAAATAAGTAAAGAATGTAGATCTGTTTATAGTGTGCTCCATAATGTACATAGAAAAACAAAGACAAATAAATACATAGACCACCCATGCAACTTTATAGTGCAATATAATATAAATATTATAGGGGTGTACTCACACCGGCTGTATACTCTTGTGGGTATTCAATAAAATACCATGAGATCACAGTAAAGCACTGATTGTAACTGTTGATTGCACCCCAACCCCTTGCTAACAGACTCCTGCACTGCAGCTACATTGCTAATGTGCTGGAAAAGAAGTTCCCTACTGGGCATGGCAAGTGGTGACATAACTGACTAACAGGACTGAACTGTGGACTATTGCAAAACAAAAGCTAATTTGTATGGAATAATTTAAAAATAATAAAAGTTATACATTTCAAACTACCAAAGGGGCATTAGACCAAGTGAAAAGCCATCAGCATGCCAAGTTTCATGAAAATACTTTCAGCCATGTCAGCTGTAGACCTGGACACACATCCCAATTATTATTCAATTGAATTTTTATCAAAAAAACAAAACACTTTTTCTGCATTAAGTAACTTTAAAATGGCCAATTTAATTGAGGTTTGGCAGTTTTGTAGTCACTAGTAATAGCTACAAAACTGCCATATTTCAGCACAATTAAATATTTTGTTTCAAAGTTATACAACTTTGAAAATTTTATTTTAATCAGAGATTTTGTTCAAGCAAACTATAGCAATATAGTAGGTATATTGTTTATATATTTTATGTGATTTACCCTATTGGGCTTTGCATCCGAGCTGGTCTAGGGTTAACTGCCTGAGTCACTGATTGCAAACACAGCATCCTGTGAGTGCTGTTTTACAAGTGGCTTGGGAAGTGCATTCGTTGTGGTTTGAGAGTGCAGTCAACTATACATCTTGTGAGAAAACTAATACAAAAAGTGTTTTATGACTAAATTAAATATTGTTTGTAATAAATCTTTACATTTAGTATTTGCTAAATTAATGCTATACGAAGTAATTTGAAGACTAATAGGAAACAATTTAGGCTGAAATGTTATTTGACACAATGCATTTCATGCATATATGGTTATCTTTATGAAAAATAATTTAATTATGCCTGCAATTCGCAAGTAGATCAGATCAATGGGTGTGTGCTTTTCTATTCTTTTCATATTATCTATATTAGATTGTTTGGAGGTTGATTTATTGGATAGTTCTAAATACATGTTATGATTTTGAACCAATTTTGTCTCATAAATCTTTTTTATAACCAGCGTTAAAATGATGGTAAATCCTAGCATTTTTGAAATGCTAGAATTTACCAGTGCTACAAATAAAGGGGACTTTCAGTCATGAAGTATAAAATACTTCATGCTAAAAGTTCCTTTATTTGTCTGCAGCATATGCAGAGCCAAGCACCTTAGGCCACACACGGCAGGATGCTATTTTTTAGTGAGGTGATCTTAGCCAATATCGTGCTAGCTATCTGGCATAATGCCAGCTGGCCTGCATGGATATTGGCTAAGAGGTGGAAACGTCACCTCATTGAAAAAATAGCAATCTGCTGTGGGTGGCCCAAAGTGCTCAGCCCAGCATATGTTACAGGCCAATAAAGGAACTTTCAGCATGAAGTATTTTATACTTCATGACTGAAAGTCCCCTTTATTTGTTGCACTGGTAAATCCTAGAGTTTCAAAAACGCTAGGATTTACCATCACTTAAATTATACCCATTTAGGGTCAAATTACAAGTGTACCATTATTTAACGCTCCTGCTTAAACGTTAACTGTGCTAGAAGTAAGATTTTTGTGGGGTTGCACTTGTATTACAAGTTGAAAGTAAAGTGTTTCCACTCGCACGCTAACTTGAAGAGTACAAAAAGCTGAAATTACAATATCTTGCACGTGATAACTTATTCCCTCATAGAAGTCAATGGAAAAAAAAAAGGAAAAAAACCCTACTCGGGCGCAAACCCAATCGCATATTCTCAAGTGCGCTAACCCTACATGAAAATATGGATATTTCACATTCCAATGCTCTTCACATAGCACGAAATGTTCTGTTTATTCATAAATACATATATATATATATATATATATATATATATATATATATATATATATATATATATATATAATGGTATATTGGTACAATATCTATCTATCTATCTATCTATCTATCTATCTATCTATCTATCTATCTATCATCTATCTACATGATTATATATAGATATATACATATATATATATATATATATATATATATATAGGAATATCTATTAAGAAATACTTAGAACATATTATTCCATGTGCAGAAAATTGGAATGTGAAAAATGTACAGTACATATACAGCATAACTATGTTTTTTCATGGTTTCCTCTACTTAACTGCAAAGGGCTCCATTGCACTTCTATATATGTATACATATGTATTTGTGTTTATACATATATACATGTATAAATACATAAATATATATGTACACACATATAAACGTATATATATATATATATATATATATATATATATATATAATATATAAAATATATACATAGACATCTTTAGAGATGTATATATGTCTTTGCCTGCCTTTTTTTTCTTCTAACACCTGAGACCTCATATGTTTGATCCCTTATAACTTTTTTTGTGCAATATTTTTTAATCATTTTATTAGATGGTGTTATTATGAGTTTAACTATACTTTGTAATGTATTTTTGATGTGTTTTGAGACACTTTTTTGTTTTGCGAAACAGTTAACCAGAGCTTAGAGGTTGCGCTAACCCGACGCACATTAACTTCAACTGCGTTCGCATTTTCTTT
Source organism: Bombina bombina (assembly GCF_027579735.1). Taxonomy (NCBI): domain Eukaryota; kingdom Metazoa; phylum Chordata; class Amphibia; order Anura; family Bombinatoridae; genus Bombina; species Bombina bombina. The sequence continues at coordinate 904,320,791 of NC_069503.1, forward strand.
AAACTTGTAATACCAACAAAAAACCTGACGCATGCAAACACCCACGATAAACCCCTTTTCGGTTGCCTGTAACTTTTAGCGTGCCACTTGTAATCTATGCCTTAATGTTACCTCTGGAACCACTGAACTTTGAACACCTTAAAATTACAACATCTTACGCCATTTAAAATGTCAGGAAAAATTAATGTTAGGTTTCACAAAAAAAAAAAAAATGTGATGTAGATTTCCACTGCAGTATTTATTTATTTTTTACTGATAATAACATCACTGTTTGAAGAATTGACCCAGGTAGCATGTTTTATAATGCTTATTATCACATTCTTCA